>NC_088357.1:2517500-2863750 GCF_036884655.1 Musa acuminata AAA Group
AGTGGCGTCCACCTCCACGACGGTGAGCTGATGCCCGGCGACCTTGAAGAAGAGGTCCTCGTTGAGTGCTGCGTTGATGATGCGGAACAGGTAAGTCTTGCCCTTATCCACCCGCACCGTCAACCCATCTGCGATCACAGTTCAATGTCCGACTCAGATCTCATCTCCTTCCAGATATCTTCTTATAGCGTCTCGAATACTTTACCCTGCGCTGAAGAAGCACAACCGGAGACGGGCCCCGCATGGCCATTGATGGTGTGGGCATCGGACACATTGGGGGCACGACCCGAGTTCATGGCTTCGTCTATCACAGCTTCGACGTCCGATCTCCACCATTCCGCTGAGATCAAATCGAAGCAAACCGATCAATCTGCATTCTGATGCCAAGACGCATAACGAAGGAGTACCGTGTGTCGGATGAGCTCAGCTATGATTACCCAAGACCAGCACCACCTCTTTATGAGGCGTGGGGAAGAAGGGATACGCAACACCGCGCTTGGGGAGGATGACGATGGCGCCATGAACCGTAGCTCTCTGCCATGAGATGTGGGCGTGCCACAGGAGCGTGCCTCGCTGCCCCGCAAGGGTGAAGTTGTAGACGTAGCTTTGGCCTGGCTGAATCGGGCACTGGGTGATGTATGCCGGTCCGTCGGCCCATCCCGTCCTCAGCTGCCTAACTCCATGCCTGCAATCAACCCCACTCGTATGAGTCTTTGATCCAATGTTCGACGCAGTGGGGGCTCATACAGATTGCTCGAGCAGTGGTTAAGCTTGCAGGTGAGATTTCAAAGGTGGCGTGGATGGAGACTGCTCACCAGTGGATGGTAACGTTGACCTTGACGCGGTTGACGACCTTGACCACCACCGTGTCGTCCTCTCTTGCGTAGAGAGTTGGCCCCGGGAATTGGCCGTTCACGGTGACGATGGACTTGGTGGAGCAGAGCCGAGTGAAGCTCTTCTCCACCACCTGCACCCACCATCAAATTAAAGCAGGAAGATGAAGTGGCGCTGTTGCATGGGTTAATTAATCGGATACGTACGGTACTATATATATATATATATGCATGCATAAGAAAGCTATTATTCACTTCGTATGCTTTCTTTTACGACGTATGAGATGTGTATCCATACTGTATATGTTGGAGATTGAAGGGCTTGGAAACTGATGCTGGCGTCGGTCGAGATACTCACATCGAACTTGTAGTGTCGAGTCATTCCCTGTGCCAGCAAAGGAAGCAGGAAGAACACCACGAGGAGTAGAGCCTTCCACGAAGAAGAAGACTCCATTTCTTCTGTGCTTCCTATCCCTCTCGCTCTTCCTGTATTGGGAAGGTTGCATGGAGTGAGAAGGCAACAGGAGCTTATAAAGGGATTGGAAAATGTAGCTGCTGAGTCGTTTTTGATCTTAGGTGCGGGGAGGAATCTTGGCAAACAAGGTTTTGGTAGAATAAACAGGGAGAATACATCTAGATTTCTTGAATCCCACATAAAGGTCATATATCTCTCCATGTCAAGCATTTCTGGATCCCACTTCTTGTGAGTCGCAAGTCATTTTCCATCAGATGAAATAGAGCATTTCTGAAGGATTTTTCTTTTCGTAAAAGATGGATCTTCTTATCTTAATCATTTTTTTTTGCTACTCATCGAAAAACACACACACATACATACATCTCAGATTTAGCTTCTTGCCGACTGAACCTTAGAGCATAACTCTTGATCAGGTCTCCCGTCGTAGGAGGATTAAGTAACCAGTCCTTCAAATATAGTCAAAGACTTGGACTGCATGTAAAACAATAAGAAAAAACATAGCAAGCGAAATAAATAATATAAGATTGAAATATTTTATCACACATGGGACTCATTATTAACTTCTTTTAATATCTCGAACCTTATATTTTAAAAAGTTACATCGGTATTTGTATGATTACGAAAGTAAATTATCTATGTCTATTTATTCTAATATTAAAAATATATTTTTAACGTTTTAATTAGTGGTGGAAAACGATGATATCGCTATGGGTCGTGGGTGATTATTGTGGATAAGAGTAACATTAAAATGTGAAGGTTACTCTACATATATGTCGATGTCAACATAATTATCAAGCGACAATTTCGTCACTTTGTATATGTATCAGCGTCGATATGGATACAAATTGACGCTCATTTCTCGTCATCACTTTTGTCATCCATTTATCTTCAATAGTGTTATCATTCATCACCACTGACGTTGTCATTATCAACTTGAACATTAAAATTATATTTTTTTTTATTTTCATTAGTAAAATCGATGATAAATCGATCTAAATATTTTATTTTATAATTATAAAAAAATATCAATGTAAATTTTTAAAGTATAGGGATCGAGATACTAACGATAATTAACCATTCCACGTGAAACCAATGGATCACACAATAATGTGTTAACCATTAGAATATCTCATCGTAGACATTTGCCATGGTTATTAGCTTTATATATATATATATAAATGGGATACTTAATTAGTGATTTGCTAAATATATATAACATCAGTCAGTATCCGTGGAGCACTCGGAATGCTTTCCTATGGCACCTAAATCTGAACCAAGACCAGCGGTCGCAAGGAGACTTGTGGGCATGCTGTTTCGTTGCCTGTTGCATCGTCCACGCTTAAACAATGGTTGGGAAGCGCCTGTCCGTAGTGAGAATGAAGGGATGATGGCGTGGTTTGCAGGAAAAGGAAAGTTAGCTCAACGTGTTTGTTCGAGAGAAGAATAATGCAGTCAATTAAGATTAGGAGATCCGTCAGCTGAAATTAAGTAGAGACCGAACGAGTTCAAATACTCTGAATAGTTAATCGAGCTCAGAATATATATATTATACTTTTAAGTCCTTTTTGGATAATTAATCGATTCGGACATAATTTAGAGCGCTTGATATTATATTTTTTCTTTTACAATTTAGGTAGAAAAACATCCACTAATTAGTTTTGGTAATCAATAAATTGTGTTTGCTCCAATAACTCAATTTGATATTAATATCATTTATAACTCAATCCCTCGAGTATCATCGTACTAAGAATATAAAAAATATGATTTGTATTTTATATATTTCAATAATTATATTTTATATATTTTATATTAAAAATATGTCTATAATTGTATTTTATATATTTTATATTAAAAATATCATCATACTAATAATATTAAAAACCCAATCTTTACAAAGATAAACACATAATTATAGGCTTTTAGATGGCCCAATTATGGCCCAAAAACGGCCCAAACCTTAGGTTTAAAACCGGCCTAAAAGTAAGACGCCATGGACAAGTAAAGGGTAACGGCAGCCGAAAGTGGCGAGGCATAAGAAAGGGGTGAGGCGTCCCGTCGTTACTGCTTTGCCTTCTCTGACGCAGCAGCAGCTTCGGTGCATAAACCGCGCCGGAGTTACGGGAGGCGACGCCTCAAAGAAAGAAAGAGAAAGAAAGAAAGCGAAAGCAAGCTAGGGCCATTGTTCGGACAGCACCGGCGGAGTCGGCGGCGGAGCCGAATAACGATCCGTCGATGGAGCGCGTCGAGGCGACCAACGAGGTCGCCTTCCGGGTAGGGTTTACCGGCTACAGCGGCCACCTCCGGCTCGAGCCGCTCCCGCCGGTCCAGCGCCCCACCCCCTTGAGTTCTCTCCCCGATTTCATCCTCGTGAGTTCTCCTCCTTCATTTCCCCTTCTGTAATCGTCGCAAACCACCAATCTTGCAGTTTCTTGCGTACTTCCGCCGATTGACTGGTCGTTTTCTTCGTCGGTATGTGAACAACTCATTATCGTTACTCGATGTTCTTGAGCACCGCGGATTGGCTGGCGCCTTTTCTTTTACGTTGATGTGGCGCTTTTATGTTGTTTCTCCAAGTTCTCGAGCTCCGTAGATGAAGAAATAATCGTCTTCTTTGGTTGTAGCCGCCGGCTTTTCCTCCGGAAACGCCTGAAAGCTTGAAGGAGTATCTGGAGGACAATTACCTTCGCCCGGAGCTGGACCCTGACGAGTTCTCCGTGGAGAACTCTGGGCGGTTTTGGGACTTCGATTGGTTTGGCCGGGCGAAGGTCCCGCTGGAGCCGTCGGCCCCGCGTTCCGTTGTGGCCCCTTCGTGGGAGTTGCCTTTTAGACGTTCCAAGAATACGGGCCCTTCGGGAATCTGGAATCCCTCTTCGGTGGAGGTATCTGGGGATGGTCTTTTATCTTCCCCGCTTTTTCCTCACATCATAACATCTTTCTTGTATGGAAGTTGTGGCAACGTTTTTTTTTTGTAAGTATCTTGTTTGTTCTGTTCCAGGTAGATGTGGCTGAGCTGATGGAAGGAGCCCAAGATTCTGGATCGATGCCACGAATGCCTGGACCAGTGAAGGACTTTGTAAGGGGTAGCACCAACAGTCGTCCGTTCCGACCGGGTGGCCTTGATGGTTCTCAAGCTTTGGCGAGGAACCCTCCTGAAGGTGCTCTTAGCGGTGAATGGGTTCGCAAAGTTCTTGATGGGGGTCCTGCTGAGACTGTTCCTCCTAGCTTTAAGAAGGGACTGGATTTAGGTGATCTTAAGGTACTGATTTAGTCACTCCACTACTCTCTTAGTGTTAATCTCCAGTTGCCAGCACATCACCTGATGCTGTTACCTTTAATTTTTCAAGAAATATCCCTACCATTGGACATGCACCGATCAGAAAATCTCTGCAGCAAAGAAGGATTTGATGGATGATGACTTGGTACGTCGATGCTTAGCTATTAAGCATTTTCTCTCCTGAGCAGTTATACTATGGAAAGTTGGTTTGTGGTTATCTTGAAATCCTTGGTAGGTCATCTTCATTGTTCTGATTGTGTGGCTCCCCCCTAATGATTGAAGTGCAAAACTGTCATGGATCATAATGAAACCAGAACTTGTTAATATGTTTGGAGAATTTTTCTTGTAATGATTGCTTGTGATATTATTGGTGCAACACTTAACATTGGCATCACGGTGACATTTCTCCTCTGTGTCAGTTTGTTTCGTTATAATTGCTCGTGATATCGTTAAGGTAACACAAATCTTGGCATCAGAAAGATTTCTCTTCCATGACTTGGGTGTCAAATTTTTGAGTTTTAGAGTTATGGAAACTTCTTTTCTGATTGTGGGAGAAAGGCTGCAGATAATGACACTCGCTAAGCCCCAGATTGGTGGGAGTCTTGCGCCTCTCCTTTTTCTGATTGAGCATGAGAGCTATGATTAATTTGAGGGCCCTATTTAATGTATGATCTTTATATAAGACCAAAAATTTGATATGCGATTATCACTGTCGTGTGATGCCACAAGGGGTTAGAAAACATCTAGAGGCGGACTGGATCACTGTGGTGTGAATTACAACAATTATGAAATGATTGGTTCACCGTTCTCATCGTTCATGTAGTTGTCAGATGGAAAAGCTGTAACACTTGTGATCTATAGTTGGATTTTCTCCATTTACTTTTAGTTCTATATCTACCTTCTTCTAAATTTTAATAATTTTATGATAGTGTAGAGGCTAATCATGCCATCACATTTTCATGCCAATTTTGTCTTCGCTGCAGAATGTGTACTCAGTGCAGTTTGATGATTTATTTAAAAAGGCTTGGGAGGAAGATATTATCGAAGGATCAATAGGAGATGGTGAGATTTTGACCTTTCTAGTAAGTTGGTATAAGCTCCTTCTATTTTATCTGTTAGTTGCTTCAAATAGGAGAAAAGAACAAGAGTTTGGATGATTTTCTGTATCTTCCTTCTTGCCATGCTTCACGATGATCTTGAGTTTCAAATCTGATGGATTTTCAATTATTTAGCTGGCACTTTTCTTTATTGGAATTTGTTGATTCATTGTTATGGTTGCTCTGTCAAAGTAAGAAACATGAAATGCTGGAATCTGTAAAGTGGTTTGGCATAAAAAGTAGAGGAGGAGGCAGTGCTAGGGAATACACATATTGCTTACCTTGTCTGTTGTTCTGTCTAGGTAGGCGCTTGAACAACAAATGCAGTAAATGATCCTTCTTACGATTCTTCCTTTCATGTGAGCTTGCTTCACTCTGTATTGCAGGGATTTTGACACCCTGGTGCATGTTGAAATGCAACTTGCAGTCACAAGGAGGAAAAGGCAAAGCTGAGAACTAAAATATAACCATAAATAATATCACCTGAAGTCAACAAGTATCACATAGATCTGCAATTGCCGCGTGCACGAAAGTTTTCACACACTTATTCCTTACAGGCCCTAATTGGTTTTCAAGAAGAGCCCACTGCCCAGTCGTAAATAATAAATGTTCATGGTCTTGTGGTCAGAACTAGAAAAGCTCATCATGTGGTGTTCCCTAATAAAGTGAATGTTGATATGAGTTGCTTCTGAATGTTAACAAGTAGTACCTCTTTTAGAAGGGAGTTAGCTAGAAGTTAGCATTTGCATTCTTGGTGCTCTTGGAGCACTGAGGATCGCCACATGCACACACAGTGTATCCCTTTCCAGAGGATATGTATAATGGACAGATAATGGTCTCTACTAGACTAAGGAGCTCATAGTGGTTACTTATAATGGGTGTGGTCCAGGCTCATTAGAGATTTAACAAGGAGTTCTCCCAACGACACAGTTATCGGGACAAAATTGTGATCTGCATGAACAAGGATAAAGGGTGCCTGCTTTCAGCTTTACTTGACATTTGCAAACCCACATGTGTTTCATGCAACCCTCTATTCTTGGAGTGATGTATGGTAATATAGCACTAGACGTGCTTTAGAAATAATAGCCAATTCAGATATTGATAATGTGCATTTATCTTTTAATCATGCATGTTATTGTGCAATGTGGTGAGACAATGATATATTAGACTTGATGGAAAAAAACATTTAGATCAAGAAGTTTCGGAACCTTCAATGTTTGGAGTGGACCTTGACAAGTTGAACCTTAATTAAATCAATATGCCAAATCAAGTTAATGTGGTTCTATTCCGCCCCGCATGCTTCAGACAAGAAAATTTATGTTTGTTTTCTAATTTATTCTTCTGACAAATCTGCTGTTTCATCTAATCCAGGTTCTGTCCAAAATGAAGATGAAAAAGAAGAGATAAATATTGATCCTCTTCCTGAAGCTGAAATTTCTTCAGACAACATGATTTTAAGTGAGCCAGGAAACATGGGAGACGAATTACCTGGGCAGAACATTGATTCTAGTAAGCACCAAGGAGAGGTATTAAATACTCATGCTTCTGTTATTACTCTCGACTGTTGGGCCTCATGATGTGCAAAAAAAGTTCTTTTTTGTGTTATATGAAATGGTTGGTTGCTATTGGTTTAATCAACAAGAGAATCAGGTGGAACCCATTAGAAAACAATGAAGTTACCATTCTCCCATTAAGAAGTATAATTTTGTCATTCTTGTGTCCATTTCTCTGTCATCATTAAAAAGCATGTTTCACATGCTTCTTAATTGATCATGGCTAAGTGAGATTTGCTCGATCAACATGTTTTGTGTAAAATTATAGCAATGCTGTGCAAACTTCGGGACACCTCTCCTTGCCTATAGTTGAATTCAGGATGTTATTGTTTTGTTTCAATTATGGTTGATAAGCATCTTTTTTCACAGGCATGGGCTCTTGTTGGTGGTAATGACGAGATTGTCAGTCACTTTTATGAACTTGTTCCTGATATGGCCATTGACTTCCCTTTTGAGTTGGATAGCTTCCAGAAAGAGGTACAGTATGATTGTGTTAAACACGTATATACCTATCTATCATAGGTGCTAATACTTATGTTGTACGGTAACTAATGACTTTAGTGTCTGCTCCTGTATCAAGTGAACCACATGTAAAGGTGTAAATTATTTAGTAACTAGATTCACCCTTTGTAGGCTTTTGTCCCTGCTAATACTGTGATGTGAGAAAATGCCAGAAAATAAACCAGACTTCTAAAATATTTTGATGTTTAATAACTCGTGTCGGTTTTTTTTGACAACAATGACATTTTGGGGATAATTTTCTTTTAAATTATTTTTTTGGGTTGAGGGGGGCTTAAGCCTTAAAGTATAATGAGAACAACATGCTCTGTATGTAGTTCTACAGGGCAAAGTAAGTTTTGGTCTTATAAGAATCTATACCATTGCTGAGATATGGTTCCAAGAACAAAGAATATCATCATTCCAAGTTAATAGCAGTTGAATGCTTTGTAATATTTATACCAATTCTCAAGTATTCTGTCTTATATGCATATTTATGTGTGTTGGCTGTATACATCAATTTGCTTCAACAAATTAGGCACCAGCTGTAGAATATGTACCATAGTTACATGCATGTGTACCATAGTTATCTAGTGGCTTATGCAAGGATATCTTGGTTCGTTTTGTTATGTATACATAACAAATGAAGCAGCAAAACTTTTTATGGAAGGAGCTGATTTTCATAATTTCTGTAGTTTATTATAGAGAATAGTTTATTACGTTGAGGCAGATCATCATCAAGCATTTTTTGTCTAACATTGTAACAGATATCTCTTACTCTCTCTCCAATGATGGGGTTCTGATTCCTCTCCCACTATTTCTCGTTGTTTAAATTCATGAAAAATCTAAAGACATCGGCTGCACGTATATTGCATATTATGTCAACATAACAGAATCATTATTCTTAAGTTCAACTTAACTAATTCAACTTAACTAACATTGTAACAGATATCTCTTACACTCTCTCCAACGACTATCTGCCTTATGCAACACCAATCTAATTCCATGAGTATACATTGGTAGTATATGATTGTCTTTGGTCTATGATCATTGGACCATTTTCTTTACAGCCTAGCATCCATAATCTGTTGATTGCTACCTTTTTGACTAATGATGATTTGTTTCAAGTTGTGTACTAAGCTTATATATGTATATATATGTATATATATATTCATGGCAAGAAGGAATTAATGCATTTAGAAAATATCTCTTGAAATCGCCTTCAAACTATATGCATGTAGAAAAAATATATATGTATATATATATTCATGGCAAGAAGGAATTAATGCGTGTAGAAAATATCTCTTGAAATCGCCTTCAAACTATAACACACATAATTTGCACCTCGAAATTCTTGCATGTAGCATACTTCGAATGTCAACAGTAACTTGGAGCCATGCTGGTTAAAAAATGATGCATGGATAAGAGAATCATATTTTAAAGATATTCTGATGCACATATAAAGTAACATTCTGAAAAAAGGCTGAACATCACAAATTCTTCTCATCCTTGTATTATGTCACTTCTGTAGTAATGTCTGTCTCTTTGAGCATCAGTAAGGGTTGCAATATCTTAAAACTTGTTTTTATTTTTGATGTAGTGAAAAGTGATGGATGTACAACATGAAAGATTGTCATACATCTTAACACAAAAATCTCCAACGGGTTCAAAAGATGATATTATTGCTGGAGCATATGTTTATAGTTGCCCATGAAATTTGAGAATAATATTTTCATTCAACCTTGTTAACATGCCAATCACGTGCTGTAGTGGCTTAGTTTTTTAAAGTACTTTCTGGTATGTGCAGGCCATATATCATCTTGAGAGAGGTGAGTCTGTTTTTGTAGCTGCTCATACATCAGCTGGAAAGACGGTCGTTGCAGAATATGCATTTGCTTTGGCATCCAAAGTATGCAGCTTCCTTTGCTATTTCTTTATTTATGTTTTTATATCTGTATAGTTGTCGAGTAACTTGAGTCCATATCATATCTTTGAACTCCGTTACTATTTGGCTCAGAATGACTTCAGTATCCAATTTACTGGACATGATTGTATGGACCTTGTTTGATGAAATTTTTAGTTAATTTTGTTCTTATCCATAATGTTTCGAGTATGTTACTTATCAGACAAATAACTTTGCAAAAATTTTGGCTTTGTGTCTCTTTTCATTACGGTTTATATTATGTAGCACTGCACAAGGGCTGTCTATACTGCTCCAATAAAAACCATCAGCAACCAGAAGTACAGGGACTTTTGTGGGAAGTTTGATGTAGGCCTTCTTACTGGAGATGTAAGCTTGAAGCCGGAAGCATCTTGTCTCATCATGACTACTGAGATATTAAGGTCAATGCTTTACAGAGGTGCTGATATCATCCGTGACATTGAATGGGTAATGATGTGTCTGCTAGTTTATATTTGATTATACATATTGTCAGAGTCTAGAACTACCCTAATATGCCCTATAACTTCACATGATCTCAGGATTCCCTAGTAATTTTGCTTTTTGGCATTGTGCAAACAGGTTATATTTGACGAGGTGCATTATGTCAATGATGCTGAAAGAGGTGTTGTGTGGGAGGAAGTTATCATCATGCTTCCAAGACATGTCAATATTATCCTCCTTTCAGCAACGGTACATTTTCTTTTTTGGATATAGTTCTGTAGATCCTGTCTTTGAAGTGCCGACGGGGGCTTTCTATCTACTTTCCAGTTTATAATTCCAGTTGATTACTTTTTTACTTGGAGAAAGAAAAGCAGTCGGCTCCATAATCTCATGTAAGCAATTGGAGGACATGAGTTTTGCAACTCTAGCTATTAAGGCAGTAGTCAGCTACTTGGTCTTTGCCAAAGACTTGTCCAGCAGTATGCTGTTCGTTCAAAATGTCTACCTTTATGGAAGATGTTCTATTCACCCCTAATTTAGGGTTCGCCCTTTTTCTCAACTTGCACATATATACTTTTGCATTCCTTGCACTCTTTTGGTAACTCATATTGACTCTTCTTATCTTGTGAAATCTACAAGTCATCTCTCTTAGTAGATATAATATCAAAGTATGGAGGATGGTTTCGGTTCCCTCCTTAATATACCATTATAAATGCTAAAATTTATGATATAGTGGGCTTGTTCAGCACATAGAAAATCTTCATAGTCTGTGATATGCTATTCAATGATATACTGCAGTAATATACTGATTTATATGATGATACAGGATGGAGCGATTTGGGGCATAGTTATAATTTACCAGTCTTATTGCATGCAATTAAGCTAACTCCTAACTTCTGATTGTGAAAATCGACTCTTGGGTCTGATGATGTTCTTTGCTCGAGGCCATACTTTGGCTAAAGCTTTTCACATATAGCTTGCATTTTCTTTTGCTACCTGAGAAATCCGAACAGCATAAATGGAATAAAATTACTTTCTTATGATCACAATAACATAGTGCTTACTACTTTATCAGTAATATGAAGTGATTCAAGTGGATCTATTTTAGAAATTATTTTGTACACATGTGCTGTATTCAGATCATCTCAATGACTTGGGATATTCTTGGAGCATCTTGTAGGTCCCAAACACAATTGAATTTGCTGATTGGATTGGTCGAACAAAACAAAAGAAGATCCGTGTTACAGGGTATGTGTCGATTATTCTAATTATAGAATTATGTAACTGCATCAACTGCTATTATTTTGCTTATACCACCTCTTACACTTCTCCACCCTTATTTTGCCTTTTCTCTTTTCATGAATATATGGAAAAACAACAAAAAGTTCTTTTCATAATCTTCCAACTCTTGTTAAAATTATTTCCTTATACAACTCATTGGTTATCAGGACAACAAAAAGACCCGTTCCTCTTGAGCACTGCTTGTTCTACTCTGGAGAGTTGTACAAAGTCTGTGAGAGTGATACTTTTTTGCCTCAGGGATTCAGAGCAGTTAAAGATGTTTATAAGAGAAAAAAATCAAGTGCTGGCATGGGACATTCTGGAACAAAAGTTGGAGTTTCATTCGCTCAAGCTGGAAGCCAATCTAGACAACATGATAGTTCTAGTCGAGGGAAAATTCAGAAGCACTCGGGACATCAGATCACTCACAGTTCTTATGGAACTAGTGGGATGAACCATAGTCATTCAGGACTAAGGAGATCAGAGTCATCTTTATGGCTATCACTCGTAAACAAACTTTCAAAGAACTCCCTTTTGCCTGTAAGGAACAATATTTCCAAGATTTACTTTATAGAAATCTATTTTCTATTAGTTTGAGTAATGTTCCATCGCAACCATTTTCCAGTTATATGCAACTTTTGTAATGAGTTGTTTTGCCCCTTCTCGAATGCCTGCTCTAATCTGAATTCTTAGCTTTTTTCTCCATTTAGACATTCTTAGCTTTGGTATATGTATTTCTGTTTGCTACCTTTAACTTCTGGCATTGTGTTTTTTTATCTATATTTTGGTTCCCCAAAATAGGGTTCACTTTGCAACGTGACTATGATTATCTGTGGTGTCATTGTATGTTTAATTTCAATGATGTGGATATAATTTTTGATGTCTTAGTCTGTTATCTGATATTACCTGTATGTAGGAACTTTGTTTCTTTGGTGGCAGAGAGTGGGAGAAGAAAAGAAAGGGTTTTAAGCAACTGAGCTTTTTCTGTCAAGGACTCCAGTTTATGTTTCATGCTTTTTGATAGTTAAATTTATTTCGTATTGGAATAGGAATCTACATCTCACTGAAAACTCATCGGTTCCAGGTGGTGATTTTCTGCTTTTCAAAGAACCGTGTTGATAAATCAGCAGATAACATGACTGGGACTGACCTGACAACTAGTTCTGAGAAAAGTGAGATAAAGGTCTTCTGTGATAAGGCGTTTTCAAGGCTAAAGGGTTCTGATAGGAATCTTCCACAAGTAATTAACTTCCAATTAAACTTGTGTGTTTGACCTTTATTAACTCAAAATTCATCAACCCTGTGGATGCATTTTACAGGTTGTCCGAGTCCAAAACCTGCTAAGGAGAGGCATTGGTGTGCATCATGCTGGGCTTCTTCCTATTGTAAAAGAAGTTGTTGAGATGCTCTTTTGCCGTGGCGTGATCAAGGTTCTGTTTGGGCTTTTCCTTATTTTCCTCATATGCTTCTAGCGACTTAATTCATTGATGAATTAGAATTGATTGCTTTGCTTGTGAGTGCTGGACCTGTATTGGTCCTTGGGTAGACCAGTCAGCATGGTACACTAGTACACATTGGTGACTCGAAGAGGAAGAAGAAAGAGAAGAGGATGGTGTGGAGGAGGAAGGAAGAATAGGAGGCGGTGGAGGAAGAGAGAGAAAGATTGGTGTTCTTCTCGAGGATTTAAGTATCACTTGCGATCAGCATGCTGGTCAATGGTTGACATGGTATCATCATTGGCATGTAATACCAACACCAAACTCGGAATACATGCCAGCTCTTTTACTTAAAAGTGGGAAAGAGAATGAAGAGAGGAGTAAAAACCAAACAATTGTTGATGGTGACATCCAAACACTCATCCAGTTGTCTTCCTTCAGCTCTGACTGTTTTCCTCTATGGTTCGCTAGAAAGGGTTAAGGAATTTCATTATTTTTGCTGATTTTATTTTACTGGATGCCAAAGCTTCGCCTGATTTTTTATTTGAATATGTCATGTTCCCTGTGAGAAGAGGACACAATTTGAGAGAACATTTAAGGAAAAAAATTAAAATGCAATATTGTTAACTTCAAAGAATTCATAGGTGATATGATTGACTTCAGGTGCCGCTTCACTTAGTTGAAGAGTATGTTTGGTCCATTTTGATTCGCACATGTTTATTCTTAAAGTCATGGTTATGGTGGTGCCAAATTCCCTATGTACATGGTATTTAACTGTCTTTTGCTAGAGTGGTATCACTGTCACATCCTTAGGCATCCATCAAAGTATTCCTAGAGCTTCAATTAATTATAAGGCTAATAAAGTCAGTGGTCTGTATGAAATTAATGTGATTACTTTTGTTGGGAATAATTTAATTTACTTGTGGCTGACTCCTTTTGCTTTATATTACTTATAATCTCACTGAACAAATGGTTACTTAAACACAATAGATATTATTGAATTTGTGCATGGTGATAATGGACATTGGCTAGCTCTTTGTCGAGTTCTTCCACACATTTTTTTCTCTATCAGACAATAATTGATAAGTTGGTCTTCTTGTCTTTATGTAACCATTTATAATTGCTACAGAGATGAATTTTGGTTGCTCGTGAATGGATATGGTGAATTCCTTGCTATAAACTATTTTCGTCTCTGTTGAATATGCATCTCAGTTTTTGTTACAAATAAGTATCGTGTCAGATGGCTTTAATGACTAATGTTATGCACCCTCAGTTTTGTTTTTGTGAGTCCTGTGGCTTTTCTTCATTTCTGTTAAGTTAGTCATGTTTAGACTCATGTCTGTTAGACTAGTTATTCGTGTTGTCATGATTAATCATGTAAAGGCTGATTTGTATTTTGACATTATTGATCGCTGACTGATTCATTTGGCTCCTTTTCGGACTTTGTGTAGGTTTTATTCTCCACTGAGACATTTGCTATGGGAGTTAATGCTCCAGCAAGAACAGTGAGTCTCTCTACTTAGTCATTGTTGTCTTTATAGCATGGTTTAGCTTTTATTATTTATTTTCAGAATAATGTTGAAAAAAATAGGATTAGTTCTCCATGTATCTTATTCTGAGAACTCTGTAATTTGGAGACAAGAATAGAGACAACAACAACATCAGTTATTTGGATAACAGTAAAACAATAATATAATTCTGTGGACTGTGAGACACCTATGTATAGTCTGCTGGAGAAGGATATATTTTATCCAAGTAATTGCTGTTGTTTCTACTTTCTATACGATAGAACATTCTTGAAATGATCTATCTGCTTGTCTTTCTTGTTAACTTCTTTTTTGCCTACTCCTTCCTTCCCTTTCGCTGCTACTGAATGTTGCTGAAAGAATTTATGGTGTTGAATTGTTGATATTGTTGTTCATTTGAAGTATTCAGATTAAATGTTGTGAAAATATATGATGAATGGTCTCTCTTTGTTGCCTGGAATGCCATGCATAATTATGTGAAATAGATGATTGTTTTTTCTGCATCTCATTGGTTTTCTCTAACAGAATTTAAAACAGGAAATACATATGGTTTGATTGATAACATCTCCATGGAGTAGATTAAGATGACAGACAAGAAGATAGATTTCAAGGTTCCTCCTTGCGTCCAGGTTTTTTATGTTGTCATTTGCAGTCTTAAATTTCATATGAGAGTCATGGTTTAAAATCTTAAACTTACTACTCAGACCAGTTTGGCTCTGGTCTGCCAGCATGCCGGTCAGTATGGTCAGTACTGTGTAGGGGTGAGGAGGAGGAAAAGAAGAGGAAAATAGTAGGCAGAGGAGAGGAGCAGAGTAGGGGAAGGGAGGTGGAGGAGGAGGAGGAGAGAAGCAGAGCAGGAGGAATAGGAGGTGGAGAAGTACTGAGGGGCAGGCAGCGGCTGCAACGAGCAAGGCAGTTGCTGGCAGCAGAAAAAGGAACGAGCTTTAGGTTTGGCTTCTGTAGGTGAAAGAGTGAGTCATTAGCTTTAGGTTCTGTTTCTGTAGGTGACCCTGCTACATCTTGCAAACCGGACGGGATTGGGCTAGGTGAAAAGCCTTGGTCTTCGTGCTAGCTCAATGTTGGACCATACCATAGGTACTTCCTGGTCAAAATATAGCTTCAGAAATGGCTGTCTGGAAGGTTGATAGATATGCATTTTATGTGTTGTACAATACAGATGCCTTGGCCTTTTTTTTTACTTAATGTTTAATTTTAATATTTTTTTTCAAGATTTGTTGTACCGTGGCATATTGCTCGGTATGAGTGATATGTATTGCTTGGTGTGAGCGGTATGTACTGATCTGATAGGGGACCAGTATGGGTGGGACATTGGTATGCCCCCATGTATCGTGTGTCAGTATGCTTGGTACAGCTCGATACACCTTGGTACATATCGTACCGATAGCTGATCAGTAAACTGTGCAGATCGGTAAGGTGAACCATGATTTTTTTAAAAAAACTTTTGGAGAAGACTCATCTGATTCCTTGAAATAGTTATAATATTGTGTGTTATGCAAATATTGATGATTCTTCCAAATTTCAGGAGGAATCCCGTGACTGGGTTTTCACCTTTTTTCTAATTAAAGCTAGATACTGGAACTCTCAACCTGATATGACAATTAGTACCTTTCTTTTTCTCATGCTAATTTATATTTCATCCTGATCACTGTGATGTGGACTGGTACATTGCTATTACTTCATGTGGGTGCTGTAGTGATAAGTTTGATTATTTCTTATGAGTTGGGTTAACATTTGATTGTTCTCATTGTTTTTGTATGTATTCAGTTACTGGCTATCTTTAGTAAATTTTGCAAACATCATATTGGAAAATCACAGAAAATTATTTAATTAAAGTTATTCTAGTGGGGTTGACATGAACAACAATATTATATCTGCCCCTTTCTGACATTATTTGCTGGAAATTCTGCTGTCATTATAACTGCCTCATTCTCTAGATATTTTTCATCTAGATTTGCCTTTTTTATTTTTCAAGTGAAAAAAATTGTCGGTGGCAAGAATACGTAGTTGAATTTTATTGAGGTTCTCTCCAATCTCATAGGTTGTCTTTGATACCCTGAGAAAGTTTGATGGCAAGGACTTCAGGAGGTTGCTTCCAGGAGAATATATTCAAATGGCTGGCCGTGCTGGCAGGAGAGGCTTAGATAAGATTGGTACTGTTATTGTTATGTGCCGTGATGAAATTCCAGAAGAAAGTGACTTGAAGCAAGTAATGGTTGGAAAACCAACACGGCTTGAATCTCAGTTTCGCTTGACTTATACCATGATACTTCATCTTCTTCGTGTGGAAGAATTAAAGGTACTATAGAATGTAGACACTGATGTTGTGCTAAGAACATTTTTCCTTCACCTGTTTATTATTTAGAACATGTTCATCTATATATAGAAAGAGAGCATAATTTGTTTGACACTGACTTGATATTAGATCAGTTTTAAATTTCTCCTGAATTTTATAAAAGAAATTCAAACTGTTGAAGTTGGCCTAGATACTTTAAAGTGTCTCCAAATAAAAATCTTGGAACTTGTTCAAAAAATCTTAATCATCATCCTTTTTTTGCACAACTTAAAGTATGTAAATGGACTTGGAATGTCATGGTCATTGATATCATATATAGGTTCCAGAATCACATTAATGGTCTAAATCACTGGTCTAAACTCTCATTTTCTTATCAATCTGTGAGGCGCCACTCATTAATCTCTTTCTCTCTATATAACCATACAAAAAGGAGTACTGAGCTAAACGTGATTCTTTTGCTTTTTTTGAAATCTGTCGTTGTTGTAGTAGCCTATATGGAGGCTGTAATAGACATCGTGTTTGGCTCTTTGAATAATCTAATATATGTTTTCTGTTGATATGCATGTGATATTTCCTATTTGACAAAGTTTCAGATGTGTGTTGACATTTATTATTTCTTGTGATGACAATTGTTTATAAATCCATAGGGCAGTCTCGAGTTATGCATGTGTGCATTTATGTGTAATATATGTACTAATATTTATATGTATGTATATGCACATATGTATGCTCTGTGTAAGGATCCTTTTTTTTGCTTCACATTCTAAATCTTTACCCAAAAATTCTTATCTGCCTGCAGCCTTTTGCCTGTATCATGACCCTGTACCACTACCTTAGATGTTAGATTAGGGTCCACTGTGGGTCTCAATTTGCACCTTGTGGCATCTTCGATCATTTACATGGATAGGTTGGGGAAGGCTCAAACAGTTAAGGTATTGCAAGTCTGCCATTGAGTGCACCTTTGTAATTTTGAGGTCTCATATGCCATTCCTGTTCGGATCATTGTTATAATACTTTGTGTCGTGCAAATTCCATGTTGACATTTGCTAGGCTATATGACATGGCCCATCTAGGAATGATTTTGTACCTGCTTCCATTTGATGATTTACCACACCAACCTTTGACATGTATGAGTTCAATTACGGGAGTAGGCAAGTCTAGACTCTTGCATTTTTAGATTATATAAAAATTGCACCTCATCGAGGGAGTTGCTGCTTGATTAATTTTCTATGCTTGGTGCTTTTTTCTGTTGATACAAGGATGGATTAGTACATGTTGCACATTAGTGCTTTTCTCTGTTGAAACAAAGATTAACTGATACTTATTGCCCTTTACATGCTCATTACTTTGTTGTGTTTCCTGCCCTTTTTTTAAATAATTGAAATCATTTTATGACATATTATCATGCATAAATGCAACATTGGTGAATGCATGTTGCAGGTGGAGGACATGCTTAAAAGAAGCTTTGCTGAATTTCATGCACAAAAGAATTTGCCAGAGAAAGAGCGTCTTCTTTTGCAAAAGCTACGCCAAAGTACTAAAAAAATTGAGTAAGGTCATGTCCTCTGTGCTAGACACTTGTTTTCCAACCCAAAATACCATTGGAGTCTACCAGAATTTTCTGAGCTTTTTCTGGAGGAAGAATTGTTAAAATAGGATACGTTGCAAATTAGATTTCTTTGTAAAATGATGTATTACCACTGAATTTGCCTTTTTTTTTTACTTTGTAGTTATTGGCATGCATATTTTTATTGTTTACTTATTCTATATTTAGTAAATCTTCCAACCACATGTACTGAATTTTGCAAGTCTCTGAGGTGTTTAGTGTCTTGGAAGAACTAAAGAAAAAAAGCATCTTTATCGAAATCTGTAGGTGCCCGCATATACCATTCTTGTAAGGATGCTTCATGATTATCTGAGTGTAGGGTATAAATACCCTCTTCATAAAAATTCAGGGTATCGGGCCATTACATACTATGGTATTTAAGCCTAAAAAATTAAGGTCGCTAATGTTGTGTGCCTGTAAGGGGATAGGACCAGTATATATATATGGTATTCAAACATTTGGTATCTACCAACTTCTAAATAAACATTATGGCTTTATTTTGGTTGCTGTTATGATTCAATGTTTTTTCTTATATTCAGAGTCTTCACTGTTTGCCTGTCAGATGTATAAAAGGTGAGCCTGCAATAGAAGAATATTTTGAGATGGCGTCAGAAGCTGAAACACACAGACAACACATTTTAGAGGCTGTCTTGCAATCACACACTGCTCAACAATTTCTTTCGCCAGGAAGAGTGGTGGTTGTCAAATCACAATCAGTAAGTGTTTTCATCTGGTTATATTATGATGCTGTTATCTTTGACAGTCAAAGGATTGGATTTTTTAACATTTTGAATATGCTCTAAAACTTTGGAGCTTCATATGGAATCACTTTCTCGTGCGAGGATTCGTTCTTATTTTGAAATTAATACATGTAGAGCACCAAATTGATCATATATGGCACAAGAATAATGTGGTTTATGCATCACTGTTACAGCTCTGTAAAAAAGGAATGTGGTTTTACATCAGTATTGGACCTTGTCCTTGTGCATATTCAGACAGGCCATCATTTGGCCTAGTAGGCAAATTGTTATACCCCTCTACCTATGTCTTATTAATCATCTGCAAATATTCTGTTGTAATCGCTTCCTTATTTTCAGTTCAACATTGACCTTTTGTTTTGACTGGACTGGTAGGCAGAAGATCACTTGCTTGGCACTGTTTTGAAGACGCCTTCTGCTGCTAATAAACAATATATCATTTTAGTATTGATTGCTGATATTGCTTCGCAAGCTCCATCGATGTCCTCGAACAAATTGCAAGAGGAAGAAAGTCAAAATTTTCAACAAGGTTATTTTATTACTCCGAAAGGAAAACGCAGCATGGATGAAGAGTACTTTTCGTCCGTCAGTTCTCGTAAAGGATCTGGTGCAATAAATATAAAGTTGCCATACTATGGTAGTGCTTCCGGTACAAACTACAAAGTTATAGCAATAGATAATAAGGACATCGTGTCTATTTGCAATTGCAAAATAAAGATCGATCAAGTGCGACTTCTAGAGGATCCCAGCAATATTGCTTACTCAAAAACTGTTCAGCAACTGCTAGAAAAGAAACATGATGGGAACAAGTATCCTCCAGCGCTAGATGCTGTAAAAGGTATGTTCTCTGGCTTTACAGTTTATCCACTGAGGCCAATGAACAAATTTCATAGAGTGTAAACGGTTGTTCTGCAATATTCATGTAAATTATGTGACTTAAGAATGCATCAACATTTTTCTCAATCCAATCGATCACTGTTCACAACAAATATCAGTGTCCTTCATGAGGCATCAGGTGAAAATCGGTTTGAATGCTAATTAACATGTTGACATAATTTGGTCATAGCATATGTTCTAGCTGTCTCAGGGACATGAAGATAGGTGTAGTTATAAATGGTATGATTCAGGATCTCTCTTCGGTGTCCATTCCAGACTGAGGACATTTGATTCTTGCAATGCATATGTTGTGCTGCTAAATTACATGATATGTCATATGCTAGGGGCACTAACCTTTGACTCTATGTATGCACAAGCACATGCACTTGGATATGCATTTGTAAATATGTATGCGCATGTTCATGGACAAACTTATTTGTGTGCGAATTCTTTGAATTTGTATGGTTCATATATACCGTTCTCAAATTATTGTTTATATATTTATTTATTTATACACTTTTGAGTGTTACATGCCATTCTGGCATACATGTATATGTATAATCAATAAAGTTTTTCACCCATATATCTTCTAAGGCTATATGTACAAGAACATACCATCAAGAAGATATAAGCAAATGTCACATTCATAAGGATATGTACAAAAACTTATTGTTAAAAGGTTATTATGTAAAAAGTCATGTTGTGTACATACAAGAATAATGACAGCATGTGCTCGCGTTGTGTTTTAAGACGTGCAGGCAATCTTATCAAGATACCATTCACAGACTCCAAGTTAACACTACTTTCTCCATATCATGTACTTGAGCTAAGGTTTGGCAACAGTAGAGTGGATTTAGCATTTGTCTACATAAATTAAGCAAACCAGGTTATTGATTCAGTCCGAAGGGCAAGTGCGATAAATTTCAAGTACTATTAGTAACTTCTTTTTTTACTTATTTGATTTGATGTACTTTCTTCAGGACTCAGTTCAAGAGAGGACGTAGCCTATGTATCATAGTGGAAGTATTCCAAGTCTATTTAGCAGGAGTAGCTTTCTCTTTAGTATCTGTGATTTGATAGAAAATTCTATGTTCTAATGTTGCAGACTTTCTTTTTTTGTGAATAGAGTATCTCCCTCCTGTCCTTTCTTTTCTCATTCCTTTTTTCTTTGTACACTGCTTAGATCTCAAGTTGAGGGACATGGATCTCGTGCAAAGGTATCATAGCTACAATAAATTGTTGCAAAATATGGCTGAGAACAAATGCCATGGATGTATAAAGTTTAATGAGCATATCATGTTGATAAAGGAGCAAAACAGGCACAAAGAAGAAGTTAACGCTTTAAAATATCAAATGTCAGATGACGCACTCCAGCAAATGCCAGATTTTCAAGGCCGGGTATGTTTAATGCAAATACTAGTTCTTTCTTTCCTGGTGCATATCATCCAATAATTTGGATGCTAGTATCAATAGGATTTGATCCAACATGATTCTGTGAAATGCTATAGGTTTTAGATCCCAAATCGGATTGTCGATAGGATCTGCGGTCATGACTAACAACTAGTAGTGTGAGATTTTTTAGAAAATGGGGTCTCTTCTGATGTTTCCTTAACCAGAGCTTAACGGCGGGTAAAGATCCATGTAGCCAATAGCCAACCCTAAGTAGTTGGGATGGTATGGCTTCTTGTTATTGTTGTTGGGTTCTCTTGCCTAGACTTAATAACAAGTAAATATCAGAATTTCATTTTATAATAGAATTTTGAGTTGAACTACTACCACCTAAATACAGTTGTGAAAAAAAAAGAAAAGAAAAAAGAACAGCATTGGCAAATAGCATTTAGCAATCACTTATCAATAGTTTTGATTTGTTTATATGTATTGAAATGCATAATGGTAGTCTACATAAATTAATTAACGACTTTTTAAATATGCAGATTGATGTGCTGAAGGAGATCTATTGTATTGATTCTGATCTTGTTGTTCAACTAAAGGGCCGAGTGGCCTGTGAGATGAACTCTGGGGAGGAATTGATATGCACAGAATGTTTGTTTGAGAACCAATTGGATGATTTAGAAGCTGAAGAAGCGGTTGCAATTATGTCATCTCTTGTTTTCCAACAGAAGAACACTTCTGAACCATCACTTACTCCTAAGCTGGCTTATGCTAAAAGGAGGTAGTATTCCAGTTGATATATATATTCTCCACTAAATTACACTAAATTTTCCTAGTGATGCTTTATTTGGGATAAATCTTTAACATAGGAATCAATTACCAGTAATTTTCACAATAACAGATACTGACTTTTTTTTCCCCTTAAGGTATATAATTTTGTCCGATTGCAAATTAGACCTTACATGTGGATCCATTGAATAATTTATATGGAGCTTCTACTAGTTTTATTAGTGGCTAAAACTTTATCGTGATATGACAAATTGATTCCAAGGGACTGTGAAACTTGGTTTCTAGTGATTATGTAACTTCCAGTGAATTTTATAGAAATTAGCATTGACAGCATTTGCTTAATTGTACTTATGAGCACAATTCAGTTTGGGAGGGATATTTGTAATTTGTATTTGTTTGTTTATAATGGTCACTAACGTTTTCTTGCCTGCCTTCATTAGGTTATACGATACAGCAGTTAGATTGGGGCAGCTCCAATCGCAGTTTAAACTAGCTATTGATCCTGTGGAATATGCACGAGAGAACCTCAAGTTTGGTCTTGTCGAAGTTGTATATGAATGGGCAAAGGTCTTTCCGTCAAACCCAAAAGAAAATCACTGTAGTTTACATGGTTCGGGAAAGATTTCATTCTGATGTTTTCACGGTGCATTGCAGGGGACACCATTTGCAGATATATGTGAACTCACTGATGTGCCCGAAGGTCTCATAGTAAGAACTATCGTGAGACTGGATGAAACATGTCGTGAGTTCAAGAATGCAGCCTCAATAATGGGCAACTCTGCGCTCTATAAGAAGATGGAAACAGCTTCCGATGCTATAAAGCGTGACATTGTTTTTGCAGCTAGTTTGTATGTAACAGGAGTTTGATTCCAGTTGAGTGGCATTCTCAACAATGTTCCTAACATAACCTTGTATACCCTTAGAAGAGCCGGTGGAGCATACCGATGTCTTCCTAAGTTGCATCCTTTATTAGTTCTTCATACCTCTCGTTGGCAGGAGCCTTAGTGTACAAGACATGTCCTTTGGTTAACATCACAGGATGTAGTTAGTTTAGTGATCAGGGTTTTTGATTTTAGTGATCAGGTTGTAGTTAACAACATTACTAGGCATCTCTCGCTTGAATTCTGTAGTTCTTTTATCCACCCTGTTGTTCACAACTGATGTGGCTGAGATAAAGATGGCTAAAGATGGTAATGTAAAGTTGCAGCCCTTTTATATGGTTTGGATGTGATACTGATGGATCTTAATCAGCTGAGTGTTCAAAGGTTACATTAACAAGCTGACTCTATGGCTCCTAACAGAGCTACGGCGCATGCGTAGTACAAATCTCCCTCGTCGTGGAGCTATCAACGCCACATCTCATCCTGCGACGACCGCCACACGCTTCAGGAGACGTCCCATTTGATATATCTAGCTTAACTTGCAAGAAACTATCGACTCCGCCACATAAATCTCTGTCCTCATCTCACGCTGAGCGGAAGTTATAGCAGAGAGAGATGGGTCTCATTCTGGGGAAGATCTCGGTGGAGACGCCCAAGTATGAAGTCATCCACGCTTGCCCAGACTATGAGATCAGGAAGTACTCCCCTCGGGTGGTGGCTGAGGTCACCTACGACCCCTCCAAGCTCCGCGGCGACCCTGACGGCGGTTTCATGATCCTTGCCAACTACATCGGCGCCCTCGGCAAGCCGCAGAACGTCCGCCCCGAGAAGATCGCCATGACCGCCCCCGTCATCACCAAAGACGGCCCAGAGAAGATCGCCATGACCGCGCCCGTCATCACCAACGTCGCCGGCGAGGGCAAGGAAGTGACCATGCAATTCGTGCTGCCGTCCAAGTACTCGCGGGCGGAGGAGGCGCCGGCCCCGGTGGACGAACGGGTCGTGGTGAGGGACGAGGGGGAGGCCAAGTTCGGGGTGGTGAGGTTTAGCGGGTTGACCACCGACCAGGCGGTGGCGGAGAGGGTGGAGCAGCTGAGGCGGTGCCTGGAGCGTGACGGGCACAAGGTGGTGGGGGACTTCCTCCTCGCCAGGTACAACCCGCCCTGGACGCTGCCTTTCCTGCGCACCAACGAAGTCATGCTTCCCATCGAGTAGCAGCAGCAGTAGTAGTATGCCGTACATTCGCTGCTTCGTCTCCTATGTATGATGTGAAATGTCGCAGGGTGCCATATGTAATGCTGTGTGGATGTTCTGTGCCTGCATCTTAATGTCGAGCACTATCGATTACATATAACTTAGACTCTTCCACGTTTCGTCGAATACCTTATGCGCTGGTCACGAGGAACATAAAAGTTGCTAGGGAATACCTTCCACGTTTCGTCTTCCACGTTTCGTCGAATACCTTCTCTTCGTTGGCGAGCCCATAGTTGCTAAGGAAGGTTTGGGCCACTGAGCCCAAGATGGGGACTTACAAAGTAGTCATCAAGTGACTTGCGTTGTTCACTATGGTAAACCTGCTCATGGCATTTGCTCCTCGCTATTTCTTTCCCCCGTCATCTCTCGGTGGACTTCTGAGCCTAAACTGCGGTTAGGCGGTCGGTAATCCTGCTATTGTTTCTGTTACTCGAAGAAGAGGGTGGAAATGGAAGCCCCAGCCATGGAGGCCGAACCCGAGACCGCCTTTCCTCCTCCTCGCCATACGACCTCGTCTCCTCCTTCCCCCGTCGCCGTCGTCGACGGGTCGGCGGGAGGATCGAAACCCGCGGCACCGGGGGATGGGAGCAGCGTCGACGTGGCGGTGCTCGATGGGCCCGCTAGCGGCGGCGGAGACGGTGCGGTGGCGGCCGTGGAGGACCGGGTGAAAGGCCCATGGTCGCCCGAGGAGGACTTGATGCTGAGCCGGCTGGTGGACAAGTTCGGGGCGAGGAATTGGAGCCTGATCGCGCGCTGGGTCCCCGGGCGCTCCGGGAAGTCGTGCCGTCTCCGATGGTGTAACCAACTGGACCCTTACGTCAAGCGCCGCCCCTTCACTGGTACTTAGCCCCCCCCTTTTGTCTTCTTCTTTGGGTCTGTGATTTCTAGGTTTTGTTTGAGACGTTGGCGTAGAAATCTATCTAATAGGGTTTTGGTGATCAGCCCCAAATTGCCATTGTGAGTTTGAAATCCACAGACATGCGCAAATAATCTTGAATTTATCTTTGGAGACCCGAGAACATGTTCCTTTACCTGAAGTTATGTTCGGATGCCTATGATAAAGACCTCCTTGAGCTGCAAAATGTTCTGTGAGCATACCCATCATTGAACATGGGATGGTGGTAGAATTAGTGGAAGGACACATGCTTGGATCTCCCTGGATATTGGCATTTATGATCTTTCTGCAAATGATATACAACAATAGGTGTGGAGTAATGATTCTTTCATTACTAGTCTCCATAGCAGTTAATCTAATAGTGTATATTGGACAATGAGATTCATGTCAAGACACCGGTTTTTCTGTTGTCTTCTGCAAGATATGAGTTCTGATTTTTACTGCATGAAAAGTTGCATAGCAGAATAAAATGCTTTATATTTTCTCGTATCAATGTCTAGCATTCTAGGATAAAATTTTACGGCACGCTGTTTCAGAAATAAAATAATTGGGCTAACGTAGTTTAGCTAAGATGTTGTTCGGTAGATAAGATGGGTTATCTGGTTAAGGAAACTAACAAGAGAAAACAGGAAGAAAGAATGAAGGATAGTTACTGGTAAGAAGAGGAGAAGTGAGAAGGTAGACACCGATGGGCTAGTTTAATCCAACAACTCTTTATGATTTGTCTTAGAGATGCGCCAACCTTAAGGGTAGTCTGTTCTCTTTAGGTAAAGCTTTTGTTGCATATGATGGCAAGGTGGCTATCTTGATGGCTTGGACAGATAAGCATATAACACGATGAAAAGCGAGCTTAGTGGCTTGTAATTCTAGTGATAGTCTTTCCTAAAGTCTATTGCAATATAATGGCCTGTCTGGTTGTGGTTTGGGGAAATGGTGATCATTTAAGGTGTAATTTCTTCATAATAGTGACATAACCTAGTTCTCTTTTCTCCGGTGGCAGAATCTAGAAATAGCTAGTTTGACTTCTACCGTTTAATATTCCTTTGTGTCTTCATATAGCACTTTTTTGAGAGTCTCTGTCATCAAATAGAAATGTGGTAAATTATCAGAATGCAATACATTTTCTACTTTTTTATGATTTACCTTGTGATTGGAGGCAGTGATGGGGTCCGTGTGGCACCTGCTATGATGGGGTAAGAAAAGTTTTTTTTTTTTAATGTAGTAGACTGAAGGATCAGACCTGTTATTTTGTGTGATTAATCTTATATGGTTCATTGCCAAAAAGTTTAAACGCTTACAATTCTTTCTGTGTCTGCTAAACCATGTTTGAGGGTTTGGTTTAACTGAGATAAGATCATCAATAAAAAATTGATGCAAGTTTGACTTCCTAAACTGGATAGAAACTTGATCTCATAACATCCTTTATGTATATTGGATGCAATAGTAAATGGTAGATATCATGTTGAATCATGTGCATCTTACAAAAGAAAGTGATGCTTTATGCTGTTTTTTTGTTTTTTGTTTTTTGCTACTTGTCTTTTTAGTTGTAAGATTGTGAACAAGTTTGACCATGTTTAATGTAGAGGAAGAGGACCGCATCATTACTTCTGCTCATGCAATCCATGGTAACAAGTGGGCATCAATTGCGAGGCTTTTACAAGGGAGAACAGACAATGCAATAAAGAACCATTGGAATTCCACATTGAGGCGTACATGTATTGAAGCTAAACAGTACAAAACGATATCATGTGATTCTTCAGGAGATGCTGCTGGTATTGAGAGAGCCAAAGGTTCTTCAGATGAATCTCTGTCTTTTAGTAATGTCAATTCCTTTAAATCCATGGAAGTAAAAGATCCTAGTTTGAGGGAAAATGCTTCAGAGAATTCTGGAGAGGTTGTCGTCATTAGAGATGAACCCCTCGTACCTGAGTCGAGAAACCCACCTAACCTCTTCCGACCAGTTGCTAAAGGGAGTGCTTTCAGCCCATATAATAGTACACCTCGTCGGTTGAGTGGTCCTGAAGCATCAGGACGAGGTCTACTGGGTGGCCCACTTTATGAAGCCTTCAAACCTGGTGGTGGCATCTGTAAATTTCTTAACAATGTTTCCTGTGAACCTCAGGTTCCGCAACGATGTGGGCACAGATGCTGTATCATTCAAGATGGGAGCCATTCTTCTAGCTCTTCGTGGTCCAGAGTTTATTGAGTTTGTTGAGCCTCCACCCATTCCAAGTCATGAGTTGGCCTCTGTAGGGTCTGAAATTGGCAGCATTGCTTGGCTTAAAAGTGGCTTGAACAGTAGTTGCACCAGCATATATTTTACTCCACCTGGACAGGTAGATTCATGTGGAGTACATATCTAACGCTACAGGAAAAATCCCCATGGTCATCGCTGCACCCAAAGGCATTGTAAGCGAGTCAACGAGCATGATGAAGTGGCAGTTAGTATCAGAATGAAGGGATTAGTCTGACCAGAAGTTTGCTTGGAACTGTCATAAGCATCCATTATTGATCATGAGAACAGTGTCTCATCAATCATTGTGGCATTACATTCCAGTTTTGGATAGCCACCTTATGATGGTGCTGATGTAGATCAGATCAGATAGGTCCAGAAATTGTTATTACTCTGTCTGGTGAGTACTTGAATATTCCTCTAGTGAATCAGAATGCTTCAGTTTTCATACACCTCTCATTTATTGGTGTGCTAGACTTGTCAGTTTCTTTGTTGTAATTTGCAAAAATAGGAGGGCGTTGGTCCTGCATCAGCCTGTATAGCAGGTATTATGCCTTCCTTATCTAGTAAACCCAGAAAACATGATTCATTAAAGGCCGCTTGAATGGGTAGTCTGTGTCTCTTTGCATCAGTGCCATTATGAAACAATGTAGAACGAGTTTGATTCTTTTTCCTACATTTTGGATACTCCTGTCTGGCCTAGATTAATTACATTGGGTGGTAAGTTTCACTTCTCTTTTTGATATTAGTTTGCTGCACCTGACATTTCTCTTTGTTTGTGTGGCCCATGTGTGTATCTTGGGTTATAGGAAGTAGTACGGTATCATAATCGATGTTCGTAAGGACTTTTTGACGGCCGATGGTAAGCAATTAGTTATGCCTCCTGAAACTTGCAGCTGTCTCAATGGAGATGATACGACACTACTCGTCAATACTTTATTCTTGTTTAATCACTTCAGTTTGTAAGTAAACCTGTTTCATACTGAAATTTATAATACATTATATATATATATATATATATATATATATATATATATATATATATATATATCCTTGCAAATATATAGAAATCTATAAAATTCTTAAAGATGTTAATATTACTTAAATATCTTCAGTCAATTTAACCAGAATAATATATTTTCACCTCACGGCAGCGATGCGGGGTAGAATAATAATGAGCAATTATCCGCAATATTTGAGAAGCCTGAATCAAACATGCTCCACATTAGGCAACAACATGTCCAGGAAAAAAGGATTAACAGAACACGGATACAAGATAATGTCGATATGCATTAAGATGTACACCTAAATATACCAACTCTCCCCGCCAGAGGAGAATGGTATACAAGCATTTGCTATGATAAACAAAAGGATTAAACATCCACTGCAACAGAAAAAGCCATGCATCAAACTATATATAACGCCACTTAAAACAGAGACAAGAAAAATTATCAGTATTATATGTGACATAACACTCTTAAACGCAGACATGGTTGCCAGGATATGTAAAAAAGAAAGAATGTTAAAGCAAAATAAAGAAATGTCTCCATCCGTTGTGTTACCGAGAGAGAATATTATCATGCCTTAGCAAGTTAGAATAATTGAAATACATTGAACATGAAAGGTAAGTGAACAAGCAGTGGTTGATAAAAACATAAATCAACTGAAAATGTTGCAGTTTAGTTATTTCTAAAACATGTACCACTTCAAATTTGTACCACTTCAAATTTGAAGTTTAGTTATTACTAGTTTTAAGAATTCACGATGATTCCATATGCGCATTTACAATAGATCATGCAAGCTATCAGCGACTTAACAAAGAAATTAAGATTAACAAACCACTATGCAAGAGCAAAAGGATGAAGGTACGACCTCTTTCTTTCCCAGGTTCCTGTGAAAACCATTAACAATCATAAGATGATTCTTACAATTTGGTCAAATTTTGTTTGCCCAAATATTTGATGTTATTAAAGCCTGGACAGGAGAACACAACATAGTATACACACCGAAAGTATCATAAATCCAAGATCCAGTAAGTCCGGTCCATCCCACGCGCTGCCAAACCATGTACACACTGAGGAAAAATAATGGCATAAGTCTTTAATTCATTTAATGATTCAGACAACAGAAACATTTTACAAAGTAGTATTGCATCCCATACATCTGAGCTACTCATTAAGCGGTTCCAGAAAATTCCCCATGTTATATTATACCCCAATAACCATCACATGAGATAGGTAAGGCTACTCAAAAAGTATCTTTTTCTGATAACTAAAAGATAGCCAAACCTTCAGAAAATGACATTTAGATAAAACCTGAAGAAAACAAAATATAACCACATGCATGATCATAAATATAACTTGATCATTGGGAATAAGTATGATAGGTAACCATCAGACTTTTCAATAATCGGCAATTTTGAAGATTGATATCATCCAATTTAGAAGATTGTTGAAGAGCTAAAATGTCTCTGATGTATAAATCAAATGGCAGAGAAGAGGCGAGATGGTGAGAACACAATAAAGATGTAAATGCTACATACATGCATGAAATGCTACATGTTTGATCATAGGATACCCCTTTCCATAAAAAAAAAAAAAATTGTAGGATATTCCTAACATAATTTGTCCATTCATGCACTATATCAGCACTATTCATCTCAGAACTGGAAATTCAAACATATTTGAATTAATTATAATAAAATATCAGTTTACTTCCATCTTCTATATAGCACCATGACATCAAAGGCAACACAAACATGTGGCATGTTTTGGCAAAAAGAAAAAAAAAACATAACACCTTGATGAAGCCTCATACTCCACATCTTTTGTTCCTATTCCTCTAAACTGTAGATTCTAGAAGAAAAAATAAACTACTAAAAGAAATTTCAGTCTTAACTTCAAAACATCCATTCAGCCTAGTGCACAACAAGCTTAAGATTCTTCTGTAGTCATCAATAAATTGCAGTCCAACAAGAATCTATTCTTGTAAGCATCATGGTGTTGCTTGTTTACTCCTTTTGATCAGAGAAAAGATAGAACATGACAAACAACCTTAGATGATTAATAGCATCATGCACCATCCATAAATACTATTGAACTAATGACTCGAAGCAAAAAGATGGCACACACTATAAGGTCATTTCGGCATCTTCCTGTGCCTTAATGTCCAGAATGAATCTACAACAACAAAAACTAAATGCTATAGGTTTAGCTATGTGCCAGGCTCACCAAGGGGGGACTAAACCACTCTACTGAACGTGAAGCTTAAATGATTAGCAATGTCAAGTTATTTCAAGTTGCCTTAATTTGATCATCATCCATTCAAATCCAAAACCAGATTACTCTGTAGGCATGCCGGCCATTCCAAGTAGTTAGATCTAATGACTCTGAGATTTGAGCCTATGACCACGTTCAACCCTCAATCTTTAATGCTACATACCCAAGAAATCATTTGGCCCTAAGAAAGTCCGCTCTTTCTTCAAGGCGATTAAAGAGTGCCTGCTATTTTATTAGTCGGTTCTTTCCTCGAGGCGATTAAAGAATACATGAAAAGAAATGACACCTGAAACAGAGAGTCAAGCGAGCAGAAGCTTCCACTTCTCCGCAAGAAGTTGAACCTCCATAGACGTCTCCATGGCACCTTCCCCCATAGCAGCAAACAGAATCGCAATCAACCCAGAAAGGCATGCCTCGAACAGCCAAGAAGTAGAAAAAACAGCGGGGGCGCGAACAAACCTTGAAAGCCTCGCTAGCAACATAGATTGTCATGGCTACCGAGCACAAGCGAGATCGCACCACCCATCCGCTCCGCAGAAGCACGTCATCTTCATGCCGGATCGATCCAGAACTCTGTTCTTTACAAGAAGGAAACCGATCCAGAATCGGTGTGCGGTCGGCTCGTCGATCGATTAACAGACACAACAAAACCCCTTGAATCTTGATCGACACAGAGGGTTTCGTCGTTGGTTCCCGTTCGTTATATTCAAGAACATGTCAGGAGAAAGACAGGATTCAACCTTGAGAAGAAGGCCAAGCTGACGAACGAACGAACGAGGGATCAAAGGGCCGCTCTCCCTTAATCGCCGCGCCATCAGCTCCGCCGACGACGAAGCAAGAAGACGAGGCAGAGGTCGAAGTAACCGCCTCCTCTGTGTGTGTGTGTGTGCGCGCGCGCATATATATATATATATATATATATATATATATATATATATATATATATATATATATATATATATATATATATATATATATATATATATCATTCTTGATGTAATTTTTATTTAAAAATAAATAAATAATTTAACAGTTTGAGTAACCGTAGAAAAGGCGTCCAAATACTAATATAAACGTATTGAAATATATAGGGAGAATAAATGTTCGTTTTATTATATATGGAGAGAGGTGGTGTGAGGGGTGGTTGGGTGGATGGCGAGAGAGATGGGGGACGAATACGCCGCCCAACTCGGCCGATTCAGTTGCAATGTATCCATCGGCGGCCACGCGACCTTCTCTCCTCGACTGTTACGGTTTCCTCGGGGTTCCTACTCTTACCCGATCTTACACGGGCCCGTCATGTGATTGGAGAACAGCTGCGGGGCCCAGAGGATTCACTCAGTAGACAGGCACGTGCGAAGGGGTCGCAACCGAAACGGAAAAGGAAATTACTCGATGCCCGTCTCGATATGTATAGATGTTCGAGTATAGAAAACAGCAAAAAAGTATTTCTCGATGTTTTCTTGTTTTTAGTTCCCATGTCAGCCTAAAGTGCTGCAATTTCTCTGTTTAATGCAGAAAACATTTCGGATATCAGGTACAGTGTTTTTGGCAACACAAACAAAACCAGGTCAGCTTGATGTGCGGCACGGCATGTTTCAGCCGGCGGGGTCAAAGAAACAACGCGAGCACTTCGGGCCGATGGGAAAGCCACGAGCAAGAGGAGACCCTAGAGGCGAAGCGAGCCCCCGCTTTCCTTTCTCCGCTGAGAGCAGGAAGAGAGAATGGCGGGCGACCGGAAGATCGGGGTGGCGCTGGACTTCTCCAGCAGCAGCAAGCGGGCGCTCCAGTGGGCCATCGACAACCTCCTCGACCCGGGCGAGACCCTCATCGTCCTCCACGTCGTGCGCCCTAAGTCGTTCTTCCATGGCGCCGGCTCCAAGCACTCCTCCGATGCTCGTCGTACGTACCATGCCCCCTTAATTCTCGTTTCAATCTGCACCGTCCTCTGAGAAATAGAATCGCTCCGGCTTACCATGTCTCTGTGTGCGCATGCTCCGCAAATTGTTAGCTTTGATTCCTCTGACGGAGCGCCGGGAGCTGGATTTGTTGAAGAGCTACGATCTGGATGTCGATACGGACGTCCATGACATGCTCGAAGCCGCTTCCAAACAAAAGGAGGTCCCTCCTCTGATTTCTCATAAAAAAGACTGTTTCTTGTAGACATATGTTTCGATTTATATCTCGTCCCGGTGAAATTAATGGATCAGGCGAAGATCGTGATGAAGTTATACATGGGGGACGCTAGGGAGAAGCTGTGCGAAGCGGCGCAAGAGCTGAAGCTGGACTCGCTGGTCATGGGTTGCAGAGGTCTTACCCAGATTCAGAGGTAACATGATACATATAGAAGCTTCCGCTTTTCCCGTGCAGTGCATCATACTCTTACTCCATATATTTGTTCGAATTCTGATAGCGTTTGGTTCACCATTTGTTGATTGCATCAGTTTTTGACCCCCCATAAACTGCGAAATTTGAGACGTAATAAACTGGTAAAAGCAATTTCCTTTGCCAGACGGATTTTCAATGAGCAAACAACGTTAAAGATCAAAAAGGATATTGATATATTGCAGCTGAAACCTGCTCGGAGCATTTATTAAATGGAGTTTCACCATGTGTATAGCTTTCAGACTTCTTCTGTTCCGTTTCTAAATGGTACCTGACTTTGATCTTAAATGCAAGGTAGAATGATAGACTTGTTCTGGCTAGTTCTAGTGTTCATGGTAGCTCTCAGCCAACAACATGAGAGCCATGCCAACTAAATGCTTTTGAGTCACTAACTTATGCACCCTCTCCGATTTAGCCCATACTGATCCTATCATGATATAAACGATAGCTGCAATCTAGAGATATTATGTAACAAGGATATGCCCTTACTCAAGAAGAGCAGCCATTGATTGTCGGGTTCCTCCTGAACTCTCTGGCAAAGAAAGCATTGTCAGATGTTGAGGTCTGCTTGGATTGATTACCCATCCGCAATGCTGGCAAATCGGCAACTTGCTTGGTCTCTTCTTGTTTTGCTTTTTAACTTTAGGTACAAAAGATGTTAGAATTGAATTCTTTGGGTCTTCTTATTGAATCTGTGCTTCAGTAAATGGTAAATGAACTTTAACCTTGTGAGCAGTTGTCAATGAAAACTTAATGGTTCCATATCTACTCATGTTAAAATGATCAAAGGGCAGTTGTTTTCCTTTTTGCCAATATTAATAATCTTCTAGATGTTTCCATATGATGTGAAATTTTAGGCTGCTATAAAAGTTTCCTGTTGGAAATTTATCTTTGAATATAAAAGTTTGAATTCAGATAATTCAAATGTAAGGTGTTTGTTAGATTCATGAATGCCCATGTTAGCATCTATTTCTCCTTTGCTCTTAACGGTGATGGTTTAGATTAGACAAATATGTATCTGGTTCAGACCACCTAATCTGAGACACATTTCTCTGAATATACAAATTTAGATGATCCATTGGACCAGTTATAAATGTCTCAAAACGGAGCAGGATAGCTTCTACATGCTGTATGCCACAAAAATCATATTTACCTCATGTTGGGTGTTTCCTCTGAAACCATTTCTGATGTTTTTCTCTCATTTCCCCTGTGGTCATTTGATGTTAAATGCTGTGCGGTTACTTTGTAAGATTTGCATACTAGTGAAGGAAATTTTGGAATGAACATTTTGATTGATCCAAAAAAATCAATAAGCTATCGATGCTTCTTAGCCGAGTTGAATGTATGGACAACTGGTAGTCTTGGCTCATCAAGGTCAGATTTGGTTAGTAGTGTTAGCCATCAATATATTTTAAGTACTTGGGAATTATCTATCTCAGCTGTGTGGCACAAACATTATCTATGTTTCTGCTGGACGTTGCAGTTCGATGACAACAATATGGTAATTCCACTAGCACTTACTTTCGTCTCAAATTTTCTTATTTATTCTAGTGTTTCTGCAGGATATTTCTGGGCAGCGTATCGAACTATGTACTGTCAAATGTATCGTGCCCTGTCACTGTCATCAAAGATACAAACTTCAAGCGCAGATAGATCTGCTGTCCTAATGATTCATACAGAGGCATTAGGATTCAAGAGAATACAGACTTCGTGATGAGACAATGGATCAGGTTATGTAAAATTCAAGCATGAGCTTGGACATGTTTTTACTTTTAATAACACTTGTAAGCAAGTGCCACTTTTGGAGATCGAAAATGGTTGAGAATAAATTGAAAACAGTGTGAGTTGGATTGGATCTCTTTATTCTTTGTATCTTTTGAAACTTTACATGGGATAAACGAATTGCTATAGGATGGAAACATATAAATCATGAGCGATTTCTAGGAAAAAAAACTTTTTTTTTTTTTGGACTTTTCTCATGAGGTGTCTTATTTTCAAATTTTTCAAGGGGCATTTCCACCTTTTTCATAATCCCTTTTACTTTTATCTTCTGCATATTTTATTTAAAAATATTGTCAATTGGTGTGTTTTTAATAGGTGTATAGTTGGTAACTCCATAAAAAATAATCTATTCAAATTTCTTTTTTGATTTAGAAACAAGAATAAATAATTAAAGAAATTTCTATTTTAATACAGTGGTTTTGAATAAGCTTATAGTGTTTTATGATATTTTCATCAAGACATTATAAGTTTGTTCAAAAATATTCTATCCAAATCAAATGAAGTCAAAGGTTTAAATCATTTTTTAATCTATTTAATTACTTTTTATATCTCATAACCACAGAAATATTTTTTGTTGTATTTTTCACTCTCTCTTAATCTGTGACCGGTATTTGTGTAAACACATGCGATAAAACTTTCCATTTTTCATCGGGCCCACCAGACCGACCAGCCACAGCGCGACACGTATCGTACAACACAATGTCACCGCCCGGTGTCTCGTGGTACAATGAACGCGAGCACACCACTCGAAGTCGCCTCCAACGGATAAAAGACACGCATGTGAAGGGATCTCCACGGCTCAATACGACGCGCGTACTGAGTTGGGCCGTTCCCGAGATTTGCTCGTCTTTGACTTTGTCTGGGACCCTCTTCGTCGGTTTCCAAAACCGGGAGACGTCTACGCCTGCTTTGTCGTCGTCTCCGCCCTCACCACCGCGATCCCCCCCACAGTTCAAATCTCATGCCAAAACCAGTCTTCTCCGCATCTGACTTCTCCCGACGCCACAAAAAGCAATCTTTTTCTTTTCGGTCCAACTATTTTATTTCAATTTTGAAATCTACGTCCACAGTCGACGAACGCACTCTCTCTCCTCTCGCCTCTCTTTTCTGTCTGTAACGTTCCGACGGATCAAAAGGAGTGCGCACGCACATAAAGAAATGGAAAGAGGAGACGTGGTGCAACGGGCGAGAGAGCGTGTCTGAGATCGAGCGAGGGAGGAAAGCGGGCAGCCGCCGTGTGCATGCGGAGACCGTTGCTGCCTTCAATTACAATTACGGTGGCTGCCTCCTCCGCCGTGGGGCAAATTAAATGGCGAAGGCGCTCGTCCTCCCCGTCTCCGTGAAGCGAGGGTCGTGTGAGTGTGCTCATGTGCAAGGTCCAGCGCTCGTAATCATCTCCTTCACCAACTTCTCCTATATTAAATGGATGTGCTGTTGCTGAATGCTTGCTGGTTAGAGAAGCCCACACAAGGCCTCTTCTCCTTTACCGGATGATGGCTTTCTTCTGCACACTCCATTACCACCACCAGACGGCCCCAACCAGCAACCATTACCTTTTCTGCCCCTTTTCCTCCTCATTCTGAGTTTGTTGGCTCCCTCAAAATCTTGTCTTCCGGTCTTGCCGTGGGCAAGCCCTTTTTCTGTGGGAGCACGGGGAGGCGCCTGGAGCTGCTCAGAATGGATGATGCGGCGGAAAAGGGCGAGAATGGGGAACGCAAGCACGGAGAGGCGGCACTGGGAGGCGACCTGTTCAGTGACTCCGCAGAGGATGAGTGCAGCGGCAGCAGTTCGAGCCTCGAGACCTCGTCCAGCGAGGAGCCACACGACCCTTGTGGTGGAGCCCATCAGGGACCGTCGTCGGAGCAGTCGGCGGTGGCGCCGGGTTGGCCTCTGCGGAAGAGCTCCGTCTCTGACTTGGTATCGGATGATGATGACGATGATGGCAAAGCCCATGAGCACCACCACCATGGAACAGAACATCTGATGAAGCCCAAATACTCAGGTAACCCAGTCTTGATCTTGGATCAGTTGGATCACGACCAGATTGTTCTGCAACCACATTTTGGGTTCTCGCTTGTGTCGATTTGTATCTGTACGAAGCTACATTTGCTTTTAGATGAAGCACACGGTAACAGCGTGCAAATACATGTTGTTGTTCTACCAGAAATCGAGATGATGAAGGAGAGGTTCTCAAAACTGCTACTTGGAGAAGATATGTCTGGCTGCGGCAAAGGAGCGTGCACTGCACTGGCAATTTCAAATGCTATCACTAATCTCTGCGGTAAGCACTTCATTGCTTCCCATTTCTATCTGTGCATTGCGTTTGATTCCAAAATAACTGTCTTTTTCCTCAGCCACCATCTTCGGGCAGCTATGGAGGCTGGAGCCTCTTTCTTCTGAGAAGAAGACCATGTGGCGAAGGGAGATGGAGTGGCTTCTGTGTGTCAGTGATCACATCGTCGAAATGATACCCTCATGGCAAACATTTCCTGACGGGAGCAAGTTCGAGGTACTTCCTATTGTCTTCTTCTTCTTCTTCTTCTTCTTCTTCTTCTTCTCGATGATGATGATGATGATGATGATGACGACATCATCCTTTGGAATTCAGGTCATGACCTGCAGACCAAGATCGGATCTATGTATCAATCTTCCGGCGCTGAGGAAGTTGGACAACATGCTCCTTGTAAGATTTGATGCAGACTCCAGCTTTTTGCTCTCAGCCTCTTCACTGTTCTTCATCGGGAGTTGCTCTCTGCAGGAGATACTGGACAGTTTCAGTGATCCGGAGTTTTGGTACGTCGATCAAGGGATACTGGCGCCGGATTCCGATGGCTCGGCCTCCTTCCGACGAACCCTTCACCGGCAAGAAGAGAAGTGGTGGCTTCCCGTTCCTCGGGTCCCCCCCGGCGGCCTCCATGAGAAGACGAGGAAGGAGTTGCAGCACAAAAGAGAATGCACGAGTCAGATCCTGAAGGCTGCGATGGCAATCAACAGCAACAGTTTGGCGGAAATGGAAGTACCCGAGTCTTACCTCAGTTCACTACCAAAGGTGTGTTCTCCAGCAGAGAGATCTCCATGGGTTCTCCTCCTCGTCCACTGACTCGATTCTGGATCGCAGAATGGAAGAGCAAGTCTGGGTGATGTGATCCATCGTTATGTTGCATCTGATCAGTTCTCCCCCGAATGCCTTCTCGACTGCCTCGATTTATCGTCCGAACACCGAGTCTTGGAAGTCGCCAACAGAGTGGAGGCATCCATCTACATCTGGCGCCGGCGAGCGGCCATGAAACCAGCAAGCAGCAGCACCGCTAAATCGTCCTGGGAAATCGTCAAGGACATGATCGTAGACGCAGACAAAAGGGAGCTGCTTGCTGAGAGGGCCGAGACCCTCTTGCTGTGCTTGAAGCAGAGGTTCCCCAGCCTCACCCAGACATCGTTGGACACCAGCAAAATCCAATTCAACAAGGTCGGTGCTTCCTGCAACTCTCGGTCTCGCTTTGGTGGAAGCGTTGTGTCAGCCTTTCTCATGCTAAGCGTTGCAGGACATCGGCAAATCCATTCTGGAAAGCTACTCCAGAGTTCTGGAGAGCCTCGCGTTCAACATCGTGGCCCGCATCGATGATTTGCTCCATGTGGACGACTTCTGCAAGCACTCGGATCCGCTGTTGGCGGTTCCAGCGGTCAGCATCATCGCGCAGAAGAAGGTGACGGTGCCTGCCTCCGGCACTCCATGCATGACGGCTTATGCGACGCCATGCTTCTCGCCGGCGCCGCTAATTAGCCCAGCAGGGCGAGAGAGGTCGCCATTGATCAACAAGAAGCCCAGCAGTCGGGGATTCGGTGTGAAGAAAGTGCTGACCAGTTATCTCAACGTCGAGCTGAGGACCAAAAGCCCCATCGATGCGACTGAGCCATCGGAGGTGGTCTCAAACAGATACTCTGAGATCTCATCAGCCTCTTGAGCGAGTTCACGAGGAAGGAGGTGAAGAAACAGCTGAAGTGTTATACTTTGTGTGAGATGTATATTAAACCTGTAATCCTCCTCGGTTTATGCTTCTCAGCAGTGTTGCATCTGTGGGTGGAAATGCTCTCTTGAATGGAATATATGTAGGAATAGTGTGTTTTGTGCCTTTTTTATTTTTCTCATCAGAATAATTAGCATTAGTAGAAAGGGTTACATCTACAACTATTATCATCCGATTTGATGGGTTAATTTGTTGGAGTGGTTTTTTATGTTAATATTTGCCGCTAAATATAATCCTGTTTTATTTTTTTTAATATTTCTAAAGTATTTCTTTCGATAATAAAGATTATTAAAAGATAAAATTAATAATATTTGGATTATAAATAATAAAACTATATAGATTAAATATATTACTAATGATAATGAGATTATTAATAGAAAAAAAAAGGGGGCTACGAATAGTAAATCAGGCGTGTGGACGGTTGAGATGTGGGAATTGGAGCAATCTATTTAAAATCGTGTCTGGAGAGGATCCACGCCTGGTGGATAAGTCCTTTTCATGTTGACCGGAGCAAGGCACTGCGTCATCTTCAGAGACGAGCGTTGGAAGACCTTCAAAGCCCTTGTCTCGGTTGGTCGCCACGGACGATGAAGTCATCCGCCAGCACGCTGATAAGAGGCCGCCGAGCACCATACTCGACTCAGGCGGAGGCGGCAGCCGCGGAGGAGGAAGAGGAGGAGAGATTGTCGACGTGAGTACTCCCTCTTCACCCTCGCCTGGCCTGACAGTACCCTTCCTCCTCCTCCGGTGCCGGCTGCGGCCGAACCCCTCCTTCAATCCGCCGCCGGACATGTATGTGGAGAAGAACCTCGTCTTCTCCACCCACGACTCGTCCCTCATGGATTTAGCTTTTCAGTGGTTGTTCGATGTTCAGCAAGAAACCGGGTTGAAGGATTAGAGATAGAGAGATATAGACCTGAGCAAGTCATTCTCATGGAGTTCGTATAGGTGTACGAATGCCATCCACTAATGGTTGCAACAGTCGTTCCATTTGGCATCAAAGATCTCCATGAGAGGGAAGCCATTCCACAGATCTAGTAATCCACGTTGAGGTGAAAGCTTTCCGGCTAATCTTCTGCACATCTCAGGTTGAGGTTTTCTACTGTGTTGAAGAACACCATCCATGTCAACCAAGTGGCTCATCTTTCACATGAAAACTACATCAAGCCATTTAAGCTGTTCCTACTTGCCATCAATACAATGTTGATGATGATGCCTCAACTGTGGGTGGACTTCAGTAAACGTTCTTCCAAATGCTATCAAGTATCCTTGAGTTAATCCTAATTCGATCACAAATCTTATATTATGCTCTCTCACGGTACACTCATCAGTCATGACTCATGGATAGAGATGGGAAGAGAGAATAGGCAACAGCATGAGACACACGCACCACTTACAGGCAGTGGAGTTAGGAGATCTTCCACTCCCACAAGAAAAAAAGAAGATAAGGAAGATGCATGAACCGTGAGTCTCATGGTTTCCTACATCAATAGCTTGGTCATTCTGATGTCAACCAGACAAAGTCAACATAAACAAGTAATCTTGTGCTATCATCCAACAAGAACTTGCACCAATGTGACCACACATGGTGGAAGCTTTTTGAATCTTGAGCGTGACACGTTGTAGACTTGGGATGCAGCCCATGAGGCATGAATTTGGCCTGCACTAAAGATCTTCCTCTCTAATAATCATACCATCAGATGATGTGGATTACAATCAGAGGTTACACCTTTCCACCAAACAAGCATTTAACACAACAAACTAAAAGTATACTTTACAACCAAGGTTGATCATTCTATAAGGTCATCACCTAATAATGAGATTAGAAAGGGAGTATCAAAGAAGCTAGATATAAATAATGCTGACAAGTTGCATGTACCTTGGAAGAAGAAGAAGATACAAGATGGGTCTGCAAAGGTTTCACTGCATGGTTCTGCTGCTCTTGGTCTCCACCTTCCAGGTTCACATCTCTTTGAGTACTGCAGAGGCTGGGCCACTTCCCTTCACCAAGCAAGAGAGTAAGAGCACCAAAGAACCCATCCCTAACCCTTTATCTAACTACTGAAACTTCTTGCAAGATTTCCATAGATACTGACTGCTTGAGATGTTACTCTGACTGATTTGGTTTTGTTGATGGCTTGGGGCTAAGGATATGTCGCGGTGCTGGAGTCACTGGGAATCAAGTGCCAGTGCTGTGATGGGGCTGGAGGTGAATGCAGGAGCAGCTGGGACTCCAACTGCAGCAAGCTGGACTGCCATAACCTCAAGTTCTTATGATTTTGGTCTGAAACTTTCTTTCATGTTGTCTTGTTCGATCTTTCTTGTATTTTCTACCGTTCCATAAAACATGGCAGATCAGTTTGAGGCTGCAAGAAGAAAGCTTGATGGAAAAGAAAAACCATGGATTAGTTTGTTTGATGGATATCTACTAATATATAAAGAGATCATCTGCAAGTGCAGTCTGAAGTTATCCTACTACTGTCCATTGAACATTTTTCTTGCAAGCACATCTTGATTTCCATCCAAATATTGAAATGAAATTTATAACTTTTAAATATACTCTATGTTTAAGATTATGTCTTGATGTATTGATTTATCGATTTAATAAGTGTTCATGAGCCACCACTGTGTCATTTTTAAAAGGTTTTGAAATGTGGATTATTTTCATGTGGAGTAAGAAAATTTGCAGAACTAAATATGATTTTGTCAACGTCATCTTAAAAAATTTCTACTCCAGCCCTAGCACGCATTCACTTGTGTTAACTCTGGCTACACTTTCGCCTCGTTCATAGACTTTCTTTGTTTTGTTTATGGGTGTCCTATTCGTCTCCTAGCTTTCATCGTCATTGTTAGCCATAAGGATGAATCGTCTCCCCTCCTTTCTCACATACGACCAATAACAAGGAAGGGGCACGAGGAGACTGCACTAGTAAGAAAGGGGCATGACGAGGCTATGCAGTCTCGTCAAGCCCCCAACCCTTATCATCGTCACTAGGTATGGAGGTACTATATAATACCACCTATGTTCTTACTCAACGAAGGTCGCACCATTATTAGTTCAATGAAGTGCGACATAGGTCATTGCACCTTCATCAATGGGTGGGTATAATAGAGGGGAGCAACCGACGGGACAACAACACGATCAAGGGTTGGGCGAAAGGCGATAGGGCAAGATGATTATTTTAAAAAAAAATTAAAACTTAAAGGTGCTTTTTGAGAAATTCTAAAATTTAGGGACTTTTTCAAAAATTCATCGAACTTTACATACCTATTTTATATTTTGATTAATTATTTTATTCTTTAATTTTTTATTTATATCTAGAAAGATAAGTATACTAATAGGTGTCAGCTAATCATACTAATAGGATAACAGATGTGTCAATTTTATTAAATTTAAATTATTGATAAAAATATTTAAGTTAAAGTTTATAGTAATACACTCTCAGTCTTACATAAATTAATAAAAATATTATAAATTTAAATTATTTTATCACTTTGAATGAAATTGAAATAAGTATGTATTATTTAATTCAATGAACACAAAGATACACGCAAAGTTAGAAGAGATTCGGGGCTTTGTCGGAGCCTGAAAACCCAACAGTCGATCCGAATCCGACTTGATAAGAATCAATCATGCTTGATGCGTGCGTTTTAATTCGGATCCCAATCCTGGGATGGATATCCAAATCCGATAACTAATGGATTTTATTGTTTTCATATATATGTGACGCCGTGAGCCATTGCCGTTCTCTTCGCCGTTGACACTGGTGACGCCTCGTCGCTTCCCCTTCACCGGACCATCCAATCTCAAGCTCTCTCTTCTCTTCCTTCGACCAGATCTCGGAACCAGGTACTGCTCCATCTCCAGATCCGTCCCCCTTCTCCTCCTTGCGTTTTTGTGGCATCGATTTCTGTGATTCTGGTTGGACGGCCCTATGTTCGAATCCATCGTTTGCTGATCTCTGATCTCCTCGTGTTTTCTGTGTTGTTTTGGCGTCGAATTCGATCGCGATTTTGTGGTATCGATGTTGATATTGGTGGTTCTTGTTCTTTTCCGGGTGGATCTGATGCAGATCGGGAGGAGGAGGAGGAGGCGGCGGTGAAGATGGCACACCGAGTGGACCACGAGTACGATTACCTCTTCAAGATCGTCCTCATCGGAGATTCCGGCGTGGGTAAGTCCAACATCCTCTCCAGGTTCACCCGCAACGAGTTCTGCTTGGATTCCAAGTCCACCATCGGCGTCGAATTTGCCACCAAGACCCTTCAGGTGAGCTGCCCCCGATTCCTATTGCTCCTCCTCTTATAGATCCGTGTGTAGTATATCTTGAGGCCGTGGAAAACTCTGTTGCGATCGCTCCGAGTAGTATCGGGATTTCATATAATGCAAATAGGGCGTTATGCTGCTTGCGGATCATTGGATGTGGCATAACAAGAACCAAAATGACCTAATCTTCTCATCCTTTGAAACAGGAAATCTAAGTCAAAGCAGCCTCGAAAGTATTTGTTCTTTAGCTGATTTATGATCAAGGCGTTGTATGATATAACATTTTCCCCCTTTAGGATGTGTTACAGATATCCTAATGAATTACTTGACACTCTTCGTAATGCATTCTGAAGCTATGACCACAGTATATGATTGCGCAAATAGGTGGAAAAGTTGCTACCTTGAGATTGGCATAGACATGACTCGATGGTTTTAGCAAACAAAAGATTTCCCGTATCCTTGTGTACCATTCATCATGTCCTTATGGACTTATTGGATTATTTCAAACAAATGAGCTAGACTTGTTCATTTTGATTTTATCTCACTGGACTAGGCTTGACACCGCAACTACCGGTCACAAATTGACTCTAAGCTTTATCAGAAATGTCAATATTAGCTCTAAACTTCGGTTTTTATTTTAGTTGGTCCCTGAACATTATTTCATCAGGTATCGTTCATCCTTGGCTTGGCTGAGCCACCTAGTTGGCAAAATATAGCCATTTACGGACATTACTTTGTTTTCATTCCTTATTCAATCACACGGCTCTGTTGCGATGGCTTGTACTTAAATGTACATAGAGTTGGTTGCTGACATGGTGGCATTTTCCACTTCATCCGGAATTAGTTCTTGGAGTGGACGATGAATAGGAAGAGAAAGATGATGATGATGTGTCCCAAATCCCATGTTCACCACTTGGGTACGAGTCAGCATATTCCAAACATTGAAAGAAATAACATACTGAGCAGGAAAACTGTCGTCTGTGATAGCGAGATAGACCTAACTTGCTGGGGGCATATGGGGCTTAACACAATAATTTTCAGGGACTAACTTGAACAAAAACTAAGTTTAGGGCTTAAGTTCCCATTTGTGTCGATCCTTGTTTACAAGAATCGAAGCAATTAATATCAAAAGTGGATGTTTCTTTATTTAATGCAGCCACCACAGTGACAATCTGGGTTGTCGTGTAGTTAGTTAGCAGCTGCTGAGTTGCCGATCATGTAGGTTCAAGTTGATATGATCCACACAACTCTTAAGCTTTATGATGGATATAGTACAAACGGATGGAGATTGTGGTGTCCATAAATTTCAATTGCTAGTTAACAAGTAATGACTCCTGTAGATTGACCTACTTATTCATTTGCGTTACTTCTGTAGTCGATGTGTCACATCAAACTTCCTCCCTGATTAGCTTAAATAGATGCTCGATTGTTTCGGAACCTCATTACATGCAATGCATATCTCCCTTAAATGGTGTCAAGATTTTTTGTATATGTCATGATGTTCGGTGTCTGTGAAAGTTTAACATGATGGAATGAACAGATAGAAGGGAAGACAATCAAGGCACAGATCTGGGACACTGCTGGTCAAGAGAGATACCGTGCCATAACCAGCGCGTATTACAGGGGTGCAGTGGGAGCACTCCTAGTCTATGATATAACAAAGAAGAAAACGTTTGACAACGTCCAGAGGTGGCTTCGCGAACTAAGAGATCATGCTGATTCCAACATCGTCGTCATGATGGCTGGCAACAAGTCAGACTTGAATCACTTGAGAGCGGTCTCAGAAAACGATGGCCAGGTACTTGCCGAGAAAGAGGGGCTTTCTTTCTTGGAGACGTCAGCACTAGAATCACACAACATCGAGAAGGCATTTCAAACAGTTCTCACAGAGATTTACCACATCGTAAACAAGAAGGCACTTGCAGCCCAAGAGGCGGCGAGGACTGCAGTGCCCCCAACTCAAGGAACGACCATCAATGTATCTGATTCTGCTGGAGGCTCAAAGTATGCTTGTTGTTCGAGTTAGGCGATTATTGGCTTTTGAAAGAGTGCTTGAACAAGAAATTTGTGTCTGCAGGATGAAAAATTGTTTGTAGATTATTCTTCTATGTTTGACGCGTGATTTGGAGAACCTGGAAATTAGATTTTCTTTACTTTTTCCTCGGGAAAATTCTGTCGGTAAAAGACACGGATGACATGTGTAGTGTGCAAATCGTTTTCTTCTTGTTTTCACTTGGATCTTCCTTGTGAAGGACACACTAAAAATGAATGTTTCTGGATCCCTTTTTGTGCTGTTCATCCGATCAACTGATACTGAATTTGTCTTAGCAGATTCATGTACGAGTTCATCCTCGATGCATTTGTTTCCGGTTGTGGTCGACCACCATGGCAAGTTCAAATCTGACGCTTAAATCTGTTTAGCTGTATAGCTCAGTTACTGCACAAGGGTGAATCATCAAACATTCTTCACTTGCATGATTTTGCCTAATATGATCGGAAGGAGGCTTCCAGTTGTGTAGTAATTCTTCCTCCTCCGACACTTTGAGATTTGTTTCTGGTTTCCTTTTTCTGAATCTTCCTCCTCCTCTCGTGTAATGGCCGTCTTCTTGCCCCAAACTCATATCTTCCAACTCATCCGAAAACGCGCGTCTTTGCGGTGGAGGAGGGCAGGCGGGTCCCCGTCTCCATCGCCACCACGTGATGGAAGTCGCCATGGTCAAAACTGAGTCAGCAATCGCATTGAAGAACCGCCACTTACCATGTCCCATCGATGGAGACTTCTCCTCCTTCCACCTCCGCTTCCACTGCCCTATAAAAACCACACGAGATGGGTCAACCGCAAAGCATCGACGAGCCGCCCAGCTTCAAGTAAGTGTTCGTCGACGATGGCAGTCCCTCCCCTGATCCCCCTGCTCACCCTCGCTTCCGTCTTTCCCTTCCTCGCAATCCCTTCCTCCGCCAACGACAGCAACGTTCTTCTCACCGGCGACGTCCTCGGCGCCGACGAGCAGCTCTCCTACGGTGCCGCCACCTTCGTCATGCAACGTGACTGCAACCTCGTCCACTACGTCGAAGGCCGCCGCGTTTTCCAGTCCTACACACGCGGCCATGGCGTCAACCGCACCCTCTCGCTTACCGACTGCGGCCAGCTCGTCATCACCAGCTCCCTCGGCAGCTCCATCGTGTGGCGCTCCCCGTTCCTCCGCGGGGCCAACAGGGGGAAGTACGCGGCAGTGCTCCGACCCGACGGCGTGGTGGCCATCTACGGCCCCGCCGTGTGGTCGACCCCCGACTACGGCTTCGGCGCCGCCCTCGTCCACGAGGGGTGGACGCACGCCCTTCCCGCGGCGAAGAACGTGCTGTTCTCGTCAGAGATGCTTTACGAGAACGCCAAGCTGGTGACCAGGGATTACAGCCTCCTCATGAAGGATGACTGCAACCTGGTCCTCGTGAAGGCCTCGGTCGGCGTCATTTGGCAGTCGGGGACGGCGGGCCGAGGCCTCCTCCACTGCTTCCTCCGGATTGATCACAGAGGGCAGCTCGCCGTCGCGAGTGACGATTACTACAAGAACTTGTGGAGCAGCAACAACGCCTCGAGCATCGGAGACTATGCGCTTCTTCTCCAGATCAATGGACAAGCTGTTGTCTATGGACCAACGGTGTGGCTGATCACTTCCTCCCCAAAGAGCCTCCTCGACACCACCTCTTCGTCCCCAGAGCCACCCATCGCCACCTGATATGCTGCTAGAAGCAGAAAGTGCAGCATGCATGCAGTGGCTTGTTGATTATGTTTACGAGAGCTTGTACTTGACACTACAACTTCCCAAGAAATAAAAATGATGCACGAATAAGCATCATTTATAGTACTAGTATGGACTATGGTTCCTTCCCTCCCAAAAACACACTTCTCTTACAAATTTGATTTATAACTAAAGTGAATCTACTTCTATCAATTTAAATTTAAATACTTTAATCAATAATTCAAACTTATCAAATTAGTTGCCGACTTATATAAATAATAGATGGACTTGAATCTAACCAGGTAGCAAAGGCAAATAAAATTATTTAAACGCTAAATATTATTTTTCCTATTAGTATATTTTAAATTAGACAATTTTTTAAAAAGCTTCAGGTTTTGACTTTCGAAAAGATTTTAGAGAAAAACTCTTAACTTTCATAATTTCACATATAACACCCTAATTTAAAAAAATTTTAAAATATATTTTTTTTCTAAAAGTAATCATCGTATTCTCGTCAACCACCACCGACTTGATGATGAAAGCAACATAGCGAGGAGTCAAGATCTATGACAATGGATCCCATGAAGATAAAAATAAAATAATCCTTTCATATGATTAGGGGCGTTAAATTTTTTCAAAGTTGAAATGTTCTACAAAACATTTTAAAACTTATGAACCTGTTTTCTGCAATTCGTCCTTTGACTTTTTCTCCAAAAAAACACTCCATTTTTGTTGTTTTTGCCCTTGTAGAACTTTTGAACTTTCCAATTTTACCCTTCCAACTTTCTTTATTTTTATCTTTTTGGTGGTTCGATCCATATGTTTGGTTCAACAAATTTTAAACAGGATAAAAATAATTTGAATCAACTCAAAATTTTTTATTAAATGATTATTAAAGACAGACTCATGAAATAAAATTTTAAATTTAGCATAAACCATTAAAAATTATAAAATAATTTAGAACAAATGTTTCATATTTTATATTTAAATATCCTTTTGATTTTATAATGTTCATTCGCAATGGTTCTATCCAAATTAGACTACTTTGGATATGAACCAATGACTCATCCTATGAAAGCGATACTGAAAATTTAAATTTATGTTAAATAATTATGTATCAAATATTGTTTACAAAATAAATGAATTATATTTTTTAGATCTTCAGACTATTTTTTTTGTAAACATTATAATTTTAACTTAATTATAACTTCAAATGTTTTTAATCATTAATTTAGTTGTATTTTATTGGTTGGATTAATTCTTGACTTATTGAATAGGACCAAGTGACAAACCAATACAAAAAAAAAAAAGAGGGGAAAAAGTAAGGATGAACAATGTCGAAATAAAAAAATAAATAAGAACGTTATGCAGATAAGTGAAAATTGAGACATCCTTTACTAAAAAACAAAAATTCAAAGAAAAACTTTTTCGAAAAACTCGCTATTTTTAAATTTATTCTTCATAGTATATAGCTATGCTGCTTACGTGAACTCTACACGCCGACATGCGTCATCAAGCGCATCGCGCCTTCGTCACCCACTCTTGCAATTGTGCATGTAAAGAATTAAATTGGTCGAACCGAGTAATTGTAAGCTTGTACTCTTACCCGACTGAGATGGATCAAATGTAGCTTTGCCCCGAACATACCATATGCGAAGGCTCGGTCTGTGCGCTTTTGCAACAAGGATTTTAATTTTGAATGATATCTCATATCTTGCGGTACGTACCAATTTGTCAGTAGATCGATATGTGAATCGTTCGTTATTAGGCGATACGTCATCAAGCGCCTCACGCCTAGGTCACCCATTCTTGCAATTGTGTATGTAAAGAATTAAATTGGTCGTGAACCGAGTAAGTGCAAGCTTGTACTCGTACCTGAGATGGATCAAATGTAGCCCTGCCCCAAACATACCATATGCAAAGGCTCGATCTGTGTGCTTTTGCAACAAGGATTTTAATTTTGAATGATATCTCGTATCTTGCGATACGTACCAATTTGTCAGTAAATTGATATGTGAATCGTTCGTTACCAGGCGATACGTACAAGGGTGCCAGTAGATCGATACACGAATTATCCACTATCAGGTGGTACTATCGATTAGGGTAATTTTCGCCCCATTACCATAGCAGATGGTATTAGCTTAGGGAAAAGAAAGAAGAGGGAGAAGAAAAGGAAGAACTTGGAGATCCGATATAGCTCTCCCTCGACGATTCTAATTCGTCGTTACCCTTCCTCGCCAGACGTTATAAATGAGATATCGCCTCATATGAGGAGATGAGGTCTTCGCATCGTCGATAACTTTTCTTTATCTATACGAGGGAGAAGAAACCTTGACGAAGAAAAGAAACGACACATAAGGAGAATAAACTATCTTTTCTCCTCGCGGTTTATTTTCCTTGCAGGTGGAGAAAAAACGAGACGATATATATATATATATATATATATATATATATATATATATATATATATATATATATATATATATAATAATATATATATATATATATATATATATATATATATATATATAATAATAAAAATAATAATAATAATAATAATAATAATAATAATAATAATAATAATAATAATAATAATAATAATAATATGCTTTAATACGTTTGTATTGTACCGAGCTGAGATCGAATTTTCAATACCATACGAAATTGCAATACTTACTTTGCGATTCCAATCTCAAGCAATTCTAAATCTAAATTCCCGCGGCTTGTGACTACATGGCTGTCTACCATTCTTGTCTTCAAACCCTGGAACCGGAACCTCATGGTTTTGGCCCGCATCATCACCAGATCAGCACCATATAACTCAACTGCACCTTTTCCACCTCTGCTCTGCTACTGCTGCAGTAGATACAGCGTCGTCATTACTTCTAGCACTTTCTTCACCCCTAAAAGGGCCAGTCCCTGCAGGGGAAGAAAAGAATGCTTGGAAATAATAAGCTCGTGACAGATGAACGCCGCACCCGGTCGCTGTGTATAGCTGGCAAGCAAGCAAACCCCACATGGACCACACAATTGGCTGGTGCGGTCTCGGGTCTCAGGCCAAGGCTCAGTAGCTTAACCCATGTTGCCGTCATTAGTCCAGTATGATATCCAGCCTTGTCTGAGCCCAAGGCATGTCATTTAACGCCACCCACTAGGCCCATTCAATGCACACAAGGTGGTGGTGACCCGAGGAAACAGCCAAAACAATTACTGCACCCTTGCCTTGCTTTACGGCAGAGCTCTTGTCACGACCGGAAACAGAACCTGCTCCCTCCCTCCCCCACACTCTGCATGAATCCATGCCTTGGTACTATTAGAAGCTCCATAATACACTCGTCGGTCACTTGAGGGCTCTCCCCCTTTGTGTGTCATGCGCAGAGGGCTTTCAGTGGAATACAGCCTCCCTGACATAAATGAGATCATGTGCATGGAGATGGAGGTAGAGACAAAGGTCCCAGCTTTGCGATCGTCCCGTCCCACATTGGTCGCCTGTGCTATATAATCTAAGCCACCCTCCGTTGCACCTGCTCACAGGGGAGGTGAAAGAGGAAGGGCAAGATGAGGGGAGTTTATCTGGAAGCCATGTGTTGGTTGGCAGTGGCGGTAGTCCTAAGGTCAGGTACTTGCTCCCCTGCCATTGCTTCCACACAAGATGAGCGTTATCTTGCATCGCCTTATTACGCATACCCACCTGCCTACGGCCAACCATCTCCACCCCACTATGGCCAGCCACCTCCAACTCCGTACGGGCAGTCACCACCGCAGTATGGCCGACCATCTCCGCCGCAGTATGGACGGCCACCACCACCTCCCCGACATGGCGGATTACCGTCTCACAGGCCACCACCACCTGCTCGTAAGTCGCCGCACCATAGGTACTCACCACCCTCACCCTCACCAGGCCACCCTTCACCTCACTACAGACAGCCGCCACCACAGTATGGTCGACCACCTCCACGGCAGGGAGGTCCACCACCGTCTCCACCTCATCATGGACATAGGCCACCCTATCACAGAAAACCCCCACCTCATCACATAGTACCGCCACCTCAACATGGACAGCCCTCACCACCACCACAGTATGGACAGCCATCGCCACCACCACAGTATCGCCAACCACCGCCACCGCCACAGTATGGCCAACCAGCACCACCACCCTCCCACAAATGCCCTCCAACTCACAGGAGACACCCACCTCCTCCACAGGGACGGCAACCACAACCACCACATTATGGCCGTCAACCACCTCCTTATGGCCAGCAGCCACCTTCACCGCACCATGGTCATGCACCAAAGAAACCACCACACAGACAACCATCTCCCCCGCATTCAGCACCTCCGTATGGCAATCTGCCACCTCCACCGCACCATGAACATGCACCAAAGAAATCACCTCCGCCACATGCATGGCCCCCGCCACAATACAGGCATCCTCCGCCACAGTATGGGCAACCACCATCTCCAACTCACCGGAGACATCCACCTCCGCAGCATGCACGGCCTCCACCACCACCTCATGGAAAGCCACCATCACCGCACCATGGTCATGCACCAAAGAAACCACCGTCTCCACCACATGCACGGCCATGTCCACCGCGGCGAGGACAAACACCACCCCAGTATGGACCTCCATCACCACCATCTCATGGAAAAAGACCACCTTCCCCATCGCCAACTCCACCATCTTACGGTTACCCGCCACCGGCATATGGATCGACACCACCGGCGGGAAGCTATCAACCGCCTCCTCACCATGGCCGGGGTCCACCACGACGGTAAACACCACCAGCGCAGGGGCAGCCATCTCCTTCACGGCAGATGCCATCTCCGCCATCGCCCTACCAGCTGTCACCGTCACCACCCTATCTATAGTAACTATCAGGTCTCAATGGCCAGCGTAGTAGCAAGAGGTCGTTTGCTTAGGTTTCACTTGCTGATCTTCATGCATGTCTTTCAGGCTATCTATGCAATCGCAAATTATGAATCATCAATAGTTATGTTTTTCCAATCAACAGGTTGGTGTCCTCTACTCTTAACAAAAACAACCGTATGAACGATGTGGAATAATCCACAATATGCGATGAAGTAGGGTTCTGAAATTGGTACTCTGCAGCAAACAAAAAATGACACAAGGAACCAAATTTTCGTCATTCCTCATATTCAGGAAAATCTTTTAATATCAAAGGATAAATAAACGAACAAAACTCTATGCAACAGCTCCCTTAGAATGTGGAAAAGACTCTCTACGGCAATGTGCTAGTGCAACTACATCCTTAAAATGAGTAGAAAAGACTCTATTAGAACAATGTGCAATTAAGGAACCAAAACAGCATGAAACAGACAAAAAAACATCATCCATGCATAAGATTAAAGGATCCTCAGCCCAGCAAATTTAGTAATGCCTAGCCCTTCCTAGTGTTGGAAGGTAAAGCCTGATTGATAGCACCTGAGGTTCTGCTAACGGATAAGCAAGAACAGAGAAACTTAGAATACCAATGCTAAATGTGGCTTTATTAGTGAAATACCAGCAAAAAAAAAGATTTGTACAACAATGAGTTCTTCCACGTTGAAGGCCAATGTGATTAACAGTGTATTCTGTGGGCATCAAAACCGTTGTAAGCCCCAAATTATACGATTAACTACGTGCATTTGGCTTCGAAGAACCTCTATCTCATCTTTGTGTATTTGTATCCCAAAATTCCCAGCCAAAACTTGCACATCCTAACCTCTTATGCGTATCTGGGCTTCCCCAAAAAATTCGTAAGCATTCATCCTTCAGTACCTATTATTTTGTACCGGTCCTATAGTTTTACCAAGAGAATGCAACAAACTTAGTTTAATCTTCTTCCAGTAATTCCTATATTTTAATCGTGCTCCAATCTAACAAAAATCAATTTTCATTCTAAATATCATCAACATTCTCACCTCTCAGAGTGTGCTACTTTACTTAAACGTAAAGTTTTCAATAAAAATGCTTCAGATTTAGCAATGAGATTAGCTGAAGCTGTTGGATTTGAAGGTGTCTTCCCTTTCCACCATATAATATATGCACCCTCACATATAATTCCCATCTATGTCCCATCAATTGACTTTACCAGCTCTGCATTCTAAAATTTTGTGTTTGTTCCGAGCATCATCTAGTGTAAGAGGGCAATATAAATAAAGAGAACTTTCTGAACCTGAAAATTAGCATAATCGAAGAAGTCAGAGCTAATAGTGGAGAAATAGCCAAGTTTAATTGATCCAAACATAAATTTACTAGGTTTAAGCTTCTTCAACTCTGTCTATGCAAATATCTGAATTTGAAGGGTGAAAGGTTGACAGTGCATGCATTTCTAGCAATCCTTTACAGTGACTATGACATCTTAGATTCTTGTTATTCAATGCTACACTGTGCAGGAACTTGAGATAATATAGATGTAGATGTAGTATTGATATAATATTTCCATGAAATAAAAGATTTTAGTTTTACATGGTCCTGGTTGAATTGGCACACCCGATAAGATTTGTTCTTAATCCTCAAAGTAAACTACACAAACCTTGTTACATAGAAACCGGAGTTTTGCCAAGGCATACTAGCCGATCAGTAAGGATGCTTTGTGTAGATGAACATGGATCACGACCAGCAACATATATATTGTACATAATCAATCGACTGTGCTAACAAAAAGCAGGGTATTGTACATGTTCAAGACAAGTTTGTCAACTGTTTGAAGACTGCTTTCAACAAAGAAGTGATTGCATTCAAAACAGTGCAACTTTTTAGGATTAAATTCAAATAGAGCATACCAAAACACAAAAACGCACTTTGATTATGGACATATTACAGAAAATCCACCATTATCCAGTGAAGGATGCTAAGAAATGCATAATAATGAACAAGTGTCTCTGTGTTTCAGTGTGGGCACAGGCTTATGCAACTGTTCAAATGCCAATATTGCTAAATTCTCATGACTTGATCTTATAAAATTCTATAAATATTACCAGATATCACATAATAGACAGCTGACTCCACACACAAGACCCAAACGAACACATCGTATGCCAACATCCAGTAGGAAACACAGATCAAGAAGCAACGTTAACTAGTATGTATATGTGCAAATGGTACTTGAAAGCTGTATATGCATCATAACACCTCATTATAATCCCACATCGGAAGTGAGACACAATAGTAAAGCAATCCATGTTGTATATGTAATCCATCAATCTATATGCTTATAGCCAGCCTCCAATAAGAACACATAGTAAAGCAAATATTACATCAATCAAGAAAACCACTTTTACCTAAGTATGTATAGTTACACATAAGGAATAGAACCGATGGTAGACATATCATTTAAAAAGGGAAGAACTAAACCACAACAAGTTTATCATGTGCTCCTTAAACAACCCTTCTCCTTAACTAGTTGCAAAAGATGGATCTAAGTAATGGATTGTGATAACTACAATCATATTGGCGATCGACTCTGGTGTTATAGTAACAGATTAGCAATGATCGCCATAATGGGATTGTGAAACATATTAATCGCAGATGAACTAGCAACCCTCCCATCTAATCAAATATATTCGACTAAAAAAGCAAAGTAAATGTATTCCTTCCCTTCTTGATTCGGATCCGATAAGAAATCATCGGCAACCAACAGAGAAAAGAAAACACTAGATTAACTCTTTTGTACCTAGTCTCATTAATTCCAAATATCGGTTTGCAATGTACGATCAAAGAAGACGGGGAACGTTGTCCAATGTCCAGGACAATCACGAACTTTTGCAAAGACGATGCACTGCGGAAGGGAGATGAAGGGGGAGGAAAGAAAGGAATGAAAGAACGCTACCTCAAAGGAGTCCGGGATCGGACCGCCGCGTTCCTGGCCCGACGAAAGGAGATCGGCATCGAGAGGAGAAAAAACTTCGTCATCCGGCTGTCCGGATAAGGGGGCGGAGTAAGAGGAGATCGCCCGGGTCTCTCTTTATAAAGCCGGGCCATGGAGTGTGGGAGAACGTGCTGCCACGTGGAGACAATTCATTGGTTGGTCGTCAAATTCCGTTGTGGCCAACTACCCCACGGCCTGGCTCGCAAAAACGGCAACGAATTCTGACAAGCGGGGCTCGATCTCAAGTGTGTCCGTGGCGACACGAGTTTCTTAAGATATTCGAGACCCGTTCGTCGTGCATCATTGGGACCCACATCCGTGTGAATGGTCCCACGAGACCTGTCCAATTAAACGGCAGTTTTCAGTGAAATATGTCTGGATCCCGACAGATGCTTGAAAGAATCATTTTATATTTACAACAATCATCACTGTCACAATCATCCTTGTCTTTATCCATTCTAGAAAAAAATCTGTCACGACAAGTCGATGTAAAATCACTTCAAAAAAAAATTATCACAAGATTGTTAGAAGATAAAATATGTCTAAGACATATAAATCGATAACACATGACATTTCTTGTAATATAAAAAATATTTTTAATCAATGATAACTTGACACATAACTACACATATGACAACTTAGTTGGCATAAAAGAGATAAAATCTATCCCTTTGGTTTGTTCACGTAGACATTAATATAAAAAAAATATCATAAGTTATCTATAAAAAAAAATTATAAAATATTTTTTTTCGTCTATATTATGACTAACTTAAGTATCAAAAAAATTTCAATCAAAAACTCGTATCTAACCTCGATCTTCGTTCAAATTATTCATAGAGCACATAAGTATATTTATCTTCGATCTTGAAACAACTTTAGAAGTATCTTAACGGTACCTCATCCTTTCTACGAATATGGACATGTCGAATTGACTAGAATGTTACTGATTTTCCCTAATAATGAGATTAGACTATAATAACTAATTTATTACCGCATGTAAAGATAAAAAACTATTATGAGATCTCAAGATGCTATGCCCAATATAATCCATCTAAATTCAATTTGTATTGTATCCCACCACATAATCTCTCATGTTCATGCAGATAAAAGGTGAGCCAACGCTTTGTATAAAATAGGTATAAGTGTAGCCCAATTAAAAGATATAAAATAGGTATAAGTGTAGTCTTGACGTGTTGTTATGGCATGCATAGAACAAACTAATATAATGGCACTCAAATAAAAGATGACTGGTTATCCTATAATATTATCATTATCATGGCTACATAAATAATGATTAATTAGTTTGACATGAATAATTATAATTTCCGAACACAAAAATGGTTTATCAGTTGATCGAAAAATAATATATAGATCTAGTTGATGTCTTTTTGAATCGTGTTTTCAAATCCATTTATCATCATAGATATATCATGAAATATATTTAGAGATAAGAAAAATGATACAGTAATAAAAATTTCATCTCTAATAAGCTAAGAAAAATCATAACAAAGCAATTATATTGGGCTTTAAGAAATAATTTATGATGTTCAAAGTGTGAACATCATAAATTGATATGCACAAAAGTGATAAGTAAAAGGATAAATTTAATATTCTTTTAGTTTATGACACGTAACATATTAAAATTAAAATAGTTAGAAACAAAAAAATGTTAAGATTATCTTTTTTACCTCCACTTGGACACCAATCCAATACGCGAATACATATTTTATTTTTCATCAATATAATTGACGATATCAAGATAAATAAGATTATTTATTTTTATTTTTTATAATTATAAATATTTTAATATAATTTTTTTAAATATAAAGATCATGATATTTGATAGGGGTAAAAAACTGATTTGACGTAACCCCCGGATTTGACGTAATACACCCCCACGTCGGACACCCTGGGCGGCGCACTGCCCCAGAACGAGCATTAACAACGACACGACACGCACCCACACCCACCGTACCCGAACAACCTCCTCGGTTGACCCCTCGCGGCCGGCCGAGGCAGGCGAAGGCGCTGACTGACACCCCCCATACCTTGCGGCAGCTCGGCCTTCCACGCGGCGTCCATGACGACGACAGACGCCGTCAGAGGTACGACCCTGCCCCGGCAGGATGGCACATCAGGTAACATCAAACCCACTTATAAATACCCCCTGGCTCCTAACGGGCAAGGGGAGAGATCACTCAAAAACTCCTCTGCACCATCACTAACTTGATCGTCGGAGGGGTCGGGCCGAGCAACCGACCCGACCTGTGTGCAGGTACTCGACCGCAGCTGAATCCACTTGGCGCCGCAGAACTTTCCAGCCAGATCCCCTATGTCAGCCACCACAACATCCCGAGGGAAGCCACGTCTGATCCCAGCCATTCGGAGCCCTGAATCAACCGCGTCGACCCAGAGGACACGGCTAAAAAAGTTACTAATCCGTAACAATATTAATAGAATCTAAGTATAAAATAATATGTAATTAATCCCTATAGTAAAATATTTGATTTTAACACTTAACGAATATTTTTCCTTTTCTTAAAGGAAAGAAAACTTCGTAATCAAACATTATTACAGTACCTAATGTCAACGTCAATGTCCGTTTAACCTTCCCTTCTCATCCCCACAAACGACACCGCGGTCAATAAATAGGGGACGAATCCCGCTTCCGCGAGAGTGGCAGTAAGATCGTCAGATCCGAGCTCGGCGATCGGTGCATCGAACGCCATCGTCGCCCCATCACCAGATCCGAAGCTTCACATCACACCTTCTTCGCATCCCGCTCTCCGTCTCGACCTCGAGCTCGGAAGAAGCATGACGAAAGGCTTCGCCGAGCTCTTCAGTTCCCGCCTCTTCGTCAAGATCTCCGCTCTCGCCCTCACCGCCATCGTCTCCTTCTACCTCGGCCGTCGTTGGTCCGACTCCTACCCCCAGCTCGTCTTCTTCACCAGCGGCGGCGCCTCCGACCGCCTCGCTTCCCCCTCCGTCGCCGTTTCCCCCAACGCCAACCTCACCCTCGACGTCTCCGCCCTCGCCTCCAACACCACCCTCCTCCCCGGCGACGCTGACGCCCTGCCGCCGCTCGATGCTGATCTGCCCCCGTCCTCGCCGCCGCCGGAGGCGCGGAAGGTCGGGATCGTGGATGCGAACGGCACGATGAGCGTGGGCTTCGACGCGGGAGAGCTTGATCCCGATATGGCCGACGGATGGGATGACGAGGGGTCGGCGATTAATGAGACGGCGGGCATGGGGAGCCGGGATGGGGAGAGGAGGGCTAGGGTCAAGATAGATAAGTTTAAGGTGTGTCCGCAGGAGATGAGGGAGTGGATCCCTTGTATGGATAACGAGGAGGCCATCAAGAAGCTCAATTCCACAGAGCGAGGGGAGAGATTCGAGCGGCATTGTCCGCTCGCGGGGAAGGGGTTGGATTGTCTAGTTCCGGCGCCACAGGACTACAAGAAACCAATTCCATGGCCCCAGAGCAGAGATGAGGTTGGGAACTCTCTCATGCCGAATTTTGTTGGATAATTGATTGCTTCAGGCGACTTGATCCTTCTTCTTGTGGTAGACGTAGCTTATGATTCGCTTCTAATAACTCAGTTTACTGCTGCATATTTGTGATAGCTCGAGATATCATTGACAAGCATGGGTAATTTTTATTTGGTACTGGTTTCCATAAGCTCTCTCTTAGATGACTCTTTTCCATTTTATAATTGCATGTTTTATATTGTTTAATCAGCAAGACATAATCAGCATAGTGACTTTTGAGCAGTGAAACTTTCCTATGGTTGTTAATTAGGGCAAGATGCAACTAAGTTGATGTCAACTAAGTTAAGAAGCAAATCAAGAGTAGTGGCTTGGTTCTTGATTTAGATTTGGTTTGATTTTGTCATCGTCTGAATTTAACTGGATCTCAGGAACCATTGATGGTTTGTCCAAGTATTGTGGGACTAGGTAAAAACCAAGGGATCAAACTTGGTTGTTACTATAGAATCTTTTAGAGGATCCTTTGGGTCGAAGAAGGGATCTTATCTTTGGAACACTGGAATTTTGTATGGTGATAAAGTTTTAGATTCTGATGTAGTGGTTTCATATATGACTTAAGTTTGAGATAGTTTATTGAGTTAAGGCCTCATTTGAAGGTTGTCTCTAGGAGGGGTAAGATCCAGATTGACGTTCTCCTAGTAATATAATTTTGTTGTGGCCTGACAAATAGAGATGGGCATATAAACACCTTAGGCACAGGTAACCTAATATCAAAATTTTCAGATATCAACGTGACTCAACAAGCCCATAAATTTAATTGCTGAGAACACTTGATATTCATTGGGGTCCAGAATTTTGATTTTATGGTATATGCATGCTCTGCTGTGATTCAACTGTTCCATAAGGATCTTCGGACTAGAAACTTTGATCCATAAATACAAGCTCTGACGGAAGTTAGAGACCATGCGAACTTTTAATTATCCAGATTAGAAACTTTGATCCATAAACACAAGATCCAATCGAAGTTATAGACCATGTGAACTTCTGATTATCTGTAATTAATATTCCTGTATTTTTCCTTCTCATATTTTTCTTACTATAGATGTCCTGCTGTGCTGCAATATCAGGTATGGTATAGCAACGTACCACATACACGCTTGGTCGAAGACAAAGGAGGACAAAATTGGATCTCTAGGGACAAAGATAAGTTCAAATTCCCAGGAGGTGGGACCCAATTTATCCATGGAGCAAATCAATATCTGGATCAGATTTCTCGGGTACTATAGTTTTCATAAGTCCAAAGATGTTTAGACTTTAATTTGCTGATGCTTTTAGGTTTCTCTCTGTATCTATTATCTGTGTGCTTATTTCTTTCACTAGATATGCAGATGGTTCCAGATATTGCATTTGGCAATCACACACGAGTTGCCCTAGATGTTGGGTGTGGTGTAGCTAGTTTTGGTGCCTTTCTACTCTCACGCAATGTGGTCACCATGTCTGTGGCTCCAAAAGATGTTCATGAAAATCAGATTCAATTTGCTCTTGAACGTGGTGTGCCTGCTATGGTCGTAGCTTTTGCAACACACCGTTTGCCATATCCAAGCCAGGCATTTGATCTGATTCATTGTTCAAGATGTAGAATAAACTGGACCCGTGATGGTATGTTATTCTTTAGTTCCCTGAAACATATTCTCAGTAATTCGTATTTATCATTATTGGAGCATGTAGGGACACACAATACAATCGCAAGTATTGTACTTGAAAGTATCGAAACATTTTGTGTTAAGTACTGACACCATCATACCTATATCTTTTTCCTTGCATTTACTTGTCAGGCTCTGTAGAAATTGTTTAAAAATACCTTTGGCTTATTTTATTATCCAAATACACAGTGCAGAAAGGCTAGAGAACATACTCCTAAGTGACCTAAGAAGTGCTTTATAATGTTTGTTAAAGAATAGCTGCAAAAAGAATCTTCAATTTAGCACTCAGATTTTTCTGATGACGGGGGCATATTTTAGTTATAATTTGCATTTTTAGTTGTTGTTCAAGTACTGTAGTTATCTATTACTACTAATTCTGGTTTCGTAATAAGAACATGTTACAGATTTTCACTTTTGTATGAAACTCAATTTGATTCATTAGTTGTATGTAAGAAGACAAGATTCAAAGTAGTCTTCTTATAAAAATGTGATAATAAAATTGCATATTACATTCAACATTTCCACCAAGGTAGCATAGGGAATTCTTTATGAGCATGATTGACTTTTTTATTATGTAACTCAGGTTTTCTGTAAGAGACCTAAACTAGACCCGATATATCCTCGGAAGCCTGTTATCAATTAGATATTTGTCCACTATTTTTAAGACCCATGTAACTAAGTCTTGCTCTTCTTCGTGCTAAAAGTATGCTTCTTCATGTCATTCTTGGGATAGTTCAAGTGTTGTGCTATGCCTCCTTAGATGTATCATAGACTGAAAATGCACACTGTTTTAAGTTTCACTTGCTGCGCATTTTAGATTTTCTCTTCAATATAATTTTTTTTTAACTAAAAGGTATCAAGCCGTATAGTTATGTAATAGTTGTACAAGACCTGAATCACTTTTCCTTTTCATATCAGAGATATTAACCTAATAAAAGTTTGAATTTTTTATACTGTAATGTTCAAAATAATTTACTAATCAACTGATTTATTTATCGATACTTTTGGTGAAGATGGGATTTTGCTTCTCGAGGTCAACAGATTACTCAGAGCTGGAGGGTACTTTGTTTGGGCAGCACAACCTGTTTATAAGCATGAAGAGATCCAACAAGAGGCATGGAAAGGTATCTCCTTCCTAAATTATAATTCTATTCAGTCTATGTATTGTCTATATTGTACCATAAAATTCACAGGCTGCAACTCAATATTTCTTAAGCAATGATAGGGTTGTAAGGTTCCAAGGAGAATCTGTAGTCTCATAAATAACAACAAGAACAACAAGCCATAATGGAACAACTATCTGGAGTTGGTACATGGATTTTTGCCCTCATTAAGCTCTATACAAGATGACATCACTGGTCAAGTCAAGGCATTCAAAAACCTCATAAACCTCCTAGCATGCTGGAAATCAATAATTTAACCTGGGTACAGTTCTGCATCATATAAGCTTTCTGTTGTCAATGATTATGATATTTTTTCGTCCATCCACTAAGTGATGAAAAAATGATGTTTTGTATAGCCTATTCTTTTTCAATGAAATAATAAATTGGCTTTTGTAGTTTCATTGCTATCATCATTAGCTTTTGATGTGTGGCGTGCCTAGGTAGTGCAATTCCAAACCATCTATTTATTATACTGTAGAATCATCCAAACCTTTTCCTGTCAATACATATAGCATATATCATCCCAGAAGGTTTTCATGGAGACTTGAGGAAACTTTATGATGATATGATCAGCCATGGACCTGACCACCCTCTGAAGCTTATTGCCCAATTTCCCATCCGATCTAAATCAGATGAGAGCGATTGCCTCTAACCTGCCAGACTTTTGTGCTGTAGGTATATCTTTCCTTTTTCATGCAGTTTAGACTCATCAATCAGGGAGCATCTCTGAAGTGTCCTAAACATGATAGTAAGTTTTAGAAATGTCCTAAACATGATAGTAAGTTTTAGAAATGTCCTAAACATGATAGTAAGTTTTAGAAATGAAAGGTTCCACTGCAGCCAGAGAGTAGTAAGTGCAATATGTTTTAGAAGAGTCTTCCTGAAGGGTATTTTGTTCATCCATACCATGGATGGCCAACAGAAAATATAATATGCTTAAAGGCCATATGGCACATGCCAATTGTGACGATTCTAACCACAACTAGGAAAAGTGAGAAGAGATCATCTCACACATGGATAATTTGGGAATTTACCCTTTTGTTTCTGCATAATGTGCTTCTGAATTCTTATAAGATTCATCTTTCACTTTCTGTAATTGTATTACTGACACATTTGATTCATGTACAGATATGGAGGACCTCACAGCAAGTATTTGTTGGCAACTTGTGAAGAAGGAGGGTTATATTGCCATATGGCAGAAGCCTTTGAATAATTCATGCTACATGAATCGTGACTCTGGAGTCCAACCACCTTTATGTGATGCAGAGGATCAGCCAAACAAAGTTTGGTATCTTCATTAACTTTCAGTTAAAATTGCTGCTTAGTGGCAGGAAAGGTTAATAAATAATCATTTGCTATGTTGCTATCAGGTCCGATGGGTAACTGACCTTAACCTGATAGGACTGAACCACTTGCCCAAAATACTTAAAGTCAAAATTAATGGTCATAGATCTACGCTAACAGTCTAAACTAACTAAAATTTCCTCTCACTTACAATGTGGGGCTAAATTGGATATCGCATGCTAGGTGCAATGATAATTGTCCTTACCAAAAAAAGTTCCTTGACCAAAATACTCAAGTGATCATCATCAGATTTATCCTTGATTTTCTTGCCTATTGTACATGCAACAATGATGGAAAATCCTTCTCAAACACCAAATGATGCTTCTTCTAGTGTCATGTCTCATTGGGTGCTGAAGCAACATTTGCTACCCAGTATCAGAATTAAAAGATAACAGATGATATTCTTTCATTGATCATATCCGTTCGACGTATGACAGCGGAAAACTAAGTTTAAGCTTCTATATGAAATTTGAAAGGCTGTTATGGGCTTTGATTTTTATGAATGTACCACGTAATTTTTTTTCTCATGAGCCTGCAATTTTTTTTTCACTTATTAATTTTACACATCAATATTTTCTGTATTATTTTTATAAGCATTTTCAAGCTTGCAATCCCTCTAAACTCCATTTTCATACTTTTCAGCTTATCTTTCCAACGAGAGTGCAACCAATAAAGTATCATCTTTTAGTGTTAAAACCTCCGGATAAAGGAAATGAACATAGTTGCCCAAAGTAAAACTAACCAGTGAAAAACTAAAAACAAATTTAATACAGTTTTTTAGGCATAAGAAATCATTTAATGGTGCACTTGTTTCTTGGGTGCTTAAAAAGCTCTATATTTTGGTTTGTTGGGTATAAGTATCAACATAATCATGACTAGGGCGCAAGAATCCGTTCACTGTTGCTAATGCCAACTGCATATTTATAATGCTTCTTGAATGGTCTCGATTCATCTTCATTTGTTCTGCTAGCTCCTTAACTTCTTTTAAGCTTCTCTCAGGTATGTTGACCTAAAACCATGCATCACCCGCCTTCCTGAAAATGGATTTGAAGCAAATGTTTCTTCATGGCCTGCTCGGTTTCACAATCCTCCACAAAGGCTCCAAGAAGTTGACATGGATGCTTATGTAGCGAAAAATGATCTTTTCAAGGCAGAATCAGCATACTGGAATGAAATTGTTGAGAGTCACATTCGTATCTTCCGTTGGAAAGAAATGGAGCTGCGTAATGTGATGGACATGAGAGCTGGTCTTGGAGGGTGAGTCTTTTGTCTTTGCAGTAACTCAAACTGAACTGTTGTGTCCTGGTATTCGGCATTTTCAAGTGTTGCAAATAACATCTGTACAAAACCAATTTCAAGTATAAAAAAAATTCAAAATCAGCAGTATTTTATTGATACTTATCAATTCCATGATGTTAACTAGGACTATTGTATTTGATGCAGTAATGACAAGTTTATATAAACCCAAACTAGTACAATTTTGATGACTGATGATGAGTTAAAATTATTCCAGCGGACTAGTCTTAACTTGTATCCTTAGTAGAATACTTCTGCAAATTGATGATAAATAAACATTGTTAGTCAAGTATGTTAGAGAATTGAGAATATAGCTAATAGAGTTTTATCGCTTGCTTCATGGTTGTTCTTAGTCATACAGACATAAATCCACTGCCATCATAAAGTTTGCCTAAATTAATCCTCTTCGATTTTTCTGCTTCTGTAATTATGGATAATGCAAAATCCACATTCTCAACATTTTATTCTGACAGATATAATGCAATATACGTCACACGCATGCCTCTCTTTCTACGTGTTTGTCAATTTAGGAATATTTTATTTTATTATTCTTTCTATGTGTTTGTCTGCCTTTTCTACATTCCTATCAATATTGTATGTGTGCCTTCCTGCAATGTATGCCTAGCATATGGTTTAAAGGTAAGATCATTTTAAAAATAAAATATTATTCCATGAATATCAACTTTTTAATTATTTATAGTACTGTGTGCGGCATCTCTTGATGAACACAATCAGATTCTATGTCATCCATAGATGACCACATGGTAGTGCCACTGTACTAAAATGAAGTAACTCTATGTTATTGTTTGAATTAACTCTCAAATTTTTACCTGCACAGAGACCTTCATCATTATGATCCTTTCTTTCAATGACTTGTGTTCTAGATTACATGCTTCTTTTAGTTTTGTTCCATGAGTTCATTACTTCAGTCTAACTGTGAGAAAAAATGAGGGTTATATTCATTCTTGAGTCCCAGATTCCAATGAGTTTTGCTTTTTGGACAATGATCGGTTGCTACACAGTATAATATTTGTCTCAAGTTTGTTTCAGGTTTGCAGCTGCACTGATCAATCAACAAATTGATTGTTGGGTGATGAATGTTGTTCCAATCAGCGGGCCAAACACATTGCCGGTAATATATGATCGTGGACTTATAGGAGTGACCCATGACTGGTATGCACGATGCACTATTTCAAATCTTTCTGATTTTTAGTATCATCAACTGGGTTTTCTTTTTTGAAATTTACATAATAATGTTGAGCTGAAAGTTTGCTGTAAATAAAGAAAGAAATTTTCTGCAACTCGATCAATGTAGATGTATCTGTTTTCCTCTTCATTTCCACGTTGTCTTATTCAGCTGATGTAAATTGATTTAGTTGCCCAACACAATCGATGTTGATTTATTTGGTTTTCCTCTGCATTTTCATATTGTCTGTCTTGTTTAAGTCTAATTTTCTCATCCATGTGACCTAGAATTTGGCATAACTACAGTAGTTGGCGTGTGAGGAAAATGACATGTGACATATATAACTCGAAAGGAATTTTATGTTCGGAAAGAGACAGCTCTTCCTACAACTCTGCTATTTCTTATCTTAGTCAGGTCATTTATAATCTAATTAACAATCATGATTAAGTCATAATAATCTAATAAATATTTGTGGTTAAGTCATTTACTTTTCTCATGACTCGTAACTAGCAGTAATGCATTTCCTAATGGGTAGTTTTATCTTGTCCCTCTTCTGATTTGTTTTTCCTTTACCAACAGGTGTGAGCCGTTTGATACATATCCAAGAACTTATGACTTATTGCATGCATCTGGCCTATTCTCTCAAGAGCAGAAAAGGTAATTTGAACTCTATCGATATGTTTAGATGTGAACAAACATAGAATTCTGTCCATGTTTTCTTATCGATGTTATGGATATGATAGCTTGCCTTTCCTTGCCAATCTCACCATGATCATGGTGATTGAACACTACGCAGAATATTATGCCTATCGTGCAGAATATACATACAGATATTAGACCTGCAATGTGTTAAAGACTCCTTAAATTTCTCTGGCCCCCAGGTGCAACATCTCAAGCATCTTGTTGGAGATGGATCGCATGCTAAGACCCGGCGGTCGTGTTTATATTCGCGATTCAAAATATATCATGGAAGAGATTTTAGACATTACACTGGCCATGGGATGGAGGAGTGACCTGCGCGACACCTCTGAAGGCCCATATGCTAGCAGGAAGCTGTTGCTGTGCAATAAGCCATTCTCCTAGAAGTTTTGCAGGTTATTATATTTATTCTCTTTCGGAGGTTTTTTTTCCTTTCTCGTTACATTCTTCTGCACAATGGGGCGGAAGAGGTGTAGCTTCTGCATCTTTTTCGTCGCCAGTGAGTACTAGTGGTTTTGTTGTAACAGCTAATCTTATTCTACTATAAAGAACGGTAATGTAAACATCTTCTGCATTTGTCACCAACTCTCTCGAATCAAGAATATCTCATCAAGCTGTTGTAAGATTTATGTTTAGCATGATCTGAGGGTGTTTTTTGCTTTCCACCGAGAACATGTGTATGCAATATTTTTCTGAACAATATTAACAAGTGATCAAGAACAAATCACACACTTACTCTACTTGCTGCAAACTGCCTGCTTTCTACAATTTGGTGATACATCAAATAAATTCACAGGAGAAATAAGATGTACATCGAATTATATATATGTAATTGATGTTGATTGAAGAATTTAGCAAAGCTTTAGCTTAAGAATGCAAGTGGAATTCTGGATTCTTGGGAAGTCCACTAAGCCCATCGATCTACTTTTAACGCCCAACACCGAGATTAATCGTACATCGTTCTTGCGATGTGGGCTGCAGATTTCAAACAAGACAAGTTAATAATATTTTTCGTACGTAAAGATACTGTCAACGAAATATGTCAAAGAGTTTTTGTTGTTCTCCTCAAGAGGAGAGGGCAGCGATGGAGGAGCACATGGTGGAAAGGGTAGCGTCGGTCATGGATGACAGGAGGTAAAGAATGAGGATTAATGGCTTTGGTGTGTGTGTGTGTGTGTGTGTGGAGCAAAGAAAGGTTGCATTGATTAAGCAGATTAGGGCATGGTGTGGCAGATTATTAAGCACCCAAAAATGTTAGATATGTTTGTGAAGAGAACATGGAATCAATCAGGAGGTGTGCCGATCAGCCTCCTATTTATTGTTGAAGAGGGGCTCTTCAGATAGAGACACAGCGTAGGGATAAAATATATCTACAGTAGATCATGTGTTAGATTCTCTTCTCTAAGAATACGTGGTAAGTCGTGACCATGCAGGAGTACTCGTTTAGTCCATGCATGATGATGTGTGATGTACGTATGATGTAGAAATCAACTTCAACTTCCAACTGCCATAATGCACTACTACTCTCTTACAGCTGAACACTCTCGTACTCTTCACCTCTCGGCCCTGCTAATAAGACAAAAAGTGTGTAGTACACCAACGGCGGCGTCATTGTTCTAAGAAAGCAAGCTGAAGAACTTGCATAGAGAGAAACCTACGTCACCAAAAACAAACTATTAACACAACAAAATCATCATCTAAATAATTTTTAGCTGCTGACAAAGAGTAAAATTAGAGTACATCCAAAAGTCTGATATACAAGAAGATTAAGCCGCCTAGTACTTGGTGGTAGGTGTCAAATGCAAATAGAATCACAAAGAGCAGGAAATCAAGGAAAGTTAAATCTCACTGTGGTGACCATAAATTAATGGCTAGTGGCCTTCCTTGCTCTAAGAGATTCCAGGGCCTTCTCCCGAAGCTTGATCTCAAGCTGCTTCTCCTCAGACTCTGTTTCTTCTGCGTCAGCTATGTGAGGACCCTTCCTAGTCGCAGCTTCATCATCTGATTTGCCAGCATCACTGTGCTCTTTCTCAAAATCAGATGGGGGCATCACGGTATCCATCGGCCGCATTTTAAGCTTGCTCGCACGACGTTCTAACCTCTTCTGGTGCTTCTCTTCGCGCTTTCTTCGTCTTTCCTCCTTGCGTAACCTTCTTTCTTCCTTCCTTCTTCTCTTCGCTTCCTTCTTAGCTTCAGGATCAGAATCAGATTCAGAACTGTCATCTGAACCCTTTTTATGCTCGTACTTTTTATGCTTTCTCTTCTCGGAACTCCTGTTTTTGGGAGTATCAGTCCCTTCCAAATCCGAAGGATTGCTTTGACTGCTTGTCTCTTGTTTTCTCTTGGGTCTTTTGAAGTGTTTTGTATCATATTCCATTTCGTTCGGAGATTCTGATGAAACTTGTCGTACGTGTCTTGTAGGAAGATCCATATTACTGCCAGGCATAAATATGATTTGTCAAACATCCATGCAGCTACTAGGCTATGTTGACAAAGAACTGTTTCTACAGAAAAGCAGAATAAAAGGAGGGGGTGGAGGGAAAAGACGAATATTTCACCGTCTGTTTGGTCCAAGCCCATCAGACTTGTAAACTCAAATAAATATGCCAGAAGAGTTACAGAACTATTAAAAAAGATTTGACTCAAATAGAAGTTAAGCATTACCAATTCTAAACAGGTCCAAATAAACCAAAATGTAAATGGTGAGCCAATGTTCAGGGAGATTTGCATTCATTTTGGTAGACAATTGCTGCACCCACCATCTCTTTCAATTCTTGCAGGATCAATGTTGAACTAAAAACTTACATGCTTCTCTCTGATACCTGTTCTTCCTCCACTGTGACAGATCCAACAACTATTTTATTCCTTTTGACTAGAAGCACTTCTTGCATAGTTTTTCACTACGCACTCCACCTTCCATTCTCTACATGCCACCCCAACATTCTGCCTTCAAAATCCTTAGATCTAGTTTTCTGTTGTTTCAGCACTGTTAAAACCTAGCAAATCTAACTTCAACTTGTTTTCCTTTTTAGGTGGACACTCACAAATTATTACACTGACTTACAGTCAAGAATGGTTCCTGTTGAACTGTGTTAACACTTACAGTCATGCTTTTAAAGGTTTAGCAGTTGTAAGTGTTTGCATGCCTATTATTCACCTAGATTAGCTAACAAGAATATCTACTTGGGTGCATCAGAAAGGGAACAGAAAAGGATATGGGGAAATTTACTTCAGGACAGAAGAAAACTATGAGAAACTAAGACAAAAGCAAAATATAGGATGTTGATCACCTGTTATGTTCACTTTCATTCTGTTTTAACTTCACATTTGTAGGATGACCTCGAGTACCTGGAGAGTGATCAACTGCTAATCCATTATACATATATCCAACTAAATTAATTAGCATGAGATATTTTCTTCTTTGCATATGCTAGTGAATTTTTACCTTTCTTGGATGAGGACTCAGTTCTATGATGGGCATCCTCCCTGATAATCAGAATGTGCATGGTCTTAGAATCAAGGAAAAAACTTTAAATTGCATAGAATGAAAGAAAAGGCTTTACCTGACAGAACTAGCTAGTTCCTCTTTGCCATTCCTTCCTTGGCTTTTGTGAAGCCTTTGCTTTTCAGTTTTTTTAGCGGCATTTTCAGCGACCCTGCAATATCATTTAGTGATCAATCCTTATCATGTCTATAAAAGTCTATGTCTAGAATGAGTGCAAACATCATTTGCAACATAGAAGCACCTATCTGTCAAAAAAGAGGCTAAGCTAAGAACATCTGTAGCAATATACCATAAAGATATGTTACACTCTCCATAAAGATGTCAAACTAAAGACAATGAGTAAACAGGAACTGCTATAAGAACTACCTCTCAGATGTATATTCATCCTGATATCTTTTGGAATCAAAGCCATTAGTTCTCCTATCAGTTTCCCTACTTGAATCTCTACGAGCCGGATTAGATGGGCTACTACTCATGTAAGGGCTCCGACTCCTGCACATATATTAGCAGTTCAGACATGGTATACAAACTGAAGCATTGGGAATAATCAGATAGCCTAAAACAGATAAGAATATCTCAGCATCAGGACCTCTTCCTTGCACCCAGAGACACTTGAGAATCTGCACGATAGATTCTTGGTGAATGCAGAGGAGACGTCTTTCTCTGTTGTGGAGACTTATGTGGGGCCGGTCTCCTCAGAGGAGACAAAGAACCATGCGTTGAAGGAGATAAAGGCCTGTGCCTAATAGGAGATTGGTCGTGCATCAGAGAAGGTGACCTCCTGGAGCGTGTCGGAGAGGGTGACCTCCTGGGCCGTGTCAGAGAGGGTGACCTCCTGCGGTGCATGGGAGATGGGGACCTCCTGCGGCGCATGGGAAATGGGGACCTCCTACGGCGCACAGGAGAGGGTGACCTCCTGCGGCGCATGGGAGAGGGTGACCTGCGACGTGTGGGAGAGGGTGACCTCCTACGGTGCATGGGAGAAGGTGACCTCCTGTTGCGCAAGGGAGAGGGTGACCTCCTGTTGCGCGAGGGAGAGGGTGACCTCCTGCGGCGTATGGAAGAGGGTGATCTCCTGCGGCTTTGTACTGGGGACCTATGGTGTGAGGGAGAAGGAGACCTACGGCGCAAGAATGATGGAGACCTTGATGATCTTCGTTGAATGAGTGGAGGAGATCTATGCCTTGATTTTGAAGGTGATCCTCGTCTACCATAAGGTGATCTGTGCCTCGAAGGTGACCAGTTATTCCGTGGGGAATATCTGCGGCGAGGAGAAATGGAACTTCGAGCTGTAGACTTGTGCCGCCTTTCAGATGGAATGGAGTGCCTGCCCGGAGAATGATACTGCCTAATAGGTGAAACTGAATGCCCTTGGGACTGAGATGAAACAGAGACACTCCTTGATCGTCCATTCCTGGTAAATGAAGGACAAAAGACTGTGTTTATTGCCAAAGAACCAACACAACAGACCAAAAGATATAGAGAAGAAACTTGTCTATGAAACAAATACATAAATTAGTTTCTCACAGACAACAAGCCAAGAATGCTTTAGAAGAAACTAACATCAGAGGGCTCCTACTAAATGAAACACAAATAGAAGACTTGCAAGAAAATAAACAGATGTTGCATCAAGTGAGTCATGAATTTATTAAAGCTAGTGCTAAATATCTAGTTCAAGAACTAACACTGGTCGTTTATGAATAAAAAAAAAAAAAACTGACTACTAGATCAATAGAACTAGCTACACTTAAACAGAGGACAAAAATAAAAAAAAAAACCTAGAACTCCACATGGGTAATACAGGCAACACCATAGTTCTTCGACGACCAGCCGTGAAACATATTGACATGTTACCAAAAAGTTGAAATACTGACAATCATTTGACATCTCGCATAAATAAATTCTTTGAAGCAATGCCTCAAACTATCTTAAACTCAACAAACATACAATATAAAGATGAACATGATGATGCTTAACACTGCACTAACGCAAAAAAAAAATTTCAGCAAACCATAGCCCATAATTCCTTCCTATCATCTTTGCTGATTTAGATCTTTTTTTTATTTTGTTTACAAAAATCAAGTGACAATAAAAAAATTGACATCCATCCACAGACTCTTAAGGTGCGTATGAAAGTGAGAGAAATGAAAAGAAAAGAAAGGGGGAGAGAGTCATTCTCCATTCTTCATGAGACACTCATTGCTTCACTCTCTATATTACAACAACAACAAGTCATAATGTCCCTGTTATTGGGGTTTGTTTTCTACCAGTGAATTCTGTAAGGTAATGCCTACAATTAAGTCAAGAGCATTGTGACTTAGATTTTTCATGGTGCCCAATCTGGCCATTTATATGAATAAAGAGTGACAAGAAATGATCTTTTTAGATATATGTTCCACAAGTCATGTCATACAAGTGTTCTGTCAAAAATACAAAAAATTTCATTACAAGCAAAAGAACAGCATTTCTCAACAGCTTAGATTTTTACTTCAAAAGGAGGGGAGAAAATCAAACCGCTATATCATGGTAGAAACTATATGATCCAGAAAAAATATGAGTAAAATATACAAAGAAATGAAATAAACCGAAGACCCCAGAGTTTCTCATGTCTCCTCAAGATATCGCAAGTAATATTGTAGTTGTATTCTTTTCATATAATGATACTTGAGCTTCTCTAGAAGGAGATGCCTTTAAAAGGTACCTTTTCAGATATTTTATCTATGGTATGTCATTTAAGAAATGTGGTGGCCAACTAAATTAAAACTAACATATGATCACCCGTATTTCTTAAAACAAGAAAAAAAACTCATTCATTCCAACATAAGTACCATCCCCCCACCATGGCCTGCAAACTTCAATTATCTTTGATTGGCAACATATGAGTTAGTTATATCCTTGTTTTCTAGTAAAAACAAAGTTCAATAGACAACATATAAAGTTGTAACTGGAAAGACATCAATATAGAGTTCTTCATCGTGTATAAAACATATCAACAACAAGCCACCCATAATTGTACTTCCATATGATTTGTATAAATAAGTTCAATAGTACGTAATCATCATTTATGCATTAAAAAGAACATGATAGGTTATCAGTTTTTTTATTTTTCAGTTAAGATCTACATATATGGCAAAATTAAAAACCTTTTAGTACATGCCTTTAGTTAAAGACTTTTACTGGATTAATAAATAACTTCGGGAAATGAATGATGAAGAGGAACTAAGTAGATTGCTCAGAAACTACGCACCTATGTACACAGCAATTCAAGTTATTCAACAATTGCATGGAATAGGATAATGTCATTATCAAATACTGCTTGTAATATTTGTAGAGAGAAGCAGTATGTAATCAAGTCTCAGTTTTAAGGAAAGTTCTTAAATGATCACAAAAGAGAAGGCATCTTGATATCCCAGACTTAGAAGCTGATTTGCTGAATGACCGGCTTGGTAAAGAAGCCCTAAAGAAAGAAATTATGATTAACAGTTAAAACTAGGTAATAATTCCTAAATAATTGGAGAGAGCATAAATGAACAACAAACATTATTACCGAATAGGAGAATTATCATTCAAGTGGGAAGAAATGTAGAGCCTAAATAAAAACAAGAGAAAAAAAAATTAGCTTATGGCTTAATCAAGCTCACATTACCAAAGATTCATAAGTACAATTCATCCCCTTCAATATTACTAAGCTAATTGGAATAAATCTAACAAGAAAGCGATCCTGTTCATGTCTATGAGAACCAACAAATACTAAGACCAAGCTTTCCCTCCCCATACAAAGGTAAAAAGCACATGCAACAATCAAATGGTTTCAAATGCCTCCAAGCTAAAAAAATATATAGTAGAATTACAAAAACCAAGAAAATCAAGTATAACAATTAATTCCATATAATCAACAAGTACACGCTAGGAAGTTGCATCAGCAACAAGGAAAAATGAAGCAATGTAAAAATACAATGTGCACAAGAATGGCAAAGGGAAGATTGCCAACATGCATCAATCTATACAGTCAACAATTAGAAGAAACAATATTTTATTGTGATAGTTGTTCCAGAAACAAACAAAAAGTAAATAGTGATACCTCTGACATGATATGTTAAGATATCCACAAACACTTGCAAACAAAAAATATATCCGTATGCTGATAGCTAGCTTGCCCAGAAGTTTCCACACAATTAATCATGCAAAACCCATACTGTGAACCACTTGTATACAGGCATGCAAAAAACACTTGCATGTACATGAGCACATCACTTTGTATTACAAAGTTCAACTCTATCAATTATCAGAAACATATTAATTCTTTAACTAGAAAAAAACTTATTGTTAAAGAAAAAAACTCATTATTACAAAATCCCCAGAATTAAGTCATCATCTGACATCTAATTGTCCAAATACCAACGTGTTTATAGGCAACAATCTTTATGCCTTGTATATAAGAATATTGCAAGAAATTGGGTGACTTAGAGAAGTATACTCCAAGATCTGTTGGCAGTTTGGCAATGATATTTAGGGAAATTAAGTAGAAAGAGAAAATACACAACATATTTTCTTCCACTTACTGGTGTTTCTAGGAAGGGAAGAACTATTGAAATGGATCAAAATAAGGAAACCTACAGACAAACAACAAGAATCCTAATTAACTATTTGAAATGCATAGCCATTGTGAAAGAACTAAAAATAAGGTCAATAGCTAACCAGTGATAAAAAATCCGAAGACAAAAAAGAAAAGACACATTGTTGCTGCGCAAATGTGTTTTGAATCACAAATTTACTCAACAAAATGAAGTTCTTTAAAATTTGCAGCTCTCAAAAGTTTCCCAGGAATTTTAAACTTCTATTGTTGATTGTGCAACTAATTCACAGTAGACATGTCAGACTTCAAACTTAATAAGGCCATCATGACGGCAACATGGGGTTGGCGCCAACACCAAATGCAATATCAAGGTCATACCTACATAGTTTTCACTTGTAACCATACAATTACTTTGGAGAACCATAAACCTAAAGAAGGCAACCCACCAAAAACATCATCGTCCACATACCTTGAAAGTAGGGAGACTTCTAAGTCCAGTTTCTGCATATCACTTGGCAATTCCTTAAGAGGAGACCCATGTGAACCAAGAGAGTAAATCCAACATTCAGATTGAGTTTGGTCTAATTTCTGCCTTTCAAAATGTTTTTAAATAGTGCACAAGTGCACATGACATGAATGTAAAGAAATGTAGTTTATGACAGTAAAAAGAAAAATCCTACATTTCACAAAAGGTGCTAAGCAGCTTATACATCACGTGGAATGAAATAACTCTGGTGGATGTCCAAAAGCCTTTCATAAGAAATCAAGTTCTCCTATAAATAATATTTGTCATATATGAAGAATGACAAGATGCAAAAAGACAGCTCGGGTTAAAAAGTGTGTCAAGCATTCTTTACTAACCGTCCTTTCAATATTGGACTCCGCCGCATGTCCACATCTCTCTCCGTCTCAGGCTGAACACTGGAAGTCTTATCCAGTGGATGTTCCGAACTCCAGCCAGAAATAGCATTAGCCAATCTTGAATTGTCAGCCTCCACATCCTACAGTAGTTTGAGGTAAAGAAGTATGTGAACCCTAATAATCGGAGAGGCTAGCTGAATGGCATAGAGAGACAACCACAAGTTAAAACAGAAAATAAGTTCAGATATGAAAAAGTGAACTGCAGATCAGAGAAGCTAAATACCATTCTCCTTTTATTCCCTTGCTCAAAGTCTCTTCCCTCTTTCTCCTTTCTCTTCTGAATCTCCTCAGTAATTCTATCGCTCTCCACCTATGACAGTAACAGCATATAAGAATACAAGGTTAAGAATTAAACAATGCGAGCAGCATAGAAGAATCAAAGTTCAAAAAACCTTTCTTTTTTTCATTTCCTCTTCTTTGGCATTCAAAAACTGCTGAGGGACACCACTGGCATTATTTTGTGCACTGAGCAGAAGTCCCCAAAGCTCCTTCATAAACTTTCCTGTATTCTTTTCCAGGAATCCAGTGAGCTGGATCTGAATCTGTTTACCATCTACCTCCTGTGTGGACAACTTGGAAATGAGCACTTGATACTATATTCAACGCAATGCATTTGTTGTATACTAAAATAATAGACACTAGTAATAGCATGCCTTGCCATCAAGAAGTCCATATACAAAGTTAATGAGGACTTCATCTTCAAAACCTAGAAGCTCGGTTACCCTGGTTGCAATCCATGGCCTGATCACATCCATCTGCACCTTTGTCATATCCACCTACAGATAGAGTTCAAAACAAGATTTTATTTTGTGAACAGCCAACAAGGGAAAAACGAAGATGTCTTTTCAGGCGTTCTTTACATGACAAATAAATACAAAATAATAAACAATCACGCTTTTATTACAAACTACTACAAAGTTCTTCGACAGATCTTCTTATCCAAACCACAGATTTAATGACAAATGAGATATCCATAGCAATCGAGCCGTAGATCAACCAAACGAGCACTCACAGGGTGATCGAGCTCCGCAGCGAACTTCTGGCTCTTCAGCAACTTCGCCTGCTTGTTGGAGAAGCGAGTATCCTGCTCCGCGGAGGTACCCTAAAATCCACAGGTCAGGAAACCATTAAAACCCTAATTGATCCCCTAAATTGCGAGAAATTGGAAGCGAATCGGGGCACATGGAAGGAAGCGACCGGGGGAAATATCAAATCCGAGAAAGGAGAGAGGCGGGGCTTCGCTTACCCGAAAGAAGCCGCCCGACATCTTCCTATTCGTCGTCTAGGGTATCGACGCAAAGGAAGACGAGCCAAACCCTCGAAGTCTTATCGCCGCGACGACCCGAGGGCTTCCTCCGTCCCTCCAACAGAAACCCTATCTTGTCGAGTCGAGCCGAGCCGATCGAGCACTGTGTTGATGACCAACAAAGAAACCGAGGTTTTAACGTGGAGAACGATCGCGTATTTATGATCGCATCGAACACTGTTCATGAAATAAGTCAGGCCCATGTAATAGTTTATGGATTATTATTGGTCTTTTTAGTTGGGTCTCTTTAAGATTACCAATTAGCTCTGATGATTCCTATATGGGCCGATCTGGGTCATTTGATGGGCCTCAAGTTAACCCACTTTGGTTTTTATTCATCTCTCGTCACCGCCAGGTGCCGTTAGTCGCGTGTCTTTCCTTCGTGTCTTCTCTACCGATGGCAACGTGAAAAGTGAGCTCAGTGGGGTAACAATACCCCCTTAATATTATTGCCGAGAACTTCTCGTAATCCTCTCGGCCTCGTCCTCCTCTCTCTTCCGAAGCAAAGCCGCCATGGCTCTCTTATCTCCGACCCAATTCCCTCGTGCCCAAACCCATTCCTCCACCGCCGCCGGTCGCAGACCCTCCTCCTCCTCATCCTCTGCCTCCTCCTTCGTCTTTGCCGCCAGCCTTCCCGATTGCGACCTCTCCTCCGAAAGATCCCCCACCCATGGTCTTCCCGTCCCGTTGAAACCCAAGATTACCCTATCCGTCTTCAACTCCGCTGCCGCGTCCGTCGCCGCAGCTGCGGGCGGCGGATTCCTCTTCCATCTCTCTTCCATTCCTCCCCCCGCTAACGGCGGCGGCGGAGGAGGAGGAGGAGGTGGTGGTGGTTGGGGCTGGGGCTGGGGCGGCGACGGGGGTGGCTTCTGGTCCAATGTGTTCTCCCCGTTGCCGGCGTCCGCGAACGAGAAAGAGCAGGCCACATCCGCCGGCAGCGTGGAGTGGGACTCCCACGGACTCCCTGCGAATATAGTCGTCCAGCTTAGCGGGCTTAAGCGGTACAAGATCTCGGAGATCCTCTTATTCGACCGAGCACCGTCGCCGGCACGGAGGACTCCTTCTTCGAGATGGTCTCCCTCCGCCCCGGCGGCGTCTACACCAAAGCCCAGCTTCAGAAGGAGCTAGAGACCCTGGCCTCCTGCGGCATTTTCGAGCGGGTGGACCTCGAGAGCGAGACAAAGCCCGACGGCACCCTCGCCGTCACTGTATCCTTTCTGGAGAGCACGTGGCAGGGCGCCGACTCATTCCGGTGCATCAACGTGGGCCTGATGCCGCAGTCGAAGCAGATGGAGATGGACCCGGACATGACGGATAACGAGAAGCTGGAATACTTCCGGAACCAGGAGAGGGACTACAGGAGGAGGATCGAACGGTCGAGGCCGTGCTTGCTGCCCGTGACGGTGCAGCGGGAAGTGATGCAGATGCTTCGGGAGCAAGGGAGGGTGACCGCGAGGTTGCTGCAGAGGATCCGGGACCGGGTCCAGAAGTGGTACCACGACGAGGGGTATGCTTGCGCCCAGGTGGTCAACTTCGGGAATCTGAACACGAGGGAGGTGGTCTGCGAGGTCGTGGAAGGGGACATCACGCAGCTGGCCATCCAATTCCAAGATAAGCTTGGGAATGTCTGCGAGGGGAATACCAAACTTGGGGTCATTCGCCGGGAGCTGCCAAAGCAGGTAATCTTTGTGTGACTAATTAGTATCTGTTTTCCTTCGCTTGAATAGAAAACCTTCTGTTTTTTATTTCATGCTGTGTGTTTTTTCCATTGCACAAGATGAAACTTTTCCTTTGGTGGCTAAAAATTTGTTTCATGAGGGTGGATGCTGTATTTTGAATAGGACATTTCATGAAGTGCTGCAATACAAACTCTGAAAAATCATTCTGGTGGCACTGGTTTTCATGTTGTTCTATTGTTTCAGATTTAGTTTAAACAATCACCGCGAGAAAGAATCAATTTGATATGTGAAGTCAAATTTGTTCATGGCCATAGAGTATTGTATGTTGGAAAAGCCCCCAAGTGCTGGGATATTATTTAGTAATTCTGTTGAGACTGCCTGAGCCAATTGTGAGTGGCGAAAATGTTTCTTGGAACATGCTCATCTGCCTAATCTTAATCTTTTCCTTTGTTTTTCTTTTATTTTCCATACAGAGTCTAGACATCTTAGACTTGTGATTGAAGTATTCACATTGGTGAATCATGAGGCTTGAGTCATAACTCACACCACCTAGGAGAGAGGATCGTCAAGATTATGGTCCAGTAATGTGCATAGACAATGAGACATGATTCACGGTTTGCCCTGGCTACGGTTCAGTTCAGAAGTCCAATCCAATTACACAGTTTAGCCCTAGCCCTAGTTCGGTTCAAACCAAAGACGAACCAGTGCAGAACCGGAACCGAACTTGGTCAATGGTTCAACAGTTCTGAATCGATCCTGAACCAGGGTGATTTGATTTTGTTCCAGTTCCAATTTCAAGGAACCGAAACCGGTGGTTTGATTCGGTTCAGTTCTAAATAAAAAAAACTAAATGCCCTTTTAAATGTTGAATCTACCCTTCTAATAGTTTAATAAACAGTTAATTGGAAGGGTATTATCAGAAATTCAAAAATAAATAAATAAATAATAAAATATGCAGTTCCGAACTGGAACCGCCAATTCTGGAACTGAAATCACCTGGAACCGAACCAGTTCCAGTTCCAAATGCCGCTGAACCAAAATCGTTAGTTTCGAAATCCGAACCATCAGTTCTAGAACCGAGGTCAAGACTATACACGGATCATGGGACTTGAGTTGAGAATTGGGAAATTGGATATATATTGTGATTTGTAATAGGTTTGCAGATGTTAGGACAAGTTTTTCTGCATTATCTACGACTATTTCTTGATTGGTTTCAATTATTACAATTTAAACAGTTTTTAGTTTAAAATAATTTTTTTATGTCTCAGTGACTATTTTATTTTTAAACAGCAAACACTTTCGTCTTTATTAACAACTTGTGTGATTTATTTGGTGCAGCTTCGAGCAGGGCATGTCTTCAATATGGAAGCAGGGAAACAAGCTTTGAGGAATATCAATTCACTTTCTTTGTTCTCTAACATAGAAGTAAACCCACGACCTGATGAAAAGAATGAAGGAGGAATCATTGTTGAGATCAAGCTTAGAGAATTGGAACAGAAATCAGCTGAAGTAAGCACAGAATGGAATATCGTGCTTGGACATAACGGACGGCCGACACTGGTATTTCTGTCTGCAAAGATCTTACAATATTATGTTCTAGGATTTGTGAAATTTGTTCAGATCTCACATGTTTTTTTCCCAATGTTAATGGGAAAGAATATTATGTTCTAGGATTTGTGAAATTTGTTCAGATCTCACATGTTTTTTTCCCAATGTTAGTGGGAAAGTTGCAAGGATATTTCATTTATTCCTTCAAGTTCCTATTCTTATATCAAAGACTTCCTATGCTCAGGCATCAATTCAACCTGGTGGAACTGTTTCATTTGAACACAGGAACATCAATGGATTGAACAGATCGATAGTTGGTTCTGTGACATCTAGCAATCTGCTAAATCCTCCGGTTTGTGAATTCTGGATAATGTTTACAATTTTTAAGGTTCTTTCAACACGAGAATGAAATCAAGCTTCTGAATTTTAACAGAGCAGAAAGTAGTTATTCACATTTATTTCAAATTCTGCACATTCTTTCTGATGATGCATATCATTTATTCTCTGCTTTTAGAACTTCGGATATTTTCTGTTGGTTTCATATAAACTTGGAACACTTGTGGCATTGCTTTGTGTGCTCCTTATTCATGGTCATGCATGCTTGATTCTCTTTGTTAATCATCAAGCTGGTTCACATAGAAATGGTCTTTTCATTTGCCTTTTTGTGAATATAGTTAGGAAATTTAGTACAAGAGCTAAAACCTTAACATCGGCCTCAGCATTTCACCTTTATCTTATAGTTAATAGATATTCATTTAGCAGGATTTGCAGGTTTCTAATTGTGCTGTTTTTTGTTGTTTAGGATGATTTGTCTTTTAAGCTTGAATATGTGCATCCGTATGTGGATGGTGTGACCAACCCTCGCAACCAGACCTTTCGTGCTAGCTGCTTTAACAGCCGGAAGTTAAGTCCTGTTTTCACCGGTGGGCCAGGTGTTGATGAAGTTCCACCAGTGTGGATTGACAGGGTGGGCTTAAAAGCAAATATAACGGAGGTTGGTGTTAATGTTGAAGCAATCTGTTATCTTATATATATATATATATATATATATATATATATATATATATATATATATATATATATATATATATATATATATATATATATATATATATATATATATATATGTCTTACTTCTGCATTTTTTTTAAATAATGTTCATCATTGAATATCCAGAACTTCACTAGACAAAGCAAATTCACTTATGGACTTGTGATGGAGGATATTACAACGCTTGATGAAACTAGTAGTATTTGTACTCATGGTGTCCGTGCATTGCCGAATGGTGGTTTAAGCATGAATGGGCCCCCAACAACCCTCAGTGGTACTGGCATTGACCGCATGGCATTTGCACAAGCAAATATAACTCGCGATAACACAAAATTTATAAATGGTGCAATTGTTGGTCAAAGAGATGTTTTTCAGGTATCTTTTCGTCTTTTATTTTCTTCATTTACATTCAAATTCATATCTTTGGCATCTGTGCTTAGTTCTGAATGCTGATCTCAAATGTGGGGTAGCTTTAATTGAAATGTGAACAATAGAATGCTTCCAGTGAAAGCTTCAGTGGTATCTTATTGAGGATGCATGTCTACACTGCTTAGGAAAAGCATAGAGATGAACTGGACAGTACCATACCTAAAAGTCAGTTGCCTAAAATTCTATTTTTCAGGGACTGCACATCTAACCATTCTAAATTTTCATGTAGCCATGACTAGCTCATTTCAGTGCATCTATGTTCAATGCCTAAAATGATCATCACTCAGACCTATTTCTCAACTTGAAATCTTTTTGAAAAAAAAATTGGACTTTGTGCATCAAAAGTTGTATGGTTAACAAGAATGAAATCCATCGTTCACATCGATCTTATATTTCTTCTAATGCATTGTTTCTGCCATTTATTTTCTTTCATTGCAGTTAGACCAAGGCCTTGGAATTGGGAGCAATTTTCCTTTCTTCAATCGACACCAACTCACATTAACCTGCTTCGTCCCGTTGAAGCAAGTCGAGGAAGGCGTCGGCAAGTCACCACCACCTGTTCTTGTTCTGCATGGACATTATGGTGGCTGTGTGGGAGACCTCCCAAGTTACGATGCTTTCACTCTTAGAGGACCCTACTCCGTAAGAGGATACAACATGGGCGAGTTGGGTGCCCGCAGAAACATCCTCGAGGTAGGCATCCTCAGTGTTATTTCCTTGTATTTATACATCTAGAACCTAACCATGCTTTAATCATACTTAGCTCGCTGCCGAACTGAGGATCCAGGTGAAGAACACCTATATATACGCATTTGCAGAGCACGGGAATGATCTTGGTAGTTCTAAGGATGTCAAAGGAAACCCAACCGAGTTCTTCCGTCGGGCACGGCATGGCTCATCGTATGGCGCCGGTATGAAGCTTGGGATGGTGAGAGCAGAGTATGCAGCCGATCATAACTCAGGGACAGGTGCAGTATATTTTAGGTTTGGAGAAAGGTTTTGAGTCACATTACTGTCACAGTTTTGAGTCACATGAGAGGAGATTAGCGGACATTTTGTCACGAGTTTCTAAGAAATGAAGCTTCTTTTCATATGTATTTGCATCTGTTTCAACGAGAAGTTGATTGGCTTTGCTTGTTTTTTTTTTTGTCTCCTTTTCTTTCTATTTTGTATTGAGCGTAAAGACCCGAACTTAATCAGGCTAATTACATATCATCCCTTGCAGTTAGATCCCCTAAGTATTCATATCTTTAGAGTTAAAAAATTTATATTAGAATCTTTATAGTTTAAAAATGAAATATCTAGTTTCATTTATCTTAATATCGTCGGTTTTATCGACGTAAATACGAAAATAAAAGATAAAAAAACTTTACATATCATTCTATATCGCAGTTCTCCATTATTGATATTAAAATTATTTTTTATTCTTTATTTTTATATTTTCATCCGAAATGAAACCACATGTTTCACTTTCGTTCGTCTAATTAGCCCAACTTAATCATATAAAACAGTGAGAAACAGATCAGCGCCGTCAATCTATCGTCAAACGGCTGCGCATCTCAGATTATAGATCACAGCCGTCGAGCGGGGAAAATAGAGCATAGCAAATGAGAGGATGGCAACGCCGACGATATCTCCGTCTCTTCTCCTGCTTCCTCTAAGCTCTGGTTCGGTCTAACTCCCCCACTGACCTCTTCTGCTCGCCCTCGACGAGATGGGTGGACGTGGAAGAGAAGGTTTGGAGGAGATCTGCTCAAAAGATATCGACTTTGGCAGGTTTCAGTTGCCGCGGAGGACGCTATTCCCCCGGAGATTATTCCCACCGCCGCCGAAGAAAGCGCTGCGTCCACCGTCGTCTCTGCTCTTCTCTTCGTCGCCTTTATTGGGCTCTTCATGCTCACCGTAGGGGTAATCTCCCTTGCCCAACTTCAGTCACCACCTGTTGCCTTGGTGACTGGAGTCAAAAGGCTGCTCTTTTACCTCTTTCTGGTGACCAATTGTAGTGGTTGGCTAGATTCTTGTTTGCGAGCTTTCTTTTCTTGTTTCTTGATTGTGATGCTTGAAAGATGGGATTTTGCTTGCTTAGACGATGACAAATTTTGATTTTTTTTTTGTTTTGTCGTAAATTGTTGGTTTTGCAATCGGAGCAGGTGATCTACTTGGCAGTGCAAGATTTTCTTCAGAAAAGAGAAAGAGATAAATTTGAGAAAGAGGAGGCGGAAAAGACGAAGAAGGGAGGAAAAAACGCAAAGGCCAAGGCGAGGACTGGGCCCAGAGGGTTTGGCCAGAAAATTGAAGAAGATGAAGAATAAACATGATATATGTGAGCGTTCTCCCTCATTCTTCTCTAATCTTTTTGCACTTAACTTGGATGCTTCAGTGATTTTTGATAACTTGAACCTTATTTTAGTTCTTTCTTTGTAGAAAATACCTTCGATATTCATAAATGTGGTGTGGCATTCGCTTTGGCATTGATGAATTACTTCTTACTGCATGTTTGAACCCTAAATTGCTGCATTTGGAAGTATGTTCTACAACATAGTAGCTGGTTATTGTTGGAATACAAGAAATCTATGAAACCTATGCCGGTCAATTCTGAGTGAAGCTCGAAGTTGAATCTTTTGTGTTAAGTGGAAATAAGTACTCATTTTGATTCCTGAGAGTATAAACTTAAATGTGAAGCAATCTCATGGATTCATTTTCTGCTAGAACCATAATTATAAACGGAGGACAAGGAAGAACAAACATTGTACACATGTAAAAGAAAACAGAGTTTTGTGGAGAGAAACCTATTTTGCAAAACCAGTAATGGCTATTTTTAGCTGAGGTTTTGACCTTCTTCGTGACAAGTACTAAGGGCTTTCTCCATTGTTGAACTTTTAGCATCTTCTGATCACTTATTTGATTCCATAAAGAACAAAAAGATACTTTGATTGAAAGTTTTGGTCTAAACATCCTTCACATCTTGCTAGCAAGAACCATTGTATGTACATGCTTCATGCTACTACAAATTTATGAAGATGATTGTCTCAATTTTTCTATTGATTTGCAAGAACTGCCTGACCAAGAAAACACATCGATCGACATCTTGACTTCTGTAATTGAATTATTTACATGACATCACACATGCTCCGTCGATGCACTGATACTAATATTTGGTATTCAGTGCTGCAATATCTGAGCTGACTTCTTTATCAGAAGATAGGACACTTAACTGCTAAACTCCTTTCCTCTTTTAATGTTATTATCAACTTTTTTGGACATCTAACATTACTTCTCTATTAGGTTAATCCAAGAACTGAATAATTCTCGGTCTTTGCAGGTGATTTAGTTTGTATTTGTGGGAAGTTACAACCGGAAATCAAGAAATTATGATGAATGGTGAGTGCCCAAAGCTGCTGAATATTTCTCCAACAAGCCACTCAGCATCTGAGAGAACTGACAACATATTTATCTTCTCCACCAGGTATCTGTAGATCATCCTTTGCATGAGATGCCATGGCACCATGGGATTTGCCTCTTCTTATCATTCCAGCAAAATTCTTTACACTGTTCCTTGTCCTCTAGTTTTGTTGATCTTTCTCTCTTCCTGCAGGCATCTTCTAGTCACATTGTGATTAATGATTTTGTAGTTGTTTTGCCATCATTATCTGTATCCATATACAGCTTCAGTTTTATCCATAATTTCCTTCGAAATTCTAAAGATCTGTAGTGCTTGGCAATGAAATTTCTTCTAGATTCTAATCCCCATTGTATGTGATGTGAAAGGATATGTATCTGTTTATTTAAGTGAATGCTTTCTAAATTTGAAGTGTCTGACTTCTGAAATGAAAGGATATGTATTAATTAATTAATCAAATGATTAATAGGAAGTATGTTCATTCATGTTAAGATTACTCATTCGCGGTTCATATAACTACACAACTCCAAACACAATAAATATTTCCAAATGCAAAAACAACTTAAGTGAATATTTGAGCATTTTTATACGATCCCATAAAACTGGATCTATCAAGTCCCAATTGCAAAAGGAAATTTTATTTATTACAATTCTAAAAATATTTTAAGCTAAGTTTCTGAAAAGAAAAGAAAAATAAATTGAACATTTATCTAATTGTAATATATATATATATATATATATATATATATATATATAAATTTTAGATTTTTTAAATAATAAAAATAATTTTACTTCAACTTAATTGAGCGGATTCTCGGAAGCTCCTAGTTTTGAGAAGTGTTTGTAGAGCATGCTAACTTTCAAAAAAAATTTGTACAATATCCTTTTTATATGAAAAATTATTTTATCATCGTCTTTGTCCTACCTTCTCTTCCCTCCACCAAGGATACCGATAGGGTGAGGGATTGCGAGCTGACATAAATCCTTAGTCAGGCGTCTATCTTGCTTGTGGCTAACGATCGCTAGCAACGAGGGCAAAGCATAACGATCAGGGATACAATCATCCGTTATGATATATAAATTAAAAAAAAAAAAGGCTAAGAGAATTTTTGAAAGTTACAAAAAAAATTATGAAAACTAGGGACTTTTTTTATATATAATTAAACTATGGTTTTATTTTTTTTATTGAATTTGCGCAACTTAATTACAAATTATAGAATTTCAATAAAATCCGGGAAAAAAATTTGACAGCTGTCAAGAATGGGATTCGAACCCATGCCCTTTCGGACCAAGTACCTGAAACTGACGCCTTAGACCAACTCGGCCATCTTGACATATGTTACTTTGTCTATAATAAAAATTTGACAGTTGTCAATAATGGATATGTATCTGTTTATTTAAGTGAATGCTTTCTAAATTTGAAGTGTCTGACTTCTGAAATGAAAGGATATGTATTAATTAATTAATCAAATGATTAATAGGAAGTATGTTCATTCATGTTAAGATTACTCATTCGCGGTTCATATAACTACACAACTCCAAACACAATAAATATTTCCAAATGCAAAAACAACTTAATTGAATATTTGAGCATTTTTATACAATCCCATAAAACTGGATCTATCAAGTCCCAATTGCAAAAGGAAATTTTATTCATTACAATTCCAAAAATATTTTAAGTTAAGTGTCTGAAAAGAAAAGAAAAATAAATTGAACATTTATCTAATTGTAATATATATATATATATTAAAAAATTTAGATTTTTAAATAATAAAAATAAATTTACTTCAACTTAATTGAGCGGATTCTCGGAAAGCTCCTAGTTTTGAGAAGTTTTTGTAGAGTATGCTAACTTTCAAAAAAAATTGTACAATATCCTTTTTATATGAAAATTATTTTATCCTTGTCTTCATCGGATCTACTGATAGGGTGAGCGATTACGAGCTGACATAAGTCCTTAGTCATGCGTCTACCTTGCTTGTGGCTAACGATGAGACTATTATCGCTAGCAGCGAGGGCAAAGCATAACGACTAGGGATAAAATCATCAGTTATGATATATAAATAAAAAAAAGCTAAGAAAGTTACAAAAAATTTATGAAAACTAGGGACTTTTTTTTTAGAATTAAACTATGGTTTTATTTTTTTATTGAATTTGCGCAACTTAATTACAAACTATAGAATTTCAATAAAATCCGGAAAAAAAATTTGACAGCGGTCAAGAATGGGATAAAATCATCGGTTATGATATATAAATAAAAAAAAAGGCTAAGAGAATTTTTGAAAGTTACAAAAAAATAATGAAAACTAGGGACTTTTTTTTTAGAATTAAACTATGGTTTTATTTTTTTATTGAATTTGCGCAACTTAATTACAAATTATAGAATTTCTATAAAATCCGGGAAAAAAAATTGACAGCTGTCAAGAATGGGATTCGAACCCATGCCCTTTCGGACCAGTACCTGAAACTGGCGCCTTAGACCAACTCGGCCATCTTGACATGTGTCACTTTGTCCATGATAAATTGTGATATAATATAATTAAGGAAATAAGGTTATCGGGTGGTTTTCTTAACGTCAAACGAGGATCGAATAAGATTGTTGTTGGACGTTAAAGCTGACTATTCGGTTAGTTTGGATCCGATATTATGGTTCCCACGGCGGGACCCACTGGTAATGCCCGTCTGTCGCAGCAGGGCTGAAGTTAAGATCCGATCCGCTTCGGAGTTGGATTCGACATGCGTTTTCAGGTTCCGATCCGTTTAGAGTCCTATTATATCCCCAGCGTCACCTGTCACCAAATAGCTTAGGTGGCTCCGCGGAGCAGCCCAACGTGCAGGGCCGTGGTTCGCCTTCGCCTCTCGCTCTCCTCGTGACGCTCCTCGTCTTCCAAGCCAAATCGCTCCCCCGGTATTACTTTTGTTTCTGTCTCTTCACCTCTAAGATTAAAGGTCTCCTATCGCTATCTAGGGTAAGTCTTTCCTCGCGTTTTTTGATTTCAGATTGTTGTTCTCGCATCTTCTCGATACTTCTAGGGTTTCTGCTGCAAAGCTTTAGGGATCTTGGAATCCTAGATCTGTCTACCTCGATGTTGTCCCTTTAACCATTCCTTGGATCGATAAATCTTTGGGAATCCGGATCTAGGATTTTGTAGATGTCAAATTTCGTCAGAAAATTCCAATCTTGGAAAGACCTAGTGTGTTTCGTCCCTGTCGTGAATGTGTTCTCCTCTATTACGGACGGTTCGACCTCGCATATCGATTCTCGCTGATGCAGTTGCGTTTTCTTGATTATTTGAAGGGCAAGAGGTCGTTTTGAGGTGATCATTAGCCACTGCAATCATGAGTTATTTTTTCCGGGGGAGTCGGGCGGACATCGAAAGCGGCTTGCCTGGATTTATACCGGATAGGCGACCGGTGGTATTGTTCTTGAATTATCTGTTTGAAGTGCATTCTTCTTTTAATTATGGTTTTTTTGCTTATTGACTATTTGTTGTGTTTTGGTCATAGCGAATGCATGCGGGAGTTCGTCCTGTTAATAACAATTCGATGGCTTTTCTCGTAACCGGTATGTCTCGAATTGTTTGATGATGGGGCTTTCCTGTTCTTCTATCTGGTTTCAGATACGTGGCTCCTAATTTCATGTGCATGATTAATATTGCAGTCCTTGTGCTGTTCATGATATTGAATTCACATCAGATGTCACCCAACTTTCTGGTAATTCCTAATGGCGGGATTCTTTATATGTGTATCTTCATTTCTTAGTTAGTATCTTTTCAGAATCTGAGGGCTTCCCTCTGTGGGTATGTTGTGTTTGTAGCTTTGGCTTGTTTTGGGAGTGTTTCTGATGGCCACCAGCCTTAGGATGTATGCAACTTGCCAACAACTTCAGGCCCAAGCCCAAGCTCATGCTGCGGCTGCAAGTGGCTTCCTTGGTGGCACGGAGCTGCGGTTGCATGTTCCACCATCCATAGCCTTTGCCACGAGAGGACGCTTACAAAGCCTCAGGCTCCAACTTGCTCTTCTTGACCGGGAATTCGATGATTTAGGTACAAACTTCTAAAATATTTTATTTTCCCCGGCATCATTGCCTGCATTGACAATGATGAAGCTTTATGACTTTGCTTGATCTTAGCTCTCCCATTTTCCTTGTTCTTCATTTTCGTTATTCCACTTTCTCTTTTGCCTATGGTAAATCTTGCTACTCAGCTTCTTTCGTTTACTATTTTTCAGATTATGATGCTTTAAGAGCACTGGATTCTGATAATCCTCCTGATGCTCCTTCGATGACCGAGGAAGAGATCAATTCGCTACCTGTACACAAATACAAGCTTCAATCCTCCAATCGGCAAAGGCAAGATCCAATTCTTTACCTGTACATAGGCTTTGTTTTTTCAAAGTTTTCATTTTTTAATATCTTTCGGTTACAACAAATTATCCTCTTTTTAATTGAAGAGATTTGATTGTGCTTGGGCAGTGGTGGATCAGTTCTGCAACATGCATCGTCTTCTTCAATATCTGCAACTGAGGTAGTCCTTTACAATCCCTTTGTTTTTTTCTTTATCCTTGAAAATGCTGTGCTATTATCTCTTGCATTATGGAATATTCAGGGGTTTATTGTTTTTGCTTGTTCTTAATTTTTCAACCTGGCCCTTCAGTTAGATAATATGAATTACGAATTAAACATGGAGTATCTACAAAGTTTAGTATTTAATTTAATATATTCCTTGAAACTTACTATTGGATATGTCACTAAGTTGTTTTGTTTTCTGTTAGTTATCCTGCCAGAAAATAATTGTGTTATTTATTACACTGTTTTTCTCGGTATACTATCCATCATAGAAAATTTGGACTTGTCCTTTTCTTGAGTGTTTCTATGGATAATTAGCACACTGTTGAACTATTTTTGGATTGGAAAGGGAAAATCTTCATTTAGGTGGTTATTTTCTTCTTTGGTTTAGATAATCACATGCTTTTGTTATGTAAGTTGTGTTTCTCTTTGTCTTGTAATGAAAGCTTGAATTATACAAAATATAACTTTGTGGATTTTATTTGATTGGAGTTGATATGTTGTTAGTATCCACTGGAGCCATGTGCTGGTTCTGGAGTTCTGGCCAATCCAAAATTTCTATCACCCATAAAGGTTTCTTTAGGTTGGAGCATTGTACTGAAAGCTTGAATTGTACAAAATTTCTATTAGCCAACTGAACTACTTATTGCATGAAATTTAGCAGAGATGGAAGAGAGATGATGTGGCTTAAAAAGTATCTCTAGTTATTGGACATGTGACTAATGATAAATAGCAAGGGACTCAGACATCAAAATTATTCAATGATTATAAGAAATATCTGGATTCATGGTGAAATTTGAGAGTTCAATCTACTCTGTAATTTATTATGTTTTTCTTGATAAAATAGGACATTTTAAATCGGCATCATGTGTGGCTTTTCCATGTTCGAGGTTCTTCGGAACTATCTTGTTGCTCACCGGTATTGAATTACATCTTTTTCTTTTGCCATGCAGTAGAAATTTTTGGTGAATAATTAATGCAACTCATTAAACATTTCCTTTATGCATCACTTTGGTGAATAATTAATGCAACTCATTAAACAAATTCTGAAAGCATAAGCAGGCATAGATTAAAACGAGTATATACTGTGACGGAAGAGGATTATGCTGCTGCCGAAAAACTGAAACCTGAAGTGCCATTTGCTTACATTTTGAAATGTTAAAGCATTCAGGGACTCCTTCTGGCAATCAGCTCATTTTATCAGGAAGTACTTTGCTTCATTCTTATTTGTTTGTGTCTTGAGTTTTAGAACTTCATCCACTTGGCTCTGAATTGAATCTCTTTCTTCAACTGTTGACTATTTCCACTCTCACAAAAAACATCCATCTGACAAATTGAAACAAACCTCTGGAGCATTTACAGAAGGATATTTACAGCATGTCATTTTTCCATGGCAACGGCTTGAATAATTTGTCATTAAGTTTTCCTCCATCTCCAGATATATATCCTCTTTGGCTATTAAGATGTTTCATTCTTGTCTTTGTTGGTTGTGTATTCTTTGATGTCAACAGATGGTGTTTGAGAATGTCCAAGTATCATTACTTTGACCAACAAACTAAAGTCAAATCCCAAGTTTTAGGTATATATGTATGTCACCTGAGTTCCAAAATGTGAAAAATATCAACTAGTTGATTAGTAAATAATACAGTGAATGCAGATCACTAATCTGAGGTATAATACACTTCTGTCCTCCATATTAGGATCCGAATGCCTTTTATCAATCACTGTATTTCCCAAAAGGTTCATATATGTTCTGTTGACAGATTATGTTGTCTATAATCAAAGAATTTATGATTATTTGACAAAGTTGAAAAGGTGTGAAGGCTATTAGTTTCAATTTTACAGCATAATGTTTCTCCTTGGTGGTACTTCTTTCCCTGCTGATTCTTTTAATTGATAGTTGGCTTGGTGTTTAAAGATTAACATTGAAACTTCTTTTGCCTTTTGGTGATGTTTCAACTTTCTTTGATCAGAGAAATTGTGTTGCTTATCTAAATTACGCTTTCCTCTATTTTCATTTGGTCTGATTTTAAACTTTCTTCCACCTACTTACTGAGATAGAAAAATTTAACAATTGTCTAGCAGAAAAGGCAGGAAGGTACTAAACTAGATGGAAACTTGAAGACTCCAGAAGATGAACTGACATGCAGTGTTTGCTTGGAGCAAGTCAATGTAGGAGAATTAGTAAGAAGCTTACCATGCTTACATCAGGTATCAACTTCTTGTAACATGCTAGATTTAATATGTCTAAGTGATATATCAAGTAGGAAGTTGTACTTACCCTTTGGTCCATCTAAGTTTTTGTTTAAAATGGGTGAACTTTTTGTTGATTGCTCTATAGAAGGGAAACTTATGTCTGCAACAATTTCTTAATCCTCCATGCTTTTCTACACTTAATTGAGAGTTGACATAGTCACCGGTGTATATTTTAGAATATATATTGGATTCTGATCCTCAATGTTCCATGTCAAGCTCTGATGAGCTTAATCAAGCAATCATTTGTCCCCTCTCATGAGTTTTCAATGGTTTATACATCAATGCAATATCTTGAACCTAGCAACATAAATCATCAAATCTATGTGCTCTTGTTTGCTTTACCTGTTCACAATTTTATGTATTTGTCACTGTACCGATCAGGAGTCGGACAAGGTACCTTTTTTATTGGTGTACCAACGCTTGATACACCGAGTCTGAAAAAACTTTAAAATGGCTGAAAATTTGAAAAAATAGAAATTGTCCGGTATGGAGGCTATCATATGACTTAGGCAACTGTTAGCCTCCTAGATTTACTCTCTGACGTTGTTTCATCAAAGTTCCATTGTTGATGAAATTGGTTGATATAGCTATGTGGATTAGTACCTTTTTTGAATCTTCTTAATTATTGAACTTCTTGCAGTTTCATGCAAACTGTATCGACCCCTGGTTGCGTCAGCAAGGTACATGTCCTGTCTGCAAACATAGGGTGAATTCTGGATGGCATGCACACAGTGATGGCGAAATGGACATGGTTTAACTGGTTCTATTTATTACTGGGAGATCTGAACACAAGGCATGCATGGTTGCTGCTGGATCAATGGTGCATGTTGCTTAATGTCCGAAAGGATTTGATGTGGATACGATTAACTCTATGTACAGTATTAGTTCACTACTTGTTAAACTATAAAGTAGCTTGTATTAACCCTATTATCGAATTTTTGTGTGAATTTTAAGATTGAGCAAAAGTCTTGGAGGTGCAGCAAATCAAGCTTCTTGTTCAGGCAATCTTCATTTTGTTGGCATCAGATTCCTTTTGAATTTGATAAGCAGGATGAAACCTGCCATATTTCTTGGATTGAGATCATATGTTTTGTTTCATATTTCGAGTATATTGATCGTTAATTGCAGTGATAAATCATCTGAAATAAAAAGGAAATATACTACCGCATTAATTTTAACAAAAATTAATGTAATGATCCTATGCAAATTCTCCTTAAAAAAAAAACCTTAGGTTTTTATTTTCTTTTCCTTAAAAGAGTGTCCTTTTTTTATTTATTGAGTTCTTTATTTTTTAGAAGATGATATTATTTTTAGTTATCGTCCCATTTGCTGGTTGTTATCGCTTGTCGCTTCTGTCTTGTTGTGAAGTGCACCTCTTTTTGACGTTCATATTATTGCTTTTGAGATATTACTATCATCATATGGTTTTTCATTGAAACGAAGAAGATGGTCACAATGAGACTTTCCCTCCCTCTTTCATCGAATGGTTCGTCACACTATGCATCGCTTGGACCTAAGGACGAGGGATAGAAGTGGGGCATAAGTGAGCGAGGGCACATTCCTTTAGCATGAGGTGACCAAAATCCTTGAGATGATAAGATCTTAATAGCACATTAGTAGTAATGAATGAGGGCAAGAACAGTGGGATAGAGGTGGACGATACCAAGAAACATATTGCACATATTGTATGACGAGACAAAGATAATCACGACACAACGGAGTAAAGAGAATGAGGTAAGAGCGACGAGACGAAGGTGAGCGAGAGGGACATATTGCATGCACACTATATGATAAGGCAAAGCCAATCACAACACAATGGGAGTGTTGAATGATACCGTTAATCTAATATTTTATAATATAAACGGTACTTTAATCTAATAAACCAAAAAATGATGCTTTTCGAATTTACCTAACGTTCCTACCAGAAAAAAATAATAAAAAAAAAGCGTGTTAGTGCCAACTTTAATAAAGAGAGAGAGAGAGGAAAGTCTCTGTCATCTTTTTCCCTGCACAGCAAATGGTAGGCCGTGGAATCACCGCCACAGCCACTACTGTTACGTGATCCACTTCAGTTCCTGCCTCGTCATTCCACAACATGAGATGCGTCCCACCGTCCTACCATGCCAGCTAGGCTGTCCCACGTGGACCGATGGGGCCGCCCCATCGTCGCGGCATCCGACAGCCACGAGGGCGACCCCGTGACGCCGGTCAGATCGGGATCGGCGGGCGGGTCCCGATCCGACTCGGACCGCTGTGCCCCAATCGCGATGGTGACTCAGTGCAGTCTGTTCCACGAAAGATATCGTTCGAACCGAGCAAGCAAACGGCGTCCGGATTGCCCGCCAAGAGATGACTCGAATGACGGATCGGGTGACGGGGGGATCCAACCCAAACACGAGTCTAACATGCATGGCATCACGTGCTCAGTCTCCTCGCCTAGATGGACGGATCGACGGCGGCAACGTGATGCCGGGACCCGATGAAACTGGTCAACGGTCAACTCACTCGACAACCATATGGGGAGCGGAGGAGAAGATGCCATGGAGCCAAGCAATTTATGTATCCGAGTGTGATCCGTACACAGTCATCACATGGAGAACGAGCATCGCGGCATGCAAAAATAACATCTTTGATGCTCATCTCTTCCTTCCTTAGCGATGAAGAGATGTTAGATATTAGATCAGTGATGACATAGTATACTAATAAAAGACAGGGAAAGAGCACTTATTTGCCTCAAAGATCTTTGGAGAATCCAAAGTCGAGACGAAAAAGATCCACTTCCTACATCGTCTTCTTCCAAGTCGGATCAAAGCCATTGGGAGGAGAAGAGATTCGGAAAGAAAGAATGGAAGGGGCATCACGTTGCATGATTCCTTCTTATCCCTCCTCACCGAGTAGCGGAATTCCCACACTGTACTTAGATAATGCGAACAGTTCCACGGGTGTACGTTGAAGTGACGTAGCCCATTAAATGCATGAAGTAAACAAATACCATGCACAGACATCGATAACTCATCATGTCAGTCGACGCCACCACCCACAACTCGCCCGTTGTTGCGGTCTCTCTGTCACCATGAAATTTTTGCATGTCAATCCATCGATGATGCACGAAGAAGATGATGCTGCATACGTTGCAGAGCACCCAAGCATGATATGGCTTCCCAGATGGACGCTAATACAGTGGCCTCGGTAGAACACAGTTCCTCTCTCTCTCTCACACACACACACACACACACAACTTTCCTTGGCTTACTTGGGCCTACAGCTCGTAGATCTATCATCTGCAACCCTAATGGAGGTTCAAAACCTCTACAAGAACACAGAGACAGAGAAAAAAAAGGCATACGGTATACACACAACAAAAAGAATGAATCTAATACTCTATATGTCGGTGTTGAGAGAAAGATCACAGGTGTCGAAGGGTAGATATATCCTTCTTCTTCTTCTTCTACCGTGTCAAGGGTAGTCTCGCCAGCAAATGAGCATGGTGACGCAACGGCGCATGATGTAGAACCTGGCTCGCTGCTCCTTCACGAGGCTGGCGCAACGGCTCGAGAAGGACCTCGGCGGCTTCCTCCGCCCTTCCTTCGTGCCGGATGACCCTTTGAGGAAGTGCCCTCCGCCCTCAGTGGCCGCCACCTCTCTTCTGCTCCCGCTGCAGCTATTCCTGCTTTCTTTCTTTGAGAGCTTCCACTTCTCATCCGTGTAGATCTCCATCCCCCTCCCCCCCTCGCTGTTCCACTGCACCAGATCTAGGTATCTCCTCTCTCCTGTCCCACCTGAAGAGTGAACTCAGCTATGCTCGTCTCTCGGAGAGAAGGAAGAGGAGAAGAAGGCAGGGGTTGAGTTTATCTATGGTTTGCTCAATGATGGTGTGATGAAGGGATCAGTAAGTAGGGTTCGGATATATAGATGGGGAAGAGAATATGGTGAAAGAGAACCGAGATTGGTGGTGTGCAGTGGGTATCACCACCTGGAAATCCTGCCACCTCTCTCTCTCTCTCTCTCTCTCTGCAATTGCTTAACTCTGAGACATCTTTCTCATTGTTGTAATTAAGAATGCTGAGATCCCGAGACCAACGTGAGGGCTCAAAGAATCACTGAGATGTGACTTGGCCGCATGCATCCAACTCGGCTTTGCCTTAGACAAAACAGAGAAGGAAACAAAGAACAAGCTGAGGGACTTGAGGCCTGGAAGTAATTGAACTTCTCCTCTTCCATACCAACTGCTAATTGCATGATCATTACATCTATGAAGAATCAGACATATATTAGAACATTTCTTGAGGGAGAGGTACATCATTTCTCTCTCTCTCTCTCTCTCTCATGGGCCATTTTACATGTAGAGTTTGATCAACTGAGACTTATCTCATCAAACAGGTTTGGGACTGAACTTGTCATCCATTATTGTCACTCCTGCTCGTGAAAGCACAGTGTAGCCGTATCAGTAGCAGTGGTAAATAGTGTTTTTGGCGTACAGATCTGTGTACAAACTGACTGTTTCCCATAGTAAATGGCCAAAAGCAAGCTCAGACATCCAGTACCAACCAGCTGCTGCTCTCTTCACACTTCCTTAACTATGCTTCAATGGAGTGCTTCTTCTCCCTTCACTCTCCTGAGCTGATATGGTAAAGCTCACACTCCCACTTCACTGAAATGGTGTTCCAAGGTCTCACTTCTATTGCTGCAGCAGCAAAACAAGTAGCTGCTCAGACATCCAGTACCAACCAGCTGATGCTCTCTTCCCACTTCCTTAACTATGCTTCAATGGATTGCTTCTTCTCCCTTCACTCTCCTGAGCTGATATGGTAAAGCTCACACTCCCACTTCAGTGAAATGGTGTTCCAAGGTCTCACATCTATTGCTGCAGCAGCAAAACAAGTAGCTGCACACCAAACCTGTCATCAGAATGAAAAGAAATTGTACTGATGATTAGGTGGGAAATATTTTCATGACTTCCAAGGACAAATGTTTAGCTGTTTACTGGCACTTCCTGATTTCTTTGCAGCATAATCCTCTCCTAATCACACACACACACACACACACACACATATAAAGAATTTTGGCTTCAGTTTTAGAGAAGTACATCTACAATTCTTATGATTTTAAAGAGTATCTAGAAACATATACCAACTTTTTTTAAGCCTTAACCAAAACAAATACCTGATTTCTATTATTTCCTTACCCACCATTAGTAACTATTTGATTTAGTTTCACATCGAAAATAAATTAAGATGTAGATTGATCTATAAAGATTTGATGAATATATTATTATTAACTTATGCTTAAATATTTTAGACTAGTGATTAAGACTCAATAAAATTAATAAATCAATTACCTCATCAAACCCATTAAGCATTAATGTCTCCCTACTATATACATATACATCATGAATACTGTTTATTAGCATGTTAGGAAAAAGTTTGTGTGTGAAAGTTAACTAAGAATTAGCAGATAAAAAACAGTTCTTCCAATAAGCTTTTAGGTTACATTCTTCCTTTGGGCTTCATCTCTGTACTGTTCATCGTTCCAATAACCAATTTGAAGTACTTGGCAACAATTCGAGCACAAAGACTCTTTCCAGATTCCAAAAGAGAGCATGCTGATGGTTTGATCCTGCTCAGAAAAATGTGTTGCCAGGTAAAGCTTTTGATCACATCATCTTTATCATGCACTCAACTTTTAATATACTGGAAATTTTCTGCATTAGAAAGTTCCATATGCACATGTTGACATGTCAATGGGTGTCTTCTCTGCATCTCATTCAACACCACTTTGAAGGACATGCAAGTAAACATATGATATGATGAACAAATGTTGCATTTGCTTTAAACCATCAATTTCTACTGTGTCATGCAGAAATTAGGTTTGTCCTGCAGCTATACTATACATATCCATACCTTTTTCAATTAAAATAAAAAAATCATCATTTACTACTCCATAGCAATAATAGCAAAGACATAAGTTTCAATTATTTGGTGTATGATATATGTATCTTTTGTTACCATTAAGATCCATAAAAAAATCATATGCTTAACTAAATTAAGGGTATTTATAATTTATATTAAAATCTATTTTAATCTTTCTTTTTCTCTTCTCATATCATTAATAGAAATCATATCATCTCTTCTAACTACTACTAAACAAGGAAAACAAATATAGTATTTTTCTATAAACCAAATGGGACTCTTTTATTATTTTCTTTGCTTACGTCTATTTGAGTGTGAGAAGGATCAATATTTATTTATTTCTTGACCTTTGGTCACAACGCTTATGTTGTAATCTAAAAAGAAAAAGAAAAATAATATTAGAATTATGTCATCATCACAATAAAGATTACAAGAATGAAAGGAACTCGATCGGTATCACTATTTGGTATCAACGGATTGGAGTCCTAATCTCTGTTCTTCTGATGTCTGCTGCCTTAATAATTGATGACCAATAGTAGCCAATGGATGTCTGGAGTCACCTCTACGAGTTCCTTGGCTGATACGCGACTCCAAGTATTATGTGAACGAGATGTCAAGGTTGATAGAGCTCGAGAACATCTTATAATTGCACAGCAACAATGGCAAGTGCAGGCAGCGACAGATAGGTCACTTTCTGAATTATTGGTTGGGTCCAAATGCCTATATGGGTATATAGAAGTCATTATATGTATTAGCCAAATACTTAGCCATCATTCTTCTGTGTGATACAACACCAACAGTTGGGCAAAGTATAGAAAGCCACATATTGTATTCTCCCTTCGGAATATGCATTATTGCATATGCATCATTTGATGATGGTTGGGTGCAGTGCACTCCAAGCCACCTGAAATGAAAAGTAGGACATTTGCAGTGGTCGATTAGGGGATTGCATGAACTGTTGCTTGAATGTGGTTTTTGTAGAGAAATTTGTGATTCTTTTCTCACCTCCATTTGTATTTTATATCTCTTTTTCTACGAAAGTCTATGTTAGAGGTTTGTCCGACGAGACATATCTCATCATTAATATTGTAATCACTGATTTAAGGAGGGAATAATATGATCTTTATATACTGTCTGTCATATAGCATATTCTGTAAGCTTTCTATCATTTCTAATAATTGATGTAGCATGTCCAATAAGCACTGAATGAATAAGAACAGTCACACATAGCTTTGGTACAGATCTGTTCTTCTCAGCCTAGTAAAATAATACCCAGCTGCTGCACTTGGAAAAGAATACCCACCTGTTTCACATATTTCAGCATCCCCTCACCATCTGATAACATAATGAACTTGATTCGATGGTGCATCCTCGTCCCCCCACCTGCACTCGTCGTCTTCGGCTGTGTGTTGCTCATTTGCTTAAGAGAAGATGCGACCAGTATAATGCTTCCCCACAGTCGATGGATGCCAGTGCACTACACCTGGAGTGCACAAAAGAAAACCTCTTGTTTGTATGTAGGTGGCGATTGAAGAAAGTATGTATGTGCAGGCTCAGGTTGAAGTCCTCTCTGCAGCAACGCTGAGATTCTTGCTTGCTCAAGTACTAGCTACTTTTGACATCTTATGATTGGAGCTATTAGAGGTGAATTATTTTGATGGACCCATCTGGTGCAGAAGCTGCTGCTGGAGTCCAGCTAGCTAGCATTGCCCACTGAAGAACTTGTAGGGCACCCACTGTAGCACACTGGATGTGGAGTCTCAAGGTAAGAGATGATGAGCAATGGTTAGCTACCACTACATTTCATTCACTGCCAGCCCGGCAGATTCTTCATTGAGGAGAGTTCATCAGCCATCAAACCCTCATCAACCATTATTATGGTGATCACAGGATTCAGATAAGCCACAGATGGGGCCATATCACAGAAGGTGACTGTCACCTACAACTCATCAGTGTTCTCATGGCTGCCAAAAATACACTTGCTTTGGACTTATCAACATGTATCCTTAATTATCCTGCCACTGTCATCACACGAGTCAATCTTATCAATGATTTGGTCTCCATGTCTCACAAAAGTATTACCAGCATCATTCATCTGGAAAATTTACACATCCTATTTAAGTGAAGTAAAGATGAACACATAAAAGATTCAAATTCATCTGTAATTGTTGAGATAGAATAGATAAATGTTGTTTAAGTACTTAAGCCACAGAGGAGAATAGAAATAAGTTTTGAGAGTTTTAAATAAGTTAAAGTCTAGAAAAAAAATTATAATTAAAAAATATAAGAAAAACTTTGAAATTGAGTCAAAATTCAAGAAAAATATTTTATCTAATCTTACTTCTTCTGGAAACTAAAAAGACAACACATATTTTCTAAAGCAAAAAAAAAAAAAAAAAAACCATTAGATATAATCTCTATATTGACAAAAAATCACATACAATCTCATGATCAAAATGAGACAAAATATGCCAACATGGTTACATAATGCAGCTTCTTCTTTCAAGAATATAATCGATCAATGTTTTGCAAAGCTTTGCACTGAAGAAAACCTAATGATCTAAATGAACACGATTTGTTCACGATTAAATGCAATCTAAATATCTTCCTCTACTCCAACCACTCTTCCGACTCATCTTCCTTCCACACAGACACCACCTCCCCCAGGTACGAGCATATCAATCATCAATCTGCCGTCCCATCTCCACCGTCAAACTTCATCCGGACGGTCCACGCTTCGTCCGAAGAGGGACACTCCCGTAAATAAGCTCACGTCTAGGGGTGCAATTCCAGCCTGAGATCCGTCAGCGGTCGGTATCTAGAAGCTACAGATCATCCAATCAGCACGTGACAGCTGGACAGCCAGAAGCCACCAAGCAATTTCCACGTCCCTTTCGCTCAATAATTAACCAAAAATAAATTACCTTAAGCTGCTAATTGCGGCTTTGAAGGGGACGGGTCGCCTATTTAAACCGGCGCAGCCCGACCATCCTCCTTCCCCCTTCGCCTCCCATCTCCGTTGCTCTGTTTCATTGAGGAGAAGTTCCCATCGCCCAGCGATCGGTTCCTCCTCTTTGTTCCGGTAAGCTTCACTTCCATGACTCGGGAAACGAGGTCGGTCGGAAGACCGTACTCTCTCTCTCTCGCTCTCTAGTCGTTCTTACAGAAACGGCAAAGAACTTTGGATCAGATACGGTGAAGTAGATTGTGGTGTTTGGAATACCAACAGCTCCTTTTGGTGATCATTCGAACTGTTGATGACTCTGGTCTTATGTATCTGAAGCTTCTAATAGAGATCAAGATGGAGTACGAGGACCGGTGCCGGCAATCTCAGAGGGGTAAATATGATTGCCTCCTCTTCGGTAAGCGTTTGATTTGGCCGTTCACTTTGCGTTTCTGATCTTGGATCGGTTCTTCATCCTCCGCTGTTTTCCTACGTGCAGATCTTGATGACACCCTCTACCCGTTGAGTTCCGGAATCGCAATCCAGTGCCGAAACAACATTGGAGGTACGGCAGCTGTCTCTTTTAGTTCATGGCTGCTTGCCTCTGTTGTTCTGACAGGAAGATTTCCTTCGATTTGCAGATTATTTGGTCGAGAAGCTTGGGATCGAGGAGAACAAGGTATCGGCCTTGTGTAATCTTCTGTACAAGAACTACGGCACGACGATGGCTGGCTTAAAGGTACGTTGCTCGTGTTTCATCTACGTCTTATTGTTCTTGTCGTAGTCATGCCAACCGGTCTACTTGTTTCGCAGGCCATTGGCTACGACTTCGACTATGACGATTACCACAGGTTTCGACTCTAAAACTTGCTGCGATTTCTGTGTATCATGTTTCGTTCTGATAGTTTGTGGTTTACCAGCTTCGTTCATGGAAGATTACCGCACGAGAATCTGAAGCCAGACCCTGTTCTCCGGCAACTCTTGCTGAGCCTTCCCATTCGCAAAGTCGTAAGTTCTTCCGGTGTTCTACAAAAGCTTCCTCCGTCTCTCTGTCTCTCCAATTCATGGATCTTTCCGGCTGCGATCCAGGTGTTCACGAACGCCGACGAGGTCCATGCCGCGAAGGTGCTGAAGAAGCTGAGACTGGAAGACTGTTTCGAAGGAATCATATGCTTCGAGACTCTCAATCCACCATCCTCCTCCTCTGTGACAGAAACCTCGAGCCAGATCTTCGACATCGTCGAACACTTCGCTCGACCTGACACCGGAGGAATCGAACTGCCGAAGACTCCGATCCTCTGCAAGCCATCGCTCGAAGCCATGGAGTACGCCCTCAGGATCGCCAACATCGATCCCCAGAGAACCGTAAGACGCATCTACGTACGATCTCGTCGCTCCTTGAATTCTGTGGCTGATACGATACATTTGTTTACGATGCGTTGCAGGTTTTCTTTGATGACAGCGTGCGGAACGTTCAATCAGGGAAACGCATTGGGCTGCACACTGTGCTGGTAAATCTCTTACCGCCGAATGCTTCATCTCTACCGAGGCATGTGTTTCTCATGGCCTGCTGATTCATGGACGCAGGTGGGCACTGCGCACAAAGTCAAAGGCGCCGACTACGCTTTGGAAAGCATCCATAACATCAGGGAAGCACTGCCCGGGCTGTGGGAGGAGGCCGAGAAATCCGACGGCATTAGGTACTCCGGCAAGGTCGCAATGGAAACATCGGTCACTGCTTAGCTCCTCCCCGTCGAGTTCATCCATCCATCATCACGGTGACGAGGGGGAAAGGATTAATCTCCATAAACTGTTCCCATAATTTGTGGTTCGATTGTGTATGTCCAGAAATAAATGTTTTCCTGCAACACATTGTTGGCGTATTTGCTGTTCCTTTCATCGATTTCCATGAAATACCACCAAAAAAGAAGAATAAATAATGCTGGAGAATGGTGTTCGGCCATCAGAATCTCAAGTACAAATTTGCTCTCCATGAATTCAACCGCAACTCCAACAATTATCACCACTCCTTCGACAGTGGTACTCTCTCATTGGCTTGTCAAGGAGAAAGCAACAGGGAGAACTGAACTGCTCCGTTCTCCATCAGCTAATCAATAATTCCACTAAAAGTCATCATGGAATGATATGATATACACACACAGATCATCTGCTGGTGTGCAGGTCCCCATCAGTCCCCCAAGTCAGTGATCATATCTCACACTCTTTGGAGGCATCCATCACACTCTGTGAACACAGAAAACGACCCCTGAACAAGAGAGCCAAATACAACTGCATCTTTTGCAGCAGTGTATTCCATGTTTCGGAACATGGTTGAAGTTGAATTCCTATGCTATAAAAGTTCAGTGGGGAAAGTTGCAGAAGCATATGTTGGATAACTAAAGGTTTGTGTGTGTGTGTGTGTGCGCTTGGCATGAATGATTTCCTCAACTCAGTGACCTAAAAAGGGTGGACTTTATTTCCAACATGTCACTCTCCACTTGTCTTTTCTTTCAGAGAAGCTACAGTTTACCTGTCACTTTTGCATCCATGGCTTCATAATTGTGTACGGCAATATCCATAGATTCTCCTTCCCATCGATGGAAAACATTAAATGATAATAATTTAGGAGACATAATTATTTATGAAAAGACAAGAATTTCTTTCAGGAAAATTATTAGGTTTTTCTTATGACATCTGTATTGTGGTTGCAATGAGTTTGGAATGCAAATTCTATACATGACATATTGGGGATCCCTTCATAATCAATCATCTCACCATCATCTTTCTTATCAATATAAGCAAGGATGAACAGTTTTGGAGTGACTTTTTTATGATGATTATAGGGTACCTCAAATAGAATTTGTATTTGCTTTGGTCAAATCAATTTTCAGATAAAAAAATTGAAAATAAAATAAAATATTTTGAAGTGATAGACACATCAACTTATTGAATTTAAATCACAATCCAAAAAATACTTGAGGTGAAACTGATCACCTTATAGACTAATCTAAATCTTTTATCTGAGATTAAACTGGAGGAGTTGGAAGTATCAATATAAATAAACACACCCCTCAAGTGAGAAGGTTTGATTCCAAGGCTGCACATGATCTGGATGAGGACAAGCATTGATTAGTGATGACTTGTTAGGCAGAGTCTGCAAGTGGTGATGGAACTATTGCAGGTGTTTGATCAAATGATTTATAGTGTACTCTACTACTTGGCTTCAGTGTTTGCAATGTTCAGTAGTAGTACATTGTACTACTTGTCCATCATACTGGCTGCAATGGATGGATGTTTGGTGTCCAATTCTCAATTATCTAACTTTAAAGCAAGAAATCATATCTTTGACCAACAAGAACCTATAAAAACCTGATGGATGAATTTGCTTGATTAACAAAGATATCATTTTGAGAATTCTTTTCATGAAGAAATGACATCCTTTCAAGTATGCACTTCACAATTTTCATATGCATACAAATAAAAACACTTGAGAGACTTAAAGAGTTTCCTTTCTTTAAAAGATTTAAAGTGGCTCCAGAGAATTTGTAGTAGTATACAAGTGGTTCTAGAGTTGAGTTTAAGCTAACAGAAAAAAATTAGCTTACTTGCATGGATTATTATTACATGATAAAGAACATTATTTTTTATGGATTGTATTTTAGTTTATATTTTTATTTGTTATTGATTTGGTACCAAACCCTGAAACATATATTAGATGATGATGAATACATGCATTAATAAAAGAAAAAAAAATAGAGGCAGAATTTTGCAACCATGTAATTGATAAAGGAGTAAATAAAGAGCACAATAAATCTATTAGGCTGCATAGACAAAACAAAAAAAGAAAAAAGGAAAAAGTGCAAAAAATAATTAATAATAATTATGAAGATGATTTTTTAAATTATAATAGAATAATTTTTAATTTTTGAAATAATCAAAGGAGACTTATTTTTAATTTATTTTCAATATTGAATTTACCTTTTTGGGATCTTTAAATATCCAACCTTTCCAAGTTTAGAAATACTTTACTCTACCTTACACATTTTTATATAATATTTATGTTTCTCCAATTATCATGATAATTTATATCTATCTCTTTCATTAACATTCTTCCAAAAAATATATAGTTAAACATAATTAGCTAATTACAGTTAAATATATGTTCATGTGAAAATATCTTACATACTTAAATTAATAAAAAAATATTTTTTTGATAATATTTTGAGATCAAATACTTAATCAAAACACTTTTGAAAAAACAAAAAATAATAATTATAGCCAACATTAGTTAGATTAAATTAAATATATATATTGATACTTAAGACATCCTTAATATTCTTATAATAATCATAATAAATTTCTAAACCATATCAAACATATCTATAAATTTCATTAATAGTCAAAAAGAAAATTGCTTGCATATTTTTAAATTTAGAGGGGTGATTACAAAAACTATATATTTCAAGGGATATATTTGCAATGTTTTCATTACGTCAGCCAAAACGGAGGGCTTTGTTATCATTTCAGAAACTTAGGGGGTTTTTCGTCAATTTGACCGGGTTTCAACTCCCTCACGTTCTTATTCTCCGTTCGTTCTGCCGTGTCGACCCCTCGCTGTTTCCAACGCCGGGAGCAGCCAGGAGAAGGGGGTGCGAACTCGTCGATCCGTGCTCGCTTCGCGTGGATCCGAGCTTCGAAGTTGCAGATCCGCCGGCGGTGGGGCTCCGATCCATCCGACGTCCTTCCGCTCGCGATTCGGGGATCCGTAGCTTTTGACTTTGGATTAGGGTTGTCGTCATGGGTTCGAAAGATGAGAAGCCCGTGGGTGGTGGGTTCTTCTCCGCGATCACGTCGAGCGTTCGGAACTGGGGCAGCGCGATGCATAAATCCGTAAATGGGTACGAGTTTTCTCAAGATCTGTTGGCTCTTTACCTGAACATTTTCCTGAGTCTGTTTCTGTTAAATTGAACTGTTCTTGATGTGCTTGAAAGTGGCCATATATTTCATGGGGGAGCTTGTCCATGTTGTCTAACTTTTTGTTCTTGAAGTATTGAGCTATACACTCTGGATTTCTTTTGATGAATTATGTTTCATAAGGTGATTACTTTGTACTTGATATCAAAGAAGAGGTGATTGATGCTCATAAGTAAGTGATTTTTTACTTGTGTGGTGATGAAATGGAGTTGAGCCAGGGAAAAAAAGATACTTAAGTGCACAAGCAATAGAATAGTGAATTATTAGTAGAAAAAGTTCTTTGCACTTGAAGAGTATTGTGGCGGCAAAATGTGGCTAAATCATCGCATTTTAACATCTTGTTTGTGGACCTATTTGAAGAACTTTATTGCATGGTTCGTCTTATCGGTTTGTACTGGTGTATCGATTAGCTGTCAGTATGATATGTATTGAGCCGTACCGACATATAGTACATGAGAGCATATTGATGTATTACTTGTACCGGTCTCCTATCGAACCGGTACATACTCCTTGTACCGAGTGGTATGTCCCGGTATGACAAACCTTACTTTATTGTATCATGATATTATTAATAGATTTTATTTGGAAAAAAATCTTTTTCATTATCACGTTCAGGCCCAGAGAAACAGTAGAGTGTGCGTTGATTACTAGTCTTCCATTTGATAGGTTATAAATTCCACTGCTATTAGATCTTGCTTCCTTGTTAACTGCTTATTATTGAGTAAATGATTGCTTGTGAGTAGCAAAAGGTTTCTATACTTTCATCTTCTTCCATCAACCCAGTTCCTACTACGTTTTATTGTTGTCTGTTGGTACCAACCATTTGGCCTGGTAACCATATCAAAATAAGAAAAAACAATGTGGTTTTATATGTTTTGTGGCTTAATATTGGCTGTGTTTATTGCAATGCTGGGTTGGTTCTTGCATAAAAGATTCAAGTTTTTAGCTGTGTTGAATTAGTTACTGAACATAGCAAAAAATAATTTAATTGGTATGGCTCAGGCTATTGGGTTATGAAGGACTTGAAGTTATCAATCCTGATGGAGGCACTGAAGATGCAGAGGCAGAAGCCCAACGTGGAAGGTGGAAGCAAGAGGTATTGTTGTCTTAGTTGTTATGCCAATTTTCGTAATTCAGCTTTGCCATTAATTTCTGGACACATGTATTCTAAATTTGCTTAAGACTGGAATGAAAGAGTTCATAAAGAACACTCTGTTTTTTCCCATATATTTGTTTCCTTTATATGCAAAGCCAAACGTTATTGAAATGCCAGGCAAATAATTACTCTTACATCCTTTTTAACCATATATACTTATGGTGCATGCTTGTGAAGAAGTGTTTGACCTGGTGATCTTTTGGAAACCTTTTGTCATTGATATTAGTTACTCTGATTTGCCATTACTGCTTACAGAAACCTGATTTGTTCATGGAGATTGAATTTCCTTAACCATTGTAAGAAGACTTCAATTATCCATGTTATAAGTGATCCGTTTGGATTATAATGGTTTTAGAGATAATAAAGAAGTGAACTTTATTCCAATACTGTAAACTAGGAGAATATTTGCGACCATCAACATGTCCAATGTGATTACTTAACATTAATATTCCCCAAATGCTTTTTGTTGTTTATGTTGTTCCAAGGAGCAAAATTGTCTAATGGAGCAACTTGAAACATTTTCCATACTCTGATTTTAAACATTCCTGGTTTCAGCCATAAATGCAGCCTTTTATTTTAGGAAAGCACCCTCAAATCTTTACTTGTAAGAGTAAGACTATGTACATTGACCCCTAGACCACTATTAGTTTGAAAATGATGCACCGGACAGCCATTTTCTTTTATATTAAGGTAATCAATCCATATATTTTACTAGTAGAGTTTAATTGTTATCTTGCATCAGCTGCCATGTCTTTTTATTATGACGATGATACATATCTCCTTTATTTTGGAAATTTTAGAAGGAAAAAAAATCATCTGCTTGGCTAAGTTCACCTTTTGTAATTTTGTTTTAAACTTAATCTGAAGAGACAAGTATATATGAGATAGTTGCTTTCTTTGTGGTTCCTAGATCTGTTAAAACAAAAATGCCAAGTTTATCTTTTTTGTTGCATCTATCACTTCTATGCATATACAAGGCATGGTTATTCTATCTCATTTATGGTCTCTTTTACTAATTTATAGGATCGAGATGGTTATTGGAAGATGATGCACAAATATATAGGCTCAGATGTGACATCAATGGTGACATTGCCTGTTATCATTTTTGAGCCAATGACAATGCTTCAGAAAATGGCTGAGGTTAGTGCTAATTTGGGCTTTAGCCGTTGTAATGAGTTTTCTATATCGTCATATGTCAATCTGTACCCAAGGAGCCTTCTGCTTCTGCTTCTCATTTAAAGTTGTTAATTTCCAGTGACATATAGCCCCTTTTTCTTTTGGCAAGAATCTCGCTAGCTGTGTTTTCTTCTTGTATCTCTAGCTTCTGAATTACATCTATTTGTTGCAAGATCTAGCCATCTGCCATGTGATGTAACTTTGTACCAAGTGAAGCTTTTATCTGATTAGCTGTTGGCAACACATTCATCCGAAGAAAAATGTTATATGTACAAACTTGATCAACTTTTCCTATTAGATAAAGGTTCTTGGCTTTAGTTTTTAGTTTCAGATCAACTTTGGGAGTACAAACTTGATCAACTTATACCCTTGTTTAATCAAGGAAGTAGATTTTTAGTTTGCTAGATTTAAAACAATGTAACTTTCTTTCAATTGTGAATGTCTGTTATATCAATAATACATGTTGCAGTTGAAAAATTATCTTGAGAAGTGACAGTTAAGGCTTCTGCTACATTCTTTTTAGTAATTGCAATTTGAACATCATGGTTTAGAGTTCATTTTGTGGATGCTACATAGTGTTACGGACGGTCGTCGCGCACCCGCAACAACTCCGTTCAACGAACTGTTCGTCGCTCACATCCACCTGTATAGCTTCTTGGCAGCATGTTTTGCCTTGGTTTTGAGTCATTTTGCTTGTAAAAATGTAAGTTCGAACAAGTTGCAGCGTTACCAAGCGATCGCTCATCGAACCGAGCAAAATAGCCCCAAAACAGCTCCGTTTTCATGTGCCACGGGCTGTTTTCTGCAGTCCGCCTCCGCTCACCAAAACGTCAGTCATCTCAGCCCCTTTGAACCCCCCGGGTGGCACAGGACTGGATGGGGCTTCGGTATAGTGTCGGGCGTTGAACAACCTTTGGCAAGTTCGCACGTTACCTTAACGGGAACTTGTTGTCGCGCCCGGCACCCGATGAGCAACTGTTTGTGGACTTGCAGCTGTTCGTTCAACCCTCTAAAGTCCTTGATTTCCCCCTCTCCCTCTTTTCTCTTGTGCACGCAAGGTGCTCGTTGAATTGCTTGTAAAGCTTTCCCTTTTCGCGAGACGTCGGGACTTGTCTGTCGCTCGTTCTTTCGAACTAATCAACTTTCTCTTTTACAGGTCCTTCGGGACCTGCGAGAGGTTGCAAGTGGGCTGATCTTTGTGGAGCAATATCGCAAGGGCGAAGCGCGACTTAGGCAACGCAAGCTAAGTTCGCGTCTTTGCCGCAAGGGTGCCTCACGACTTAGGCAACGCAAGCTAAGTTTGCGTCTTGGCCGCAATGGTGCCTCACGCCTTAGGCAATTCCAGCTAAGGCCGTGACAATAAGTCATGGTCACATTTGAGATCTCTTTTTTTTCTGCTGTCAATTGTCATAATATGTCTTTGTTTGATTTTTTAGATTTGGCTAGTTGTCTTTCACCCGGAAATAGGCAATGGACACATACACATTCACAAAGTAGAAATCAGGAACTTAATTATTCTGGCTCTCAATCAATATTGGTCAGCAAAAGTGCTAATTCGAAGGAGAATTTCATGACTAGTTGGCATCATAAAATTATCGATAAAGGGGTGTCAGTACTCCCATTTTGATCCTTTGCCACTAATAAAATCAAATGTAGGCAGAGAGATTGATTTTCGAGACCTAAAGTGAGAGGAACTATCATGATTCATTTAAAGTTATTTTGTTCGGACGTTCTTATCCATGATGTAAAATTTTTGTCATTTTCATTCTGACTCCTTTTGCATATGCCTTTAATATGCCAGGGATGATCTTACAATATGAATCTCTCTCTCTCACTCACTCACTCACTCACACACACTATGTATCTGTTTATCGATCCATGTCGTTCCCACTTACTGACCCTGATCACCAGTTGAATTCTAAATTAGTGACAAGGACCCCTTATGCATGTGTGGAGACTTTTGTCTTGGAGTACTAATATGCTGTTAACTTCCACAGAGTGCTTAATCCTTCCATTGCAATATAGCCTTCTAGACTTGCTCCATGCCTGCCCTATTCCATTCGAGGGCTACTTCTGCATAAACCAATGCTGTGAATGTTTTCCATATTTCATGTGGAATTTGGCAAAAGAATGGTCCATCCCTCATTTGGCAGATAAGTAAATCTGGGTATGTTTGCACATAGGATGTTAGAAACCAGGGACTTTCTGGACTTAAAGTACACATGTTGGATAACCATGAAAGCACACACTTAACCAGTGTATATGTGCAAATTTTAAGAGAAATCTCCTTCCATCATTTGCCTATTGCATTTTTCAGACTCTACATTTTTGGGATAGCATTAACAGAACAGAATATGGTATTTCCTCATATATCTGTCTCATACATGTTCTTTATGATATGGGAGATGCTGTTCATGATGTGCATATCTTAATAAATTCAATATTTGTTTCAGTTAATGGAGTATTGCCACTTGTTAGATCTGGCAGATGAATGTGAGGACCCCTACATGCGGTTAGTTTATGCTTGTAAGTATATTTTTTCATCTTTTATATGTTGACTTTGTTGTATGCATAGTTTGATGCAAAGCTTGGTTGTCCTTTCCAGCCTCTTGGGCAATTTCTATCTATTTTGCCTATCAACGAACATGGAAACCTTTTAATCCTATCCTTGGAGAGACTTATGAAATGGCTAATCATGGTGGTCTGACATTCATTGCAGAGCAGGTTGGTTGTTTCTATGCTGCTCCATTTGCTCAGAATTTCAGTTGAGCACTAATCTTTAGTTTTTCACTTGTTCAACATATGCTTCCTGTTTGAGAGTACTGATAGCTCTTGTTCTTTCTGTTTCCTGACTCATGCATCATCATACTTTCAGGTTAGTCATCATCCACCAATGAGTGCTGCACATGCAGAGAATGAACATTTTACTTATGATATCACCTCAAAATTGAAAACAAAATTCTTAGGAAACTCGTTGGAAATTTATCCAGTTGGAAGGTGGGCTATTCCAGAACTAACGCTTGAAGAGTGCAGTTTCTATCTTAATTATTTTTTTTTTGATGCATAATCAAGAAATATCTTTTTTCTTAACCACCAACACTTTATAAATAATGTAACTTGTTTTGATCTTATAAGCTGGCTTGTTTGTGAATTTGGAACAGTTTCCTGAAATAAGAAGCTGGTTTGCATGTGATGCAGGACAAGGGTGAAGCTAAAGAAAGATGGTGTTATCTTGGATTTGGTGCCTCCTCACTCAAAGGTTAATAACCTTATATTTGGGCGCACATGGGTTGACTCACCTGGGGAGATGATTATGACAAACTTGACAACTGGGGACAAAGTTGTGTTATATTTCCAACCATGTGGTTGGTTTGGGTATGGTTCATTAATCTAATCCATTTGAATTATCATAGGTTATTGTTGTATGATTTTCTTTGTTACAACAGCATTAGTGATCCTTCCGCACTAATGGAAGGTAAAACGATTGCCAGCTTTTAACCTTGGAGTTGTATGGATTTTCTTGTTCTGTTTCTTTTTTGATTCTTCATTCTAGTATCTACGTGGTTGCTTATTGATTTTATCTGCTGCATTTTTTTAAAGCACATCTCGCTGAATGTACTGACAGGGCTGGGCGGTACGAAGTGGATGGATATGTATATAGTGCAGAAGAAGAACCTAAAATATTGATGACAGGAAAATGGAATGAGTCAATGAGTTGCCAGCCCTGTGATCAAGAAGGAGAACCCTTGCCGGGCACTGAACTAAAAGAGGTCCATATCAGTCTTCTATGAAATAGCTACATTCATGGAAGCAAGTATATTTTAGGGTTTGTGGAAATAGCTACGTTCTTCTAAAATAAATTTCTTGTTTAGAAAAAATTTCAATATATCATGTGCTATTGATTTAATTATATTCCCTCTATCGTAAAAGTAGTGAAACAGTTATTTGCAAGGAGCTATTTGACTAGGTTCTTCCATTATTTGGAACAGAAGCATAACAATTGGTCAGATGCTTGAATATGCCTAGGGCTTACTAGGTCATAGAGGTTTGGTGAAAAATTAGCTGGTCCCTTTCGTAAGAACTAAAACATTTGCTAGTTTTTTATACTGGTTCGTTTGAGTATGGTCATCCTTACACTATCCAAAACAACAGTTTACATGAGCCAACTTGTTAAGTAGGTTAGGTGACAAGCTGTGATATGGAAGGAATTAATTTTGGTATGAAAAGAAGCAACACATAATAGAATGTAAACTATATGGGGAAACACTAGTGTAGATTATACAATGCCATGAGAACATATAAGTATTGAAATCTTATCCATATCAAGATATTCAAATTTATGTTGCATTCAAACTGAAGGTGCCAAATAGGCTTGGTAAAGGTCTTGGCTGTCATTATCAAGTTCTGGGACTGCTCCTTCATGGACCTGGCTGACCAGGTCTAGTGTCATGGAAATAGATTCTCTGCTTGCAAGGTTGGGGCTGTTAAATTGACTTATCCTGCATCCTGCATTAGTAGGAGCTTTGTGCACACTGTGCTTCATTTTTATAACCCTGAATTGCTTGCCTCACATTTAAATATAATTTCAATCAATAGCCAAAATAATGTATCATCTAGGTGTTTTCAGTGGATGATTCTTGCAGATGTCTTATGTGATGACTATGATCAATACATTAGTGAATGATTAATTGGTTATTTTACGATTTTGACAAAAAAAGTCTGTGAATATTGTTATACATATCTCGGGTCCTGTTCACGAATTACATTGATATTACTTTTACATTTTTAAGATCCGATTACTACTGATGAAAATATTTCATGTCATTTAATTTTGCTACATCTTTTTAGTTTGCGTTCATTGCTTATTATTTCCTGTTAGTTTGTTGTAATACTAGTGGCCGAGGAATTTTTTTTCAGTCACTGATGAGTTATGCTTTCTTTTCTTTTTCTGTATTTTGAAGGTATGGAGAGTTGCTGCCACCCCAGAAAAGGACAAATTCCAGTACACATATTTTGCACATAAGATAAACAGCTTTGACACAGCATCTAAAAAGTTGTTGGCATCAGACTCCCGATTGCGGCCTGACAGATATGCCCTCGAGAAAGGTGATATGTCCAAGGCTGGTGCAGAAAAGAGCAGGTGAGCACTTTTAAGAACAAGCAAGTTAATTTTTCTACTTGCACGCAAATTTCAAAATTTGATTCTCGGCAACTTTGACTTTCAGAAAATTAATCTTCTTTAGATAATATAGTATTGCATTGGAGTGTGCATTTTGGGTCTTTATTTTCTGTAGCTTTTCCAGAGGAAAGAGATTTTCATACTTTCCAGAGATTCCATCTTTTAATTTTTTTGTGTATTTTGTTGATGTTTTCAGCTTGGAGGAGCGGCAGCGAGCAGAGAAAAGAAATCGAGAGGCCCAGGGACATCAATTTACCCCAAGATGGTTCAACATGACAAGCGAAGTTACTCCTACACCTTGGGGTGATATAGAGGTATACGAATATAATGGTAGATACACAGAACACCGGGCTAGAATCGATAGCTCCGGTTCCATCGATGAGACTGATATCAACACCGTTGAGTTCAACCCATGGCAGTATGGTGATTTGTCTGCCCAATAAGGAATTTTCGCTTGGTACAAACATTGAACGCTTTTAAGAATGCATTTGGACGGGTGGTGGTATGAAAATTATTTCTAGTGTTTGTATGGTGGATAGCAAAACATTTATCTTTCCGTGGGGCCTTTGTGGATGTCATCAGTTTCATATGTTTTTGTATTGCTTACTCCTAGATGACTGAGCTCGTTTGCCTTTTAATGTAATGTTCCATAATACCTTGTTATAACCAGGGATCCTAAATTCTTGAAGATGCCATTCCCTAACCTCTCTCCTCCTTTCTTGTGTTTGAGCCTGAAGTTGGAGAAACCTTGGGTACTGAAGTTTTCTTCGACTGCAAGTTTTCTTAGGTACGAAATTTTTGTTGAACTTTTGCTACTGTTGTGTTCTCATTGTGTTTGAACCAGGGTTCTTGGCTGTTTTTGATGTTTGTATATGATATGGTACTAAAGTTGGAGAAACTAACTGACTTGTTCATTGGATGCTAGTATTTGTCGACAGTAAATTCTAGTAGGTTGCATGTCCAGTGCTTGGATTTGTTGATTACTTTGTTCCTGTGTAGACTACACGATAAACACTCGGATCAACTCTGCTTCAACTCATAGCTGGTTTTAACTTGTGAGTCGTGTCTTCTACAGGACGAAGACAACTCATAAAAAGGAGAAGTGCGACCGAAGATGAGAACCCGAACCACTTGGAGCGTCGCTGTCACCGACCGCCATCTTTATGACCTCACCTCCCATTGGCGGCATTTGTTCTGGGAACAAACAAACGGAATGGCAATGAGACCATTTGAGAGCGGCTGTCCCTGTCAGGACCTCCCTTTCCTCGAGTCTCATGAGCGTGTGAGGCTTTGCTCATTATGAATCGCAAAGATATTTTTCTCGTTACGATTTCAACTTCATCACTCGAATCATAGAGGAGCAGCAAAACAGGTCAGGTCATGTACTCAACCTTTTTTTTTCTCGTCTAAACTTGTTTTCGATAGCTGGACTAATGCTTAATTAATTAAAATGTTTAAGAATCATCTAAGTCCAACTGGTTTATTCATCCTAAAATTTTCCCTCACGCGCCTTTGTTCTCTCTCTGCTAGTCCACTTTTTGGCGTGCCTTGCGATTGGAGGCCGCGGTGGGGCCACCGGCACGGAAACATTTTCCACATCCAATCGTCGACGGTTGGCGGCTGTTCTTTACACTCGATCTGATCCATCTTTCTGTCACTCCACATTCCGAAGAACACACCGAAGCCGGCCGACACTCCCACCACAGGTGTGCCCGTTTACTGTGCGCGTAGAACAGCACCTGAGCCCTGTCCTTCCTCCTTTCATCTTCATGTCCGATGATGTTGGACTATTTCGGAGCTCTAAGCAGCCTACGCTTCAAAGCAGAACGAGCTTCTTGGAGCCCATCACAAGCTGCTTCACCCCATGTCATCTCACGTCGACCATCCCCTGAAATTGATGTCTCGCCCCATCAGATGTCCACCGCTCTGCAACCACCATGCGACAGTCGTTGTGCCACCTTCTGTGCTGTTGCTTAATGGTCGCTTTCTATTCGGTGCAAGCAGAAGGTATTACCAATACTCATGGATTTAAGTGCATCCTCCTAGGTCGCAATTCACGTCATGGAGTATGCATCCACTAGGCAGTAGTGTCGGAAGTAGACCTTCTTCTGTTGTCCCTCTCTCTAACCTCATGTCCACACCTACACGTTGAAGCGACAAAGCTAAGTGACTGAGAAGCAATTTCACCCTTGAAACTTCACAGGGGTGATTTTGTGTCCACCTGAGCAGCTTTTCTGCGTGACATTTGCACTCGAGTCATCCATCTACAAACCCACCGCTACAACTCGTGCTTCGGACAAAGGGGTCATCGGAAAAGCCGGAGACATCTGCCGGTTGCAGGACTTTTGATCCATCAAAGAGAGAGCCACCGGTGTCTAAATCGAGAGAGAACGCGTAACCCCACACGTGTCGGTTTAACCGGTGAGACCGTGGGAGCAAGCGGCCTACCGTCACGGAAGCCGTCAACGGACTCCCGGTCACAATAAACCCCGGGCGTTCTCCCAGCCACACACGCCACCCACCCCATCCTTATCCCCCCACCGGACCCGACGCCGTTAACTCTCGTGGCTGTCCGGCCCGCCACGTAACCCCGAAAACCCTCACGGCGTCATTCCACCTCCAACGCCTTCTCAAAAGAAAGTAATAACATTATCCTCCCCATTTTTCATTTAGTTATTTATTTATTGTGGATGAAATCAACAACCCACCCAACCGGATAACAGCATCCAAACACCAACCTCCCAGTGGAGTTCTGCCCTTTTCCACGTGGCATCGTTGATTCCCACGTGGCAATTGCTTCATCTAAATGACCCTCCAATTCGGAACATTTTAATTCAGCAACCAACAAAATGGCTAATCACAATTGTGCTTAGGCATCTTTTAATATAAGTCTGGTTTTATAGCTAGTGAAAAATGCTCGACCGTCGGTTGGTGGGAGTAGAGACACGCGTAAGGAATCAGTGGGCAGGTAAGGGAGGGGGAGGAAACGGTCAAGCGGACGTAGGGGTGACCGGCTACAGGAGGCAGGGATTACCGGATGCGCCGGTGGACGGGTTAGAAGTATAAGAGATGGGGTTTTAGGGAGAAAAAAGGGTGGTTTTGAGGGGTTTTGGCGATCTCGGTTTCTCCAATTCTTCTTGTGGGGTTGAGAGAGAGAGAGAGAGAGAGAGGAGGATAAATCTTTTCTTCAGAAAGAAGTTCAATTTTTTTCTTGTAAAAGTGGAATTAATTGGGAAATGGAGCGGATCTTGAATTCTGTTTGCGTTTGAGATCTGGAACTTGTTGATCCAGGGACGCGGATTTCCTTCAGACGGAGAATTTGCGGGAATTCTGAAGCTCTTCCAACGATCGGAGGGGGATTTTGAGACTTGGAAGCGGATTTGTCCCCGGATCGCCTTCTTGGAGGATTCTGCTCCGTTTCCAGGCGGACTTCCTCGGATGGGGCTAGAAGGTCCGATTTTTGGCGAATTTTCACTGATTTCTGGGGGTTTTTTGTATTCGTCGATTTATTTTGACGATCGGTTGGAGTTCGATCCCTTTTCGGGTACCCCTTTCGTGATTCCTTGGGATTTCTCTTGCTGGAGGAGCTCACGGGGTCTTTGTTTCTGCAAAATTCCGGCGATTTCGTCCCAATTCTGTTAAATTATGTTCGAACCGATCTGTTGCCTAAGCAATTCATCTGGAAGATTAGGCCACGATTTCGGTGTTACGTATGTTTGTGGGGATTTTTGAGTTAGAACACGAGTTTCTTGAGGCGCACGCATCCCTGTGCAGGTTTAACAGTCTCTCCCTTCGTTACAGGGTTTCGTATGAACTTCGCTTTCCTGGGATTGGAAAAAAAACGTTTCTTTTTTTATTCCCCTTTTCTTGCAGGAAATATAGGAAGATGCCTCAATTATTCAACTTAGTATGTATCCCTTAGAATATGGTTTAATCTTAAGATCGTGCCAAGTTGAATAAAGGTAAGATCTTTGATCTGCATCTGATCTTAATTCTTGATGTCAGAACTCGTGGCTTTGAGTTTGGCGATACTCGAAACACGTTTTCCGCACCTGTTTTCGTTTCCAATTCTCTTTTGATAAGCCGATTAGTTCTTACAACTTTGTTTCACTGATATAGTTGGATATTCTTGAAAGTCATTTTTTTATGGCAACACGTTTTTCGCGTAACAATATACCGTATATAATTATGTCTTTAGAATGTCTCTCTTCAGCAAAAGAATTAAAGATCATTTTATTAGTCCCCTTGAACAATCTTATCGAGAGATTTTTTTTTTATTTTTTTGTAAAGATTCTAAGATATGGGCATCATTTCTCGTACTTTAGTGCTCCATCTGAGACTTCCTGTTCTAATCACTCACAACGCATGTTGTTTTTATTTAATTATTTATTATATTTTACTCCGGTAGGAAATTGACAATTTAATTTCTTGAATTTGTCCGATTTGCAATATGCAGTTTTACCTCTCATGCCGTCATGTGCTTGCAGAATTTAGTTGAAATGTTCGATCTTTGATTATTAGTATTGGTGTAGACCTCAGGGGTTTTGTTATGCGTCTCGAAGCAAATTTTTTGAACAATAATAATGTGGCGATTCCCTCTTGCTTTCATTCACAGGTTTAAGCAATGGAACGTGATGTGGTCAGATTTCTTGGATTTCAGTTTTGAAGACCAATTGTTGATTCAATGGTGACTTTTGCTGGCATGTGAGAGGCTTCTTAACGAAATGACTCCATGAGATATGATGTTGCAGAAGAGGTTGGATTATGGGTTCAGTGGCTGCCAGGTTCCTGCAATGCTATACTTTCCAAAATCAGCCAAGGTAGTAAGTGTCTTAATTCTCAATTTGTTTCTGTTGGTTCTTCACAGTTTGTGACTCGACAATCATTTATAGAGAAAGCGTTCAGCTAGAAGGAAGGTCGAGAACAAGCAGTTGTGTGCGATTGATTTGCTTGCTACAGTAGCAGGGGAACTGCTATCAGAAAGGGAGAACTGTGCTCCCTCTCCACAATGCATTGATGGAGCATCGGGCACTACTAATACGTCAAAGGCTTCAGTTAAACCGGACCACCTGTGCCAAAAAGAGCCACTCAAAACTGAACCTTTTGATCAGCATAGCTGTAACGATACTGTTTTAGGCCCTGAAGTTGCTACTAAAAGACAGATTTCTTGTGGCTCAACGGAACATTTGCATATTTTGAGACCAAAAGATTCAGGACCTGCTTCTCTCTTGGACAAGTATGACATATTAGATGCTATTGCCCGGGAATCGAAGACCTTAAATAACAGGGTTGATATTAGTTATTCTGCTGCTTATGCTGTCGCTGGCAGATGTGGCACTGAAACAAACCTTCCTGCTTCCCCAGAAGTTGAAGGAGATGGCCTGACAGGATTCCAGGAATCTGAAAACCAAATGCCCGGTAATGGGTTAGATATCAATGCTGTGGGTATATACGGCATGGAGGATTCGATGGATTTGGACACCAAGCCTCCTGCTTTAGTTAGCTCTGACAGCAGTACTGAAGTTCCAGTTTGCTGGAATTATCTTCCTAGTAATAGTTCCTTGCCAAAGCAAGAAAGTGGCATGGAACATGTTGTAGATAGAGATGATGACGATAACTCTTCCGGGTGCACTCACCTTAGTACCATTACTAATAAGGCCTGCAGGCCACGGTGTATAGGGAACCACCGAGTAAGGAAGCTTTCCACATTGAAGTACTGGAGAGCAGCTCCAAATATATTGAAGTACAGTCATATTTCTGATTATGGTATGTATGCATGATTAAGCTCTTTGCTTGGGTATGCCAAACTGAATTTTTAGTAATACAGCAATGGTTGACATTATAGCTGATTCTTATTTGTTAAATGATTTTCCATTTTGAATAGATTTAATTATGTTTCCTTAACAGATACAGAAAAAAAGCGTAGTTTACATGGCAAGAAAATTTATTATACTCGCCAAAGAACGCAGAGGAGCTACTGCAAGAGAAGGAAGCTGTTTGAACGTTGCTTGGTGTCAGCATCTAATGGAGGAATGTATAGTGGGGATATTCCTAATCTGTGTGAAATGGGTGGCATCGGCACAGAAGCACATGATCCACGCACAGCTGTTCTTGACAGTTTGTTACATCTCTGACCATCCATATTTCTTGACCACCCTTTAGGTGCTAGAATTCCAACCAATCATATTTGCTTTTTGCAGCAAACGATGCAACACCCTCCCAAGCAGAGCAAAGTTCATCTTACAACTCAGGTGATCTTGTAATTTGACTGGGTAAATGGGATACTGATACGTACTAATTTATTGACCATATCAATTTTCATTTATATCCGGAAATGTTATGCCGTGAGGAGCTGATTGTGTTTCTTATTCAGTGAAACTCCGGATCAAGTCTTTTATGGTGCCAGAACTTTTCATTGAGATTCCTGAAACTGCTACGGTTGGTTCTTTGAAGGTATGTTATTCTGGTTGGTTGCAAGTTTCATGCACCCATAGGAACTTTTCATTCACAAAGATTAATGGACTTGACCTCCAATGAGTGATGACGTATTGTTTATAGATTGTTAAGCTGCATAGTACTAACACGTCAAAAATTGTTAGTTCGATACTATTGTGATGTTTGATCTTAATGTTAATCCTATATCTGCATCATAACTTGACATCAGTATTCATATTATTTTAGTTGCAGTTATTAGTTAAATGGAAGGTGGATTTGGTTTTCTTTTTTCCCATGTTGATCTCTTGAATAAATGTAGTTTTATTAGATATACACTACAAATTCTCTGATATGTGAGGCATTACTTGTTAATTCTTATGCAGCAAACAGTAATGGAGGCTGTGACTGCTTTTCTTCAAGGTGGAATGAGTATTGGTGTTCTTCTTCAAGGAAAGAAGGTTAGGGACGACAACAAGACTCTACGACAGACTGGGATTTCTTGTAGTGATAAACTGGATAACTTAGGCTTTACATTGGAGCCCAGCCTGACACAAACCCCACCACCACTTACAAGTTTAAGAGGTCCCCATTTCCTGTGTCTTGATGATGCCGTTGAACCACTAGCAAGGTATCTGGATACCACACATCTCCCCCTACAGTGAATCATTTTGTACATTTTTTTCCCCATATTAACAATTCTCGACAAGTTTGGAGAGTTTTATAGGATGTTTTAGGTGTATAAAATTCCTTGTTATGGGCATCAATTCTGCTGGGAGTAATTCAATGATAATATGCCCGCTTATATCATGACCTAATTAGTTGGTGGATTTGATTAACATATTTCTCCAGGAGTAACATGTGCCACTTCTATCATGATCTAATGGATCATCTGTATTATTAAACTGATTCAATGATTCTACTGCAGAAGTATCTAATCTCGATAAAAAAAAGTTATCCGAACTGTTTAACGTTCATTTTCAGAATTATTCATCGAAACCGGTCAAAACTGAGTGCTATTGTTTGTGTTTTTAGGATTCCTCCTGGAGCCCTTTCTATAGACCAGGAGGCCACTGATTCCACTCCACAAGCTGTACTAACCTCATCACCAGTGAGTGATCATGAGCCAATTCACTCCCCAACTGATGCATCATCGCTTGATCAAACACCAGCAGACAAACTAGCGCTGGTTGCTCTTCCACCAGTGAGCATAGAGGCACTTGCTGTTGTTCCACTCCGCAAGCCAAGGCATCCTGAGCATGTTCAGCGACGAATTAGGAGACCCTTCTCTGTTGCCGAAGTGGAAGCACTGGTCCAGGCAGTTGAAAAGCTCGGAACTGGAAGGTTCTCTTTTTGCCGATCGCATTTTCTTCCAAATAATCTGATGATAGATTGCTGCAGGTCGTCCCATTTCTCACATGTACATATCCATCCTATTCCCCAGGTGGCGTGATGTCAAACTTCGGGCCTTTGACAGCGCAAAGCACCGGACATATGTTGATCTTAAGGTATTCAATCTGTCAGTATGATAATTTCCACACACTGCTGATATTTGCATGCTTGATCTTCTGAACCATCAAATGAATTATGGAGTCCATATCATCCCAAGAAGACCAGTCTTCCAATGCAAATGCCAGCTATTAGTTCTTGTGGGTCGCTCGAGTCATTTTCTTCATACAGAACGGGTCCTCTTCGGTCAGTACCATGTTGTTTCCTTTACCGGTTTAGGAATGTTGCGATCTTTGCTGCAGAATTAGGACATCTTGAAAATGATCTTGGGGTGCTTCAGCTGATACCATCTCGTTTCCCTCAGCACCACCGAAACTAGGAAGACTTGTTTAATGATTGTTCTTGTTGGGTTTTGCGTGCAGGACAGGATGTCATCGTCACTTGTTCTTGTTCCATATGCCACTTGATGATTCATGATATCTCTGTTGTTGTTACTGCAGGATAAGTGGAAGACGCTGGTGCACACGGCCAGGATTTCCCCCCAGCAGAGGAGGGGAGAGCCCGTCCCCCAGGAGCTCTTGGACCGCGTCCTCTCCGCCCAAGCCTTCTGGTCTCAGCAGCAGTCCAAGCTCCATGCCAAGCCACCTGCAGCAGAGCCTTGCCTGCTCCTCTGACCCAAGAACAGCCATCTCTTTGCTTCAAGAAAGAGGGGGAAGACCGGATTTGATCCATGTAAAAAGTCACCAGGAATAACCAATTAGTATGTGTAATAATAATAAAAATATATGTTAATTCTCTCACACCATTATTTTGGGGGCGAGGAGTTTCTCTCCCCTCTATGATGAAGAGAAAGTGCTTTGTTTGGCGTTTGAGAGGAAAAATATGAATGGAATAAGCAGCTGTCACTAACAGTTGACATGCTGATCATAATCATACACAAAATTAAGAAGGATATTTTTTTTCCTCGGATTTAGGTCAATTTATTCTTGGGTGAATTCTCGACAAATGCTTATAACTTTAGGTGTTTTTTTCAGATCATCTAAACAAAAATTCAGAGTATTTTGTCTCTGTCGATCATCGCCCTCTGCTCCATTGGTCGCCCCTCTCTGCTTTACGCAGGCAACGACAGTCCAACGGGAAGGTAGAAGGAAGGCCAGTGGGGTGGTTCGTGGATGCTATCGCGGCCCCCGCGTCTCCTCCCACTTCACGCGATGCACATGCAATGGTCTTGGCCGGAGACCAGAACATCCTATAACAGGGCGGCGCGCGATTTGGACTCGTCGGAAGGGAAGAGGAAGAAGCACAGGGTGCAGGACATGGCGGATCGTCATTGGATTAGAACAGAACGCGGTTGACCAAAGAAACGGTGTGTGCTACTACGTCTCCGAACGTATATTGCTTATGTTCTCACGACGAGCATAAACTGGTTGTTTCCATACGCTTAGTTTACGACACTGATTCAGTGAGCTGCTCGGTGATTCTTCAGGCAAAGAGCGATCCCAGTTTCTAATCATTCTTCAGGTCTTTCATGAACTCATTGTCCTAAAGAAAAAAAGAGAACAACTCAAAAGAATTGCATGAAGTGAGCAGCCTCTTGAGATGGCAACAAGTATCTGAACTCAGCTCTGTATGGCTGTACTACCACCATTTTAGCCAAAGGAATCCTTGGATCTCTGCTCAAACATTCCTTGAGCAACCTCTTCAGAGATCCAGACCTGGGGAGCTGGCTGTAGATCCACTCCAGAAGTGAGTCCATGCCATCTGCAAAGTCCCTCATGTGCCAGTGCAGAAGTTTGGGCACAATGATCTTCTTCTTGCTAGTGATGCTCACCGAGGTCTCCAGGTACTCGATCTTAGCTCTTTCCAGTTCATTCACCACATCCTCTGCTGTGTAGACTCTCAACTGCAACCATCCATCCCCATGTTTTCGGCAATCAGTTTAGATTGGACTATGACAACTCAAAAAGTGATTTAGAACCATACTTGGTTCTTCTGCCCTGTAGATGAATACTTACTGCAGGTGAAGACCAGCTGCCTCTACAGAGAGCAAACGTCACATTGGGTTCAGGGTACCCAAGGCCATAGGCATGCCTTAGAAGTCCTTCCTTCTCATTCATGGCTTCCTTTGAGGTAAACAGGCAATTTATCAGTAAATCAATGACAAAAAAAAGGATGGAAATTATGATGAATTGGCGTTGCTCACTCACAGATTCACTCTCAAAAGAATGCCTCAGGAGGAAGTGCTCAATAGCCAGAGCATTGAGAACAACACCTCCGACATTTATCGTCGCCTAAAGATCATCAATGTGCAATTCCCATTAATTCTACCATAGGTTAAAGATTAGAAACATGGAGCTTATCGAGGCACATTTTACCTTGTTTAACAGTGCAAGCAGCTTTTCGGGTGAGGGTGGAAGACCATGCTGTAGAAATGCCTGCAATCATTAAACACATCAAACATTTTCTGCTTCTTTATTTCCTCTATATGCTTTTGAGAAGCTGCTTACTGTACATGCATTATGCAAGCGTTGTAGATGTTGATCCAGAATGCAAGCTTCTGCTTGTAAGTCAAAAAACTTGGATTAATAGCACAGAGTTTGTGCATCACTGCCCTGAAACATATGCATTTACTGTAGTCAGTCATGATGAAATATATAGCAGTGTATGATTAGCCTTGTTGAAGTCATCACACCGAACAATACGAACTTTCCCAAGATGCATCTGTGAGACACTGATGCGATCTGCTGCTTTATCCATGAACTCACCTCAGTTTTCCGATGGTTGGAATGCACAGGGAGAGACGACTCATGTCCAAGGAAGCTTGCGTGACGTTGACAAGCTTCTGATTCGATCCCATGTCCCTCCCTGTGCCATCAGCCTCAGGTGATGTGCCCTTTGAGGAAGAGGTCGACGTCTGGCAGTGTGAGGACCTGCCCACCAAGCTGTTTGACCTCATGCAGGAGATGTGAAGCTTCGCAGAGTTCTGCGGTTCACAGTCGAGTTGACCTGATCTCTGGCTCAGCGTGTGAAAGATGCTGAGCAGAGCCCTGAGTAGTTCCTCCGAGACTTGGTTTGGTGTGTCAGGAAAGGCCTCTTCGTCTCCGCACCATTGCCTAGTGTGATGGCTCGACTCCCGGTTTGGCTCACCGCATCTCCTTGATCTCTCAGTTTCATCATCTGCTACGTGCAATTTGGTGATCGCAACATGCCAATAAGTCGTAGCAATGCTCGCATGAGGAATCACCTGTTGTGTCTTCGTGCTGCAATCCTGGTAACTGTTGGAGCTTTTCGATCTCTCTTCGGCCTCCAAAACCACATAGAAAGTGCCTCTGTTGTCGCTGCCACCATTGATGCTGCTGCGCCGGCCGAAAGCTCCTCTCCTTCTTCTGCTTCCTCTCCTGATAAATGCACATCTTCAAGTCCTCGATCTTCCGCTCCAGGGTGATGATTTCCTCTTCCACCATCGCTAGTTCCGCAAGAAGGACCTGTACCTGCCGATTCATCCGATCGATGACGATCTTTACAGGGAGAAGGCCCAGAATTAACTTGGTTTCCTGATACCTGAAGAGGAACCAACGAGGAGACGCACGAATGGCAAACGTACGGGCCATGAAGCGCACACTGCAGGATCTGGTTGAGCTTCTGTTCCTTCTCCAGTTCGTCTTGCAGCTCGGCCACCTGCAGCTCGATCACACCGTTCCTCATCCGTGCTAAACCGAAAACAATAGCTCGTACATCACGAGGAGTCGGCAATCCGATCTTACCTCTTCCTCTAACCCGAGTCTCTTCTGATGACCGTCTTGCTTATCCATCGGGAGATCCTCAAACTTCATCATTCTTACGCCGAATCACTCGGCTTAAATTGGGTGTCTGAGAGCAGCAGTATTGGCAAGCGGTGCTGTACGAAGTCAGAGGCGAGTTCAGTAAAAGCTTCGGTGCTAAACAATGAGCAACTCAGCACCATGGGAATTCCATTAATGGTGAGGAGAGACTGTCTTTGGGACTGCTCGCACTTCCATGTTCTTCCCATGAACACCTCTAAATCTTTACAGCAGGCCACACTTTGTAACAGGTAGCGCATGACGGGCTTAAGTGTTTCCCACAGCGGTAGGAAACGGAGTCAAAAGGCGGCGGCGCATTGAAGTGAGTTAGCAACCGAGTTGGCATCGAGGAAAAGAAATGGAATCGTTCGAGCTTAGTACATACTTCGTTGTTTCAAGTGTTTTAATTGTCGTCATCATAATTAATATAATGATTGATAAATATTTTTTTGACATTCTTTGGATTCATTTTCTTCTATTGTAGTGTTTTGTGATAGAGTTATAGTGTTTTTGATAATTTCTCGAAAACACTATAACCATGTTGAAGAATACTATAACTCCGATAAAAATCAAATTATTTGAATATGTATTTTCTTAAATATTCTCTTATATAAGTCATATTATTTGAATGTTTATTTTTTAAAATGTTCTCCATTTAATAAAATAAATATTCAGACAATTTGAATTATATATGAATTATATTGTTTTCAACATTATTATAGTTACTATAATTCTATTACAAAGAGAAAAATAGAGGGAAATATACTAAAAATATTTTAAAAATTCAAATTTTGATTATATACCCTTATGAAAAAATATTAAAAAAATACTTATAATTCTTATATCAGACATAAAACTCACTTATAGTATTTTTATACCAAGTCACAATATTTGTAATAATGTTTCAACGATACTAAGAAAACACTGTAACGCTATAATTTACGTAGAAAAAGAGAGAAAATAAATGATTGGTTTTTAAATCAATGATATATTTAAAATTAGAGAAAAAAAGACATTGCTAGGAAAATATAAAAAATAGGGGATATCTTTTGTTTTAAAAAAATAAAAAAAAATATTATTTTTGGGGAAATGACCCAAAATAATATCCCATTAGTGACCGACGGTAACGGTATGGCGAGAAGAATATTTTTGGGCCGAATCATTCGAGGCCCATTAACGCCCCATAAAGCCCGCCGGAACTCAAAATTTCCAAAGCTCGATTTCATTAGTTTTCCCTCTAAAACCCGAAGCGGTTCCCTTCGCTTCCACTCGCCCGCCTTCGAGCCCGTCCCTTTTAGGGCTGCTTCCCAAACACTCTCGTCGCCTCATCTCGCGGCTTCGAGGAAGGCGAATCGGCGAAGCGAAGCGGTTCGGAATCCCTCTTATCCTCGGTCACATCTCCCAATCTGTCGATCGATCTCCTCTTATGCGATCAGAAACTTAGCTTCAGATCAATCCCCCGTCTCCGTCTCCATCTTGATCTAATTTTGAAGTGATTGAACGGAGAGGCGGAGATAGGGAAAGGGGATGGCTGCGGTGGATCTGACGCGGGGGGCGATAGCGGCAATCTCGGAAGGGCGGGTGAAGGACGGCGTCAAGCCGGTGGTGCAGGTATGGGAGGTTAAGCTGGTGAACACGCAACAGAGCACCACGGAGAGGTACCGGATGCTGCTGTCTGACGGGGCTCACATGCAGCAGGCAATGCTCGCGACGCAGATGAACGACCTTGTCAAGTTGGGGGCCCTCCAGAAGCACTCGATCGTCCGACTCAACGAGTTCATCTGTAACGTCATCCAGAATCGCAGGTGAATGAATTCACCTCTCATCGTTTCGTCGTCTTGTGTACCTTTCTTGTTGATGTTTGAAATGGGCCACATTATACAGATTGCAATTTTAATTATTTGAACTTTTAATCCTGTCTAAATATTTACCCTAAAACGATCAGAAATGCGAAGTTTCACATAACAATTTTTGTTTTTATGGGATGGAGCGTTCCAGCACAGACTAACTTGTTAGGTTGTCGCAGAAAAAAAGGGGTTAAATTTGAAGTAAAGTTAGGCAATGATTATTAGCTCATGGTAGTGGATTTGTCATAAGATTCAGTAGCCTACTTCTCCTTATAATAAATGCGACAAAAATTTTAGTGAAAAAATAGTAAATGGAAAAAAAAAGGTTTGAACAATGCGTGATTTCCTTTTTAGCCAAGATTTTGATCTGTTTTCTGGATTATATATATGTATGGCTATTTCCTAGTGCCTTTATTCACCTAACAACTTATAAATCCAGAATCATTATCATCATCAACTTGGAAGTGCTTGTCAGCAATAGTAATGTTATTGGAGAACCAAAACTGTATGACAATGGTTCCGCTTCACAAAACCGAGTTCCCAGTCCTGTTCAGTCAACCAGTGCGGATCAACCAGTAATAGCTGCAGCAAACCCTCAAAATTATGGTGGTATACATTCTAGCACTCCTAACATCGGTCAAAATGTCACAAAGGGGCCTTCTCTTAATCCTGCGACAGAGGCCGTGACAACCAACTCATCTTTTGGTGGTTCTTATGGAAATGGTGTCATGTCAACAAGGAACACGAACAGTGTACCTAGTGAACACCCAAAATCTGAACAGGGTGTGGGGAGGATTTCTGAATCACATCCAAACAGTGGTTACCAGAACCAGAGGCTCTCAAGTTCAGCATCTGTTGGAGCTTTTCGCCCTCCTGCTAGTTCTTATGGGCACCCAGTTCAGCCAGCCTATCAGCAGTCACCACCAATGTACACAAATAGAGGACCTATAGCCAAGAATGAAGCTCCTGCACGGATCATTCCGATTGCTGCTTTGAATCCTTACCAGGGCAGATGGACAATTAAGGCGAGAGTGACAACCAAGGGTGAACTAAGGCGTTATAGTAATCCGAGGGGTGAAGGAAAAGTGTTTTCTTTTGATCTTCTGGATTCAGATGGTGGAGAAATACGTGTGACCTGCTTTAATATGGTAGCTGACCAGTTCTATGACCAGATTGAGGTGGGGAAAGTGTACCTGATTTCTAAAGGAAGCTTGAAGCCTGCACGGAAGAGTTTTAATCACCTGAACAATGAATATGAAATCTTTCTGGAGTCTCAATCGGTGATCCAGCCTTGTTCAGAGGAAGACAACACTATCCCAAGACAACAGTTCAACTTTCGGCCAGTAAATGAAGTTGAAGGCTTGGAAAACAATTCCATGGTTGATGTTATTGGCATTGTGGTGTCAATAAATCCTTCAGCTTCAATAATGAGGAAAAATGGCATGGAAACCAATAAACAAACTCTTCAGCTGAAGGACATGTCGGGTCGTAGTGTGGAAGTAACATTTTGGGGAAATTTTTGTAGCATAGAGGGACAACAGCTGCAACGTTTGTGTGACTCTGGTGTATATCCTGTATTGGCCATTAAAGCTGGTAGAGTCAGTGATTTTAGTGGGAAGTCAATTGGTACTATTAGCTCAAGTCAACTATTTATAAACCCTGATTTTCCCGAGGCTCACAGATTGAAAGACTGGTATAACAGAGAAGGGAAGAACATGTCTGCCCTGTCAATATCCAGGGATACAACAACCATGAGCAGGACTGATGTCGTCAGGAAGACAGTCTCGCAGATCAAGGATGAAGGCTTAGGAAGATCTGAGAAGCCTGACTGGATAACTGTCAAGGCAACCATTACGTTCATAAAGGTCGACAACTTCTGCTATACAGCTTGTCCATTAATGGTGGGGGACAGGCTATGCAATAAGAAAGTTAACAACAATGGTGATGGCACTTGGCATTGTGACCGGTGTGATCAGAGTTTTCCTGAGTGTGAGTATAGGTATCTGCTCCAGTTTCAGATACAGGATCATACAGGTATGACATGGGTCACAGCATTCCAAGAAGGTGGTGAGGAAATATTGGGTGTCACCGCAAAGGAGCTGTACTCGTTGAAATATCAAGAACAAGATGATTTGAAGTTTGCAGAAATCATTCGGAGAGTCCTCTTCCATCAACATTTATTCAAGTTGAAAGTTAAGGAGGAGACATTTAGTGATGAACAACGTGTAAAGTCAACCGTTATCAAAGCTGAGAAAGTAAACCCATCATCGGAGAGCATATACCTACTAGGTCTGATTGAGAAGCTTTTGACTGAAGATCCCAATGTAGTTTCTGGGATGCATGGAACTTTTGCTTCAACTTCTGGAATGTCTAGTGTTGCCTATGGCACGGTAGAATCTAACAATAGTGTCCATTCTGTCACCAATAACTTTGGCAGTAATAACAGTCAGTTAGGGAAGCATGAGAATGAATATGGTAGCAATGGCAGGCCTTTTTTTTCTAAAAATGAAGTTCAAGCATTCTGCAACAGTTGTGGCTCCACTAGTCACACTTTCCACAACTGTCCAAGAGGTGTAAATCGGCAGGGTCAATCCATTGGAGGTGGATTCTCAAACAGTGGTTCCAACGTTTGTTTTAAATGCCAACAACCCGGGCATTGGGCCAGTGAATGTCCCGGACTAGGCGTTGCCACATCAGCATATGGAATTGGTGGTGCATCGGGAAGATTTAACAGGCAACATAGTGGGTTCTGAAATTTTGTACTGCTTGACAAATTTTGTCATGGTCAAAAGAGTAGACCGGTGAGTTATCAGCAAACTGTTGCCATCTTTGTAGTGTTTTGTGTACAGTGGAATGGCCGTAGCGATGTAGTTCAATGTAATCTGCTGATGCTTAGTTGCCAACTGAACTGCTGATAGCTATTTCCTTGAATCAATTCCAGAAGCTTTGATGTATCAGGTGTTTTCTTCTGCATTTTGCCTTGACTTTTCAATCTTTCTGTCATCAAGCAAATTATGCCATTAGATGTAGTCCATCTAATGGTGGACTACATCATGCAGGTGTTTTATTCTGCATTTTGCCTTGACTTTTCATGCTTTCTGTCATCAAGCAAATTGTGCCCTTCATTATATCATGTGTGTTTGTGGTCCAATTTATTGTCCAATGCATCATTTAGTTTAATATATCTAATGGTGGACTACATCATGCCAACAAGCTAACAAACATCGGAGTTGTTTTAGTTAAACGTCCACTCAACATGCTCAGCTTGGATTGCATTTGGATGACTGCATTTTTAATTCTAACTTGCATATGAGGATTTATTTTTATTTTTTTGTCTTCCATTGCTTTTATATCTACTGTTATGCTAGTTAGTTCTGGCTCTCGTGTGTATATATATTTACAGCCTTCGAGTAGATCAATGGGGTTGTCTTTATGATTTAGCCCTTTTTGTTTTGCAACTTCCTGTTGCCCATTTCGCACCCACTCAAACAGCTTAATGGGAGTCTTAATAATCATAAGCTGAAGAATCCCTGGAAAACGCAGAGACTTGAAAGGGGAGTCTTAATATTATTTTATGTGCAAAGTCGATTTTAATGGATGCCATACTTCAACCTTTTTGAACAGTCAACGACATCACAGTTGGTTTTCTGGGATATCTACCTGCACTTGAAGGCTTCTCGAAGGACGCAATTGTCCTCTTCAGCTGTGGCTCCGTCACCTCGATGTAGATGCATAGAAGGTGTCATCGAAACGTTCTTCGCACAACCAAACGTATTATTATACGGTCAATAGGACAGCTGCAGCGTGTTCTTCTACTGCCAGAGCTGCATATACATAAAGACCTGAAGAAGAGAATTAGTGGGCTGCAATCACTTCCATCGGGGGTTTAATCAAGCTGCAGAAATGGAACGACCGTGACGCAGTCAGGAGTTCTGCTAATATGTCGTGAGTATGCCTGTCAAGTTACTCTCTTAAGTTGACATCAAATGCGTTGACTATATCTCGCTAACCATTGCGAGCTTCTTGTTTCAGAAGATATACATGTATATGCATATACAGGTCAGAAGGTCAAGTGAGCTGGATCATGCATGCCATGTGTTGCGAGAAGCCTCGAGGATGACATCAGTATCAGTTGGGGAGAAAACCAGTAGCTAACAGGGATACATCCAATCATGCCATCCAAAGAAAACTACTGCATTGATGTCAACCGCAACAGTAGATTCCAATCGTTGTCATGTATTGGGAGGATGATCCTGGCCTAACCCACGATGCCATGTCAACCTTGACCGACGAAAGTTGCTGCAGGTTAATTAGGGGGGCTCTATCTGCACAACACTCGAGTCGCGTGGCCAAAGCTACTGCCGATCTGCAAACGAGAGAGACATTGATCAACGTCTGATTACGTGATATGTGATCACAGGTTAAACAACTGCGAGTGGATGAATGAATGCCTTCGTTGGGATTTCCAGATAATACACGTTTGCATGGAAGCGGTGGATGCTAATGTTTGCAGGGAGAGGGCCCGAACGTAAAAGGTATCCAGCGAAGGTCTCCTCCCGTCCACGCCTTCGAGTCAACTGTTGTTGCAGTGTCGGGCCCCGCATGCAGGCCCACCTGGGTTTGATATCATGGGTAAATTTCTCCGAAAAATCCCTCATTTGGTGGCTTTCCCAATTGTCTTTTCTCTAATTTTTCCCGTATATTCCTAAAATACCTAATATAATATAAAAGACGGGAGTCTCTGTGGTATTCACCGATAGGATTTGTAGGTACATTTTAAACTAAGTCTTTTTTTTTTTGCTTTCGCAGAATGTTTCCTTTTTTTTTTATTCTCGTCGGGTATCTCTTATTTTTTAAAAAATAAAATTATTTTTAATTTCCTCGTATCTACTTTTGTCCTTCTTCATCATTACCACCACTAAGAGAGTACTAAGGATCTCTTTAGTTTCTCCTCTTTCATCATTGATGTTGCTGCTAAGGGGTGGGAGACTCGGAGGTGATGACTCTAGCATAATACCTGGAGAGTCGATTGTTGATCGCAAAGTATTTGAATCGTTAGTCATGCGCATGATATCATAGAAGTTTCGAATTGTGTCATAAGAGATCTAATAATTGATGTCATTCGATCGGTGCTCTAAGTTGGGGAGCTAGCTTGAAAATGAGATCTACTATAGTTGATGCCCACAAGGGTCTCAAGTTCATGTATCGATTTATTTCCTATCGTTTTTTCTCTTCAAATCTTTTTTTGCGAGCGTAAGCGCAGGACTTTCTCGGAAAAAGAAAAACCTATACGAGGAGCCTTTCTCGAAAATTTATCGAAACAAAAAAAACTCCACACGTTGTTTGACTATTGAACATCCTATGCCATGTCAACGAACAATTAAGCATGCTTCCCTTAAAGTATTGCGTTGAGCAATCCCATTATCTCTACCTCCGTTTGCCGAGAGCCATTTCTTGAGAGAAAGCCAATCGCATCTCGAGGTCAACGCCAAGATGGTGAGATTTCCTGACCTTTATCTAACGAGAAAACAAATTGATTTCCCAAATTCAACTCCCCATCCCTCGCTATCGGCCACCCTACACCAAAGTCAACTCTCCATCATCATCCTCCACTCTCTTCTCTTATCTTCCCTCGTCCTGGCCCTATCGGGTCCCCAACACTGTTCTCCTTCGCCTCCGCAATGGGCAACGGCCTCGTGAAGCTGGCGCCCTGCTTCAGCGGCGACGATCGCCCCGTCGGCGACGCCGCCGCCGAGTCGTCTGAGACCGTCGACGAGGGCCTTGGGCACTCCTTCTTCTACGTCCGCCCCGACGGGGGCCCGCACCTCGCTCGCTCCGGATCCAATGGCTCCTCCTCCTCCTCCGCCCGCGTCCACCACTCCGATGAGGCCGCCGCCGCAAGCACCACCACGTTCCGCTCAATCTCCGGCGCAGCTGTCAGCGCCAACGCCGCCACCCCACTCTCCACCGCGCCGCTCATGTTCCGCAACGAGCTGACCTGCTCCTCCGCCGCCTCCTTCGAGAGCTCCTCCTCCTTTGCCTCTGTCTCTCTGCAACCCCGACACTCCGGCTCCCTCTCCGGTCCGATCGGCTCCGACCGCCACTACTTCGGCTCGGGTCCCCTGGATCGCGGATTCCACTCTGGCCCCCTGGAGCACCACCGCGCTTCCGTCGTTTCTTCCGGTCCGCTCGACCGCCTGCCTTCCTCGTCGTCCTCCGCTGGCCACTTGTACCGCAGCCTGCCCCACCGCCTCGCGCCCAGCCGTGCCGCCCGTCGCCGCCGATCTGCGCCTGCCCTCATCCGCCGCTTCACCAAGTACCTCTCCAGGACGGTCACCAAGTTCCGTTGTATCGCCACACCCGCCAAGCCCTCCGAGAAACCAAGCGGCGCCAAAGTTCCCAACTTTATCGCCCAGCTCGTCTCGACCGCCGATCCCAGCAGCAACTCCACCACGATTACCAGCAGCGGCAACGATCAGACAAGCTTCGACTGCCTCGGGGATGAATCCGATTTGTCGGATGCGGCGAACGGCAACCTCCACTGGGCGCAGGGCAAGGCGGGGGAGGACAGAACCCACGTTGTCGTATCGGAGGAACACGGCTGGGTTTTTGTCGGCATCTACGACGGCTTCAATGGCCCCGACGCCACCGATTACCTCCTCGTCAATCTCTATCCGGCGATCCACCGGGAGCTAAAGGGGCTGCTCTGGGACGACCCACAGACCGGCTGCGAACGCGCCATCGACACATCGCAGGAGCTCGACGACGACTGCCGCAGGGTTAAGGGAGGCCAACGCAATGCGGAGAGCTCGGAAATAAACAGACGATCGAAGGAACAACTAACACAGTCGAGCGGCGGCGGAATCGACCACAGGGCGGTATTGAAGGCGCTCTCGAGAGCTCTAAGGAGGACCGAGGAGGCCTACTTGCGGATGGCCAACACGATGGTCTCTGCAAACCCCGAGCTGGCGCTCATGGGGTCATGCGTTCTGGCGATGCTGGTGAGGGGCGAGGACGTGTACCTGATGAACGTCGGCGACAGTCGAGCCGTTCTGGGGAGGAGAGCGGAGCCTGATCTGTGGAACCTGGTGGGGCAAGCGACCCAAGATCTGGAGGTCATGAGGAACGAGACCATACGCTATCTCGAATCCTACGATGAGTTGGTCGCCCTGCAGCTCACCTTGGATCACACCACCTTCAACAACGAGGTAACGAGCTGCAGTCGCGTCCTATCTCATCGTTTCTGGTTGTGATCCGCGTCGTGTTTGCTTGCCGTGGTCTAGGAAGTGCGAAGAATCAGAACCCAACACCCCGATGACCCTGCTGCCATCGCCAACAACAGGGTGAAGGGCTCATTGAAGGTGACGAGGGCTTTCGGCGCCGGCTACCTGAAGCAGCCCAAATGGAACAATGCACTGCTGGGAGCCTTCAGAATCGACTACAAGGGGACGTCGCCATACATCAACTGCAACCCATTTCTGTGCTACCACCGACTCGGCCCCAAAGACAAATACCTCATCCTCTCATCCGACGGTCTCTACCAATACTTCACCAACGAAGAGGTGGTCACTCAAGTGGAGATGTTCGTCGCCACGAATCCCGACAGCGATCCTGCTCGATACCTCGTGGAAGAAGTCCTCCATCGAGCTGCAGATAAAGCCGGTACGATCCAAATGCATGCTCAGCTACAGTGATTACCGTACAGGATTCCACGGTGATACATCCTTTGGGTTGGGATTGCAGGGATGGATTTCGATCAGCTGCTCGATGTCCCGCAAGGAGACAGGAGAAGGTATCACGATGATGTTTCCGTCATATTAATCTCCATGGAAGGAAGAATGTGGAGATCGTGTCTGTAAGCGAGTTCGGTCTTCGTCGTGACGGTGGAGCTCTGGACGGAACGTGGAGTTTAAAGGAGGTGAAGCACACTGTACAGAGCACAGAAGGCACTTGCCATCTTCGAATCACTGGTTCTTTGCAGAGCTCCATTGTTCGGATCGACACAACCGGACACCCATTTGCCTTTCCTTTCTCACCTTCCGAGATTTGTCGTACTCCGTGAAACTATAATGTAATTTGAAATGAGGCTCTCATTCTTTCTTGATCAGAGATGCAGATGGAAGGCCCAAACAAGCTCGAAAGCTTAGAGACTCTCAAGCAACTAAATTACTTGTCTAGTAAATCAAAGTGTAATCGAAGGTTGGTGGTGACGTTTTACATCCCTTTAGGCTCGATCATGAGTTGATGTGATGATTATAGTCTAATTCGGGGCTAATTACATATTATATATAAATCTCTTTAGTATTTTAGTTTTTAGATTTAAAAAAATTATATTAAAATCTCTATAATTACGAAGGTGAAACATCTAACTCCTTTTTTCCTATCATTGTTGGTTTTATAGATAAAAATATAAAAATTATGGACAAAAAGATAATTTTAATATCTCAATTATATTTTTAGTGGTGACGAACGATGATGTCGTTGGGGTTGCGAGTGACTATTGGTGAGGAGGAGGGAGAGCGACGGCGAGAGGTGAGGCGACGACATATATGTTGTCACTCGACGATTACGCTAGCACCGACACAAATGTGACGAAAGGGTCATTCGACATCTGCATCGGTACTGATGCGGATGAAAAGTAACATCACCCTTCCTCGCATCATTGTCGATGCCAACACAAATGCAAAGCGATAGCACTTTGTAATCGCAGGCGTCGATGCAGATGCCGAGTGATCCTTTCGTCGCTTTACATCCATGTCGGTGTTGATGCAGTTGTCGAGCAACACCATCGCAGATGCAAAGTATCAACATCTATATCGTCGTCTTACCTCTCGTCATCGCTCTTTATCCTCATCCACGACAATCACCTATGACCCCCCAATAGTATCACCGTTCGCCACCACCGAAAATACAACTGTGGTGTTGAAATTATATTTTTGTCTATTATTTTCGTGCTTTCGTCGGTAAAACCAACGATGTTAGGAAAAATGGACTTATATGTTTTATTTTCATAATTATAAGCATTCAAACATAAATTTTTTTAAGTCTAGAGATCGGGATATTAAAGAGGCCTAGCTAGTAATTTTCATAATTAACCCTCTCATTAAATATAACTAGTATTAGATTAGAATTATTACCCAGGATTTAAGCATAATAATCACAAAATAATTATATTGATGATTCTTAGTGGAGAAATGATCTTAAAAGCAATAATCGAGTAATCAAATAGAGGAGCATGTCGATTATTTGAAGAATTGTCCAACACATAATCTAACATTTGAACTTGTATTTTTTTCAAAAGATTCAAAAGCGCGACAAAATTGCTGCTCGATGATCCAAAAAGAGATAAATCCGGTCTCATTCTTAAAACCTATAAGGACTATCGATGTATGACTCTTATTGTAATAAATATTATAATAATATTAAATTAGGATAAAAGCCCATAAAAATGAGTTTATTTAATTTTTATTATATTTTTGGCTATTTTCTGATGTTTTTCGAAAACCGATACATACCATAACGTATATGGGCATGTATCGATCCAAGGCAGGATCGACATCGTCGATCGACACAACACGATACTCCTCGAGATAGAGCATTTGGGCGTATTCTAATTTGAACATGGGAGGAATCGGACGAGCTCGAGTCCAACTACGTCGGGTGAAACCTTTGTCGAAGCTCGACAACCAGTTTCGAGTCGTCCTCCTCCAGTCGATTGGGTCTCCACAGTTCGAATTAACCATTCGAATTTAGTCACATCAATCGGTAACGATGCCCCGATGACATGTTGGATTTGAATCGAGGGAGAGTGCCAGATAATGAATGGCTCCTCCGGTGGCGGGCTACTGCTGCAGTGTTCAGGTTCGGCCAATTCGGCGTGCCCGAGGACTGAGGGCATCAGCTCTTGTTCCGCTGACGGACACAGCGCATCTTTGGCATCATCGTACTGCAGCAGCTGCTCTCACTGGGAGGTCTCCGGTGGGGTTACCTGGAAATCTGCCATCAGTTCTGGACCCTAATGCCGGCGAATGCCCCTTCGAAGGGGCAACAGCTGCGTCTGGTGCAGGAACGCCCAGTTCCTGATGTGCTGCCTCATACGTTATCCGGACACACATTGGTTTTCTACCTGGGAAGGTTGATCCACCATATAAGGGCGACGACACGCATGATGGCCAACTTGGAACTAAAGCACCTAAAAGTCTCAGAACCAATCGTGGTCTTCGATTAGCTATACAAAGCGGGATTTGTAATGATGAATGATGGATGGATGGAAGGAAATTTGGCTATTATTTTCTACCTAAAAAATTGCAATGTTTAAGTCATCAAATATGAGAAAGGCTACAGATTTGATTTCAGCATGGTTGACATGCCCTTTGGACTTTCCCTATAAAACAAAGGTTGAAAATGAGATTACCTTTTTTTTCCTTCCACTTTCGGTCGAGCGATGAAGATGGCTTGAAATCTCTAATTGTTTGGAAAGAAGTCTTACCAACTTCTACTTTTTGAGGAGGAATAAAGTCGTACCTGATAACAATTAGTCAGTCGGTCATTCAACAAGCCATCTCTCAGTTCAGTGACCATTTCAACATGGATTTGTTAGACTGGAGAATGTTCACTCGATTAAGAGCTAATAAACACGTAGCAACACAAGAGAGTCACACGTCCGACCGTGGTAGTACTACGTAGACGAAACAAATAGCTAATACATATAACAGGAGGCGATTGACACTGCACAATCCGTGTCACAACAAGATAGGAGGGAGGGGGGGGGTTCAAAAAGGGGAGAAAGGATCAGAATTCAGCGGGTCGGATAGTAGTATCCGCCTGCCATATTATAAGCTGTTGGCATCCCATATGGCATCGTCGGGTTGGGCATGAAGGTGTTGTTGAGCTTGGCTAAGCTGGTCTGGCCCTGCATCCCATCTTTTGCATACTGCTGCCACACGACCTGCTCCTGAACCAACAACTGCTGTTTCTTCTCTATTTCTGCCATCTGAACATAGGAAGGTGGAGGAATACTAAGCGATGCTGCGAACGGATCCCCTCCGATGGTCTGCATGGTACCATCAGGTGCAGGAAGGGCGAGAACCGGAGCGGCGCCACGCCCGGGCACAGGCAAGGCCACACTGCTTGAGCTCCCTCCACTCATCTGGGCATTCACTTGCTGCTTCACAGCTCCCTGATCATACATGCCATTCAGTAGTAGCGGATCGAAGCCTCCACCTAATGTAGCCTTCTGATTTGAAAGATTGCTGGCAGTCTCCACAAGGACGATCTCCCAATCTGCTTTTCCGGTTTCTGCTGCAGGGGTTTGCCACGCGGAGGTCACTCCAGAGTCACCATTGGCTGATGGGAATGCTTCCCACGAGCCATTTGCACCATTGGCTGCTGCCACTGGCCCCTGGAAAAGAGCTAATGCGAGCTTATTCGACTGGTCATCAGCAGACGAGCCATCATCTCTTAGGTCCACCAGGTCAGCTTGTTGCTGCAGCTGTGGCTTGACAGGTTCCACAGTGACCTTTGCTGGCTCGGGCTCCTCTTCCTTGTAATCAGAAGGTGCGGGAAGAGCTTTAATGCTGTTCATGTCTTGTTCTGGTTCTTCATCCCCAGCCCCTGTGGGTGCAGGGACTGCCTCTCTAGGAGGGCTCTTGGGCCTCTTGGCTCTGTCCCTCATAAACTCTTCCAGTGTCTCCAAAAGCTTGTCGGTAATGCGCTGCACCTCCGGGTACTCCGATGACCTGGCCACCCCCGTGTCCTTGCACCAGGCATAGAAAGAACAAAGCTCATCAATCTGCTTTGCAGCACTAGCATAAGCCTCAAACGATTTGACGCAGTCAGGGTAGTCCATGTCAAAGAAGCGGTCTAGAAGGATGGCTAATATCTCGCATATGTCAGCATAGAGCTGGAAGCTCTCCCTGACGATAGGGTAGAGAGCTACAAGGATCATCCTGCTGTGTTTTGCATTGCCTGTGGGGCGGCAAGCAAGGAAGCGGTCAAGCAGCTGATGCAGTTGGTGCATCCTTCCCAGAATTCTCTCTGGCTTCATGTCCCTCGGTGGTGTTGGTGGCTTCTTATCTTCCCCGTTCTGCCGTTCATCGTATCCAGCACTGCCATTACCCGGAGGGGATGAATAGGAGGACCTCCCATAACTTCCATACACATAAGGATCACGATCTCCATAATCGGATCGATTTGGTGGTGGAGATCTCCAGCGCTCTGTCGTGGAATCATTTGAGCGGCTGCTGCCACCACTTTGTTTCCTCTCATATACCAGGCACTCCAGACGCTGATCCAGATATAGAGCGTAGGTGCGAACGAATGCAGAGTGATCCCATGAATTGGAGTGTGCCTCATCGCGAAAATCAGACATGTTCAGGAGACGGGTACCCCTTCGGGTTGCGTAGAGAATCTCGTGCTGGAATGCAGGGTCTCCATCAACCAGAAGACGATGGACAAGCATGAGCGCCTTGAGAGCCACGATCCAGTCATGAGTTTTCCCAAGCCGCTTTGACACAGTAGCAATACAGGCGCTGATGTAACCCCTTGAATAGGATGTCATGTTCAGGATCTCTCTCAGATACTTCTCATTAGCAGGCTCATCATCATGACTAGTTGCCTTGACAATAGCCACGTCAAGTTCAGGGGCTATATTACTGGACACCTTGGCCAGGCCAATGCTAGTCTGATCCTTCACTGTTCCCAGAGCCTTCCTAATGCTGGGTGCCATTTCTTTCCTCTTCCCTTCCGTTAAATTACTTTCCCCCCTTTAGTTTCAGTTGTTACTTCTCAGAAGTTGAATATGCTAGCCTAACTGCAAACCTGTTCTGTAGCAGAAGCAGAAGGTTTGTCTGGACAGAAGGCCTAATCTGAGTGACAAAGCCTCTAAACAATAGCAAGACTGCTAGAAAGAAGCAATACAACTTGATGCCATCGGGTCTTTGATCTGTTATATATAGTTCATAATGGTTCTGATTATTAGTAATGTTAGAGGAACAAATGACATTGTCTGCATAGATGTAGAGATGTAAAGAAACCCATCATGATTCATCAGTCTAACAGCATGCACGTCCAAAAAATAACCACAAAGTTCTGGGTCCAAGCCAAGAGATGCTTCGGTAACTAAAAGAAACAGATGCAACTCCTGTAAAATTGAATCAAGATACTAGATCTAACATGTGCAAACCGCATTGTGCAGGTTGAAGCTAGTCCTTCATAGTCGTCTCCCAAGAATTATGTTTTCTAAGTCTTTGCAGACCAGAAAAGTCTATAGCATAAGGTCAGAGTCTGCATAACTGGTCTTCTTTCAATTAGAGGCCCCTATCAAAACTGCAACATACCAGTAACCAGTTGACATGGCAAATTGCAAGGCTTCCTGATGCCAGATTTGGCTCCTACTGATCATCTATCTACACAATCCTAATTAGTAGTCATTCTGCAAATAACATGAGGCCCTGGTTAAGGACATAACCGTTTGACTTGAAAGATGAGCAGTCCTTAGAACTCCGATGTGCTGATAACGTAGTTCAAATACAGAGTACTTGCAGTTAATATTGATTACAACTCATCAAGCATATCAAGATTCAGATCGTACGCAATATAGACTGCTAATAAATAGTCAAATAGTTACAGTTCATCTAGAATTTTGTTTTAAAGAGCTTATAAATCAGCAATGATCGCAAGAAAATTTGACTCCACTCAGATCTATAGATGATTAGACGGCAGCACAAAGTAGTATACCCAAGATATTAAAACAAATCGAATACATAAGCAAATTTCTCCAAGAATCTTCCACTACGATCGAATATTAGCCTTTAGATCTAGGAAATGGCTATCAGGGTTGCAATTAACGAGATAAAAAACAATAGCAAACTTCAAACATTCAATAAACTGACAGATCCACGAGAAGGTAATAAATCCAAGCAAATAACAAGAACAGAAGCAAATCACCTGATTAGAACAACCGTGTGGATCCCTTCCGCCGAGTCTCGCCCTCCAACGCACCGATTCGCTATCCCGCGCGCCGATCTGCCCCGGATCTACGAGGCTTGCCCGCGGATCTCTCGATCCTTATCCGCGTTGACGAAGACAAGAATCAAAGAAGAGGGCGAGAGAGGGGCTATCCTCCTCTTCCTCTTCCCTCGTTCTTTTTCTTCTCTATGGGGGGCGGCGGCGTCGGACCGGACCCAGAGATTTCGGCCTATATGTCCGTCGGGAGCGGCGGCACCCGAGAATACAGCACGCGGATCGATCGGTGGCAAATAAATAAATAGAAGGCGAGACGATGACCATGAAACGGAACGAGAGAACGGAGGGCATTTCCAGAACTCTCACTACAGTGTTGAATGTTAGCCCCGTTCTTTTTGTCCAGCCAAGGACTGAATCAGCCGAGAAAAGTTAACAGTTCCCACCACCTAAGACCGCTGGGAGTGCCACGTCACCCGAGACAGTCCTCTCTGGTTTCATCGCTTCGTTTGTCTCTTCCGACATCGACTCTTTCATGGTAGTAATAGCGTTGCACATGATCGCATAAAGTTTGTACGCGACAAATGAGATCCACCGTTCACGTGGCACTTCGCTTTTCGATGCGAAGCCGCATAGGGACGTGGGTGGTGACCTGTGATGGCGTAGCGGTCCAACCGAGAAGAGACACGACATGTCGTGGGATCGATAAACAAGTCACCGGGTCACGACTCGATAAACGAACTAAAAGGACCCCCTTTGGTACTACTACTGCCTTTTACGGACTAGTAGTTGCTCATTGGAAAATAATAATAATAATAATTTTTCGAAAAAAATCTTAAATTTCAAAAAATTTAGAAAATATTTTTTAAAAATATTCATCCTAATTTATCGCTATCACCCTCCGTATTGTCAACCCTCTCCTCTCCCCTCGCCTCGCCAACCGTCCTTCCTTAATCGTATGTGTTTTCACTTATCAATTGATCTTATCAATCATCATCCTTTATGCATGGATTAATCTCGTTAATCCTAGGTCCGATGAGGGCATAGGAGCAATAGTGAAGATAGTATAGGAAAAAGAAGACAATGATTGATTCGATGGAAGTAAGCGTAAAATAATCTTTTTATATAGTTAAGATGGTTTATGAGAATTTTTCAAAGTTAAAATACTCGGTCAAATTTTTTTCAAACTTATAATTTTTTTCTGAATTCACCCAAAACAATATATAAAAAGGAGATTATTTTTATATATTTATCCTTCTAAAAATTAAAAATATAATAATGAATGATATCAATTCAATAAAGTTTTAGAATATATCTTTTATTTTAATCTCAACCAAGATTAAAGTTTCGAGTAATAATTATTTTTTTACTTTTTAGATAATATATATTAAATTAAAGATAGTTGTACGGAAGTATATCTTGGAAGTTAAGCGATGCCATTGATGAACTGATGAGATTTCGAATATGTTCTTATTCTACTTGGATGCCTGCGATCCGTCAACCATCCATATACTAATTTTGTTCAGTCTCTTCAAATATTGGCTGGAAGATCTAAACGTTTTTAGAGGTATTACAATCATATAATAATATAACATCACCAATCTAGATTTTTTAAAAAATATGTAGGATTATGCTAAGTGACTAATAATTAGAATAAAACTATATTAAATCTTATAAATATAGATCTTAATCGATCTTAATATAGAGTTAGATTGTCATCCATAGATGATGCAAGGCATCTTCATCACTTAGGCATCCCAAATTATAAAATAAATGTATTATCTATCTGAAACATTCAATGCTTGGCATTCTAAATGGCCTGCCAATCTGGCAAATGAAAATTTCACCCACATGGATGTGAGGGCCGTAGCTGCCAACTTAGAAGGTAGAGATACAAAATAATTGACGTGCAAAAAGTAGATAAGGAACACTACCTGAGCTCAAAATAATCACATTTTCATGAAGTCGGATGAGAGAGAGAGAGAGAGAGAGAGAGAGAAGGGGGTCTATTTCCACAAGGAACATACAGAATCCTTACAGGTTTCCCAGTGGAAGCAAAGTTAAGAGAACACCATACTTCCAGAGCATCGAATGCAACTTAAAGTGACTAGCCCATCTCATGCGGCCAAAAGTCCAATACAACGTAGCGCTGATACCAAACCAAAACAACACCCCGGGAATCAAAACAGCCAGCTGAGAGCACAGAGTGATCACACTTAATCAACCTCCTCAATCTTCGGCCCAGTACCACTGCCACCAGCTGACGGCACATCATCATCCATTCCGCCAGCCATGTCGGCGCCAGCCCCCTGGTACATCTTAGCTATGATAGGATTGCAGATGCTCTCAAGCTCCTTCATCTTGTCCTCAAACTCATCCGCCTCTGCTAACTGGTTGCCGTCGAGCCACTGGATAGCCTGCTCGATCGCATCTTCAATCTTCTTTTTGTCGGCATCAGCAAGCTTAGAAGCTATCTTCTCATCCTTGATCGTGTTTCTCATGTTGTATGCATAGTTTTCCAGGGCATTCTTTGCTTCTACCTTCTTCTTGTGCTCCTCATCCTCTGCTTTGTACTTCTCTGCTTCCTGAACCATATTTTCAATCTCCTCCTTGCTGAGCCTACCTTTGTCATTGGTAATGGTGATCTTATTCTTCTGTCCAGTCGTTTTGTCCTCAGCAGAGACATTCAAGATACCATTGGCGTCTATGTCAAAGCAAACAGTGATCTGAGGAACACCCCTAGGTGCCGGTGGAATGCCAGAGAGCTCGAATTTACCAAGAAGGTTATTATCTCTAGTCCTAGTCCTCTCGCCCTCATAAACTTGAATCAAGACACCAGGTTGGTTGTCAGAATAGGTCGAGAAAACCTGCTCTTTCTTCGTGGGGATAGTGGTGTTCCTTGGGATCAACACAGTCATTACTCCTCCGGCTGTCTCCAGACCAAGAGAGAGCGGTGTGACATCCAACAGAAGCAGGTCCTGCACCTTCTCATTGCCCTCCCCACTCAGTATGGCTGCCTGAACAGCCGCACCATAGGCAACAGCCTCGTCGGGGTTAATACTTTTGCACAACTCCTTCCCATTAAAGAAGTCCTGCAAGAGCTGCTGAACCTTTGGAATTCTAGTGGATCCACCAACAAGCACAACATCATGCACAGTGCTCTTGTCCATCTTTGCATCCCTCAAGCACTTCTCAACAGGCTCCATGCACTTCCTGAACAGGTCCATATTAAGTTCTTCAAACCTAGCTCTGGTAATGGTGGTGTAGAAATCGACTCCCTCGTACAAGGAATCAATCTCAATTGTGGTTTGAGCAGTTGATGATAGGGTTCTCTTTGCCCTTTCGCATGCTGTCCTCAATCTCCTGAGAGCCCTAGGGTTTCCACTTATGTCTTTCTTGTGCTTTCTCTTGAATTCCTGGACAAAATGGTTGACCATGCGATTGTCAAAATCCTCTCCGCCAAGATGGGTATCACCAGCAGTAGCCTTCACCTCAAAGATACCCTCTTCAATGGTCAGAAGAGAGACATCAAAGGTGCCACCACCAAGGTCGAAGATGAGAACATTCTTCTCCCCAACACTACTGACCTTCTTGTCGAGACCATAAGCAATAGCAGCAGCTGTCGGCTCATTGATAATCCTCATTACATTGAGACCAGCAATGACACCTGCATCTTTTGTTGCCTGACGCTGAGAGTCATTGAAGTAAGCAGGAACAGTAACAACAGCATTTTTTACAGTAGAACCCAGGTAGGCTTCAGCAATTTCTTTCATCTTTATCAAGACCATAGAAGAAATCTCTTCTGCAGCAAACTGCTTTTCCTCCCCCCTGTACTGAACAACTATCATGGGCTTATCACCAGGACCGGCAATGACCCCGAAGGGCCAGAGCTTGATATCACTCTGGACAGAAGCATCACTGAATCGCCTTCCAATAAGACGTTTTGCATCTGAAAACAGAGTAAATAATGGCTATTGCATCTTGAAAGTAATAAGAAAAAATTGACAATATGAAAGAAAAACAATCATCGAACTTTAGATAAACTGCAAATAATACAAAATTCAATAGGTAGCAACAGAGTTAACAAAATAAGAACTAAGATCACTTGATATACTTCTTAACCTCACTAGTGTCTCTCTGTAATGTAACGCTGCACAAGCGGTACAAGAGTGTAGATCAAAGATAGCTGCTTTTACATTCCAGCCAGGACGACTGATACGAAGAAAACTAAATACACAAGTTCACATTTCCAAACCAACAAAAAATATAAATAAATTTATTTTGTTTCACGTGTAATGCTGGCAAATAATCGTCATGCACATGATTTCTTTAAGCTGGGAACCTAAAGCTGGGTAAAGATAACCAATGGGGAGGTGCAAAAGCAGAAGACAAGTTTATAAGACTCTGTTCTCGTCATTTGTGATTTATTTTGCCCCGGAGCACTAAGAACAACAACACACCATGACATTGTATTACAATAAAAAGCAAACTAAGAACAATCATCATTGGCAACAACAAAGAAAAAACAACAAACATTTCACATCTCAGCAGCAGATCTAAGTATTCAAACTAAATAGATGATTCATAGTGGCAGATCTACATCATAATAAGCGAAAGGAAGAAGGATCATAACAACCGCGCAATGACACATCACACTCACCGTATAAATAAATAGGCGTTATTTAACCCTAAAAAGAAATCAAATGGGCACCATTTGCATGATGTGACATCTTATTGCAAGCACCAGCAACAGATAAGAAGGAATACTCACCAAAGACGGTGTTGGTAGGGTTCATGGCGACCTGGTTCTTAGCGGCGTCGCCGATGAGACGTTCGGTGTCGGTGAAGCCGACATAAGAGGGGGTGGTCCGGTTGCCCTGGTCGTTGGCGATGATCTCGACCCGATCGTGCTGCCACACGCCGACGCAGGAGTAGGTCGTGCCCAGATCGATCCCGATCGCCGGACCCTCACCCTTGCCGGCCATCTTTTAAACGCTTAAATAGGATCCTATATCAAAGATACTGACCAGCGAGACAACCCAGCAGATCCGCCACAAGGGCTTGCGAGAGTGAGAGAGAGAGGGAGAGAGCATAGTAGAAGCTGAGGCTAAATAGAAGGCGACTTCCAAGTTGCAAGGGATCTGGAATGTTCCGAAGTCCTTGACTGACCGTACGACCCGATCGAATCGGACGGCTGCAGATTTGTTTGGTCCCGCGCGAGCTGCCACGTTGCGAGTCACGGAGGTGCGATCGCATGACCTTCCATGCCGGGCCCTTCACGCATCACATCAGATCTGATCTATTTTTGTTAATCTTAAGACGTAAATAAACGAGAAGAGTTCGGTAATAAGAGTACGTGTGTAATATATTATTTTATAAGTCTAATCAAAGGGGTATTGGTGAGAAAAAAATGGGCATTTTCTTAGAATTCGTTTATTATTTAATTAATAATTGTTCGAAATAATTCTACAATTTTAATTGCATTAATGATGCATCGTACCACATTCGAATTGTCTATTACGAGGGCCCAAGATTCGGCCCGCTTGACCGTGGGTTATACACTTCATGGCTTGGGAAACGGGAGCCTTTTGTTTCGCGAAGCCTCACCCGCAATTCGCTTCCGTGTACGGCTGAGATTTGGGGACTCGGAGATCCTAAATCTCTAATTGAAATAAGCATTGGAGAGGATCCCCTCATTCGCGGCCGCATTTCGCTTATCGGACGGTTCCGCTACATTCAAGAGACTTTCATCAAGCACGTGTTCTGATTTGATCTGACGGCCATAATCCATCAGAAACTTCCGGAACACCGTATGAAATTTCGCGCGCTCCCTTTATTTGGTCTCTATCCTCGCTGTTGATTTCTTTGAGGTGGCGGACAAGGGCGAGATTCCGGCGATCAGGATCGATCTGGGTCGGCGTGTGGCGGCATGATCGGATCGAGATCATCACCAACAACCAGGGGAACCGCACCACCCCTCCTATGTCGCCTTCACCGACAGTCACCATCGCCACTTCGAACCAGGTCGCCATGAACCCCCCCCAATCAGCACTGTCTTTTGGTGAGTCTTCCCGTCCCCGACTTGTTTTCGCTGCTCTAGATATGTCCATCGGTGGCGTGATGACGAAATGCCAGGATCCAGGTTGGTTGTGGTCTTTTATTTCCTAATGCATCTGGTTTCTTGTTAGCTTCGAAGCGTTGATTTCAATGCGTATAGGGTTTAGTTTCTGTCGACTATAATTCCGATCTGGTGATGTCTGTGGTGATTGTTTAGGATTTGTTTCCTGTGTCCACTACGATGGCGATCAGTGGTCGTTCGATCTGTTTAAATGTGGTTTCTGTCACACCATTTCGACCTCTTGGCAAAATGTCTTGGCAAATTGTCCATCTGTTCGATGATTCGACTATCTGATTAATCTAGATTGGATGTCTCAACTCATCTATAAACTCCACAAGTCGAGATTAGCACTGGTTTTATTGGTTCTTTCTTGTTTTCTTTAAGTATATTTTGGATGCAAGTAGAATTCGAATTAAGTTATGGCAATCTTATATTTATCATAGTAATGCCTCCATATATTTAGAGATCTGGATGAATTATCTGGTCTTAAAAATTGCCCCAGTTGTTGGTCTGTTGATTCACTTGATGTACTTCTAAGAGCAACATGCTTTAGTCTAATGTTTTCAATCGCTTTCCATATGTGTGGAGCATATGATGGTTGGTGGATGATGATAACTAAACTGCTAGTCTTCGCAATGCATGCTTTGGTGGTATAAAGTAGCAACTACCAGCAAAATTCATCTCACAAGCAGACGGTTGAATTAGTTTGATCAGCTTGACAATGATAAACATTCTAATTGGTTCCAATTATTCAATATTCAGATTGTTGCACATGACGAGACCGAATAAATGAGAGTGACAAAAGATGCAAACATTGTATTGCTTCCAGCGTACATGTGGTCCTTTCCATCTACCAACATAATTATCATCTTTTGGTGGCAGTAACTTTCTTGCAACATCTCAACTTTGATGGCCACCAGTAGTCATCTGGTAATTCTTCCTTTTTATCAACAAAGAAAGTTGTGCTTCCGGTTAAAGTTTAAAGCTTAAAGCTTTTCAAGGAACCAGGGAAACTGTGATGATTAGCCAACAGAGATAACCAGCTTCATGATAGTGTAGGATTCAACCTAGACCGCTGTAACTTTTAACCCTTTCAAGAGCTTCCTCCTCCAACTCAACCAGCTTGCGGCAGAAAGATTCGACATCTTGTGCTTTTTCTTTAAAGTTGAATCTGAACTCCTTCCAATGATACTGCTGATTTGAGGTACTGTTATTCACTGTTTCAAGGACCTTGGCGAGGACATCAAATCCATTGTGGTCAACAGAAAGCAGTAAAGCATCCTTCAAGAAATAGAAAGTGAAGAATCAGTGAATCAGCAACATACGAATACTGAGTCTTCTGAGTGTAGCATAGTAAAGGAGGTTTGCATAAACTTCTTTTCAGTAAGCAACAAAATGCACAAACTTATAGAATTCAATTAGTTTGATGTTGAGAAAACTCCATGGCAACATTAGGTCATTATTGTCTATTTGCAATCATCTGCGGATGTCCAAATCCTTCTTTATTGTCTAAAGTCAATTCATTTCTGCTTGCTGGACAAATGAATGGATCTTCACTAGTCAAATGTTCATAAGCATGTAAGTGCAGTTGATCATGGCTTCATATACCCTGATCTTGATCAGTTATATAAAACAGTATTTGCCACACCCATTTAGTAGGAAACCTTGTCGGATGTGCACTTTTTTTTACCAAAAAATTTGGTAAAGATATTATGGACTTTATGATCACAACTGATTGATATGAAGGGTATGATCATTAACCATTAGGAAGGCACTGAAACAATCCAACATCTACATTAGATATTTATACATTCATCTTGACACTCAACCTACTTGCATAATCTTCTGTTACCAACAATAGGAGCCTGGTTTAGTTCTGGTGCATCTTTTTTATTTCTGCTTTTTTAATCTTTTTTGGTAACTCATGAACAAGCTCATCAAGAAATTTTGTGCCAGTATGCATCTCGTCAGGAACTTATAAAATAAAAGTGTTGTCCATAAGATCATCCACCAATCATGGTAAACTCAAGAAGCACTTCAGATCTTGACCTACGTTGTTGTTCATTCTGCTTCTTGCATACTGTTCTCAGTTGACATGCACAATGTTTTAGAAACTACTGCTAATCACATTATTCATGTCACCTTGTAGCACTAGTTGATCCTCCATTCCGACCATGGTGCTTAAATATATATTGGCAAGAATAGAAGGCACAAGTGAAGATTATTAATGCAGGAATGGTCATAAGTATTGTTATTGTTGTTGCTGTTGTGTGTGTGTGTGTGTGTGTGTATATATATATATATATATATATATATATATATAAAGTTTTGAGAAATTCCTGCAGAGCGCTCACTACTTACGTAAAAAAGATCATTTTAGCCCTACCTTAGCCTTTGCCTTGCATCGTCGCCCTTATTTCCTTGCATCGCCACCTTATCTCCCCTTTGTCCTATCAGACACACCCCTACCTCAGTGCATTTCACACTCGCCATCCTTGCCCATGGCATAGGTGACTAGCAATGCCTCACCCTCATCCTCGCCCGTGGTATAGGTGACTAACGGCTCGCCCATGGAGGCGGCCAACGACAAAGGTGAAAGCACAAGGGCAAAATTATCATTTATGAAGAAAAAAAAGAGTGCTATGTGAGAATTTATCAAAACTAGGAGTTTTTCTTGGAATATATATATATATATATATATATATATATATATATATATATATATATATATATATATATATATATATATATGAAGAAAAGTCAATTTCATGACACTCTAATAGTGATACCAAACTCTACCAGGTAGACTCTTCCAATCAAAATGCATTAGACCACAAACCAAAATAATTATTATTCATAAAACTACAAAGAAAAATTCATTTATTGAGATGTTTGAGAATACAATCAAATTCAAAGTTAAGAATAAAAAAGCAGATATTAGGATAAGAATGACTGGCATATCTAAACAAAAAGTGAAAAGAACAAACATAGAGGGAGAGAGAAAAAAAAAAAGACTAATCTTTTTGGAGATCTAGCTTTATTATTAACTAAATTTTGATGCTAATACTAGATATGGTCCTAGCATGTTATCTACATATCCATTATTATCACAAGAAAGTTATACAAAGTCCAGCAGCCGCATAAATGATGACATGAAATTTGTACTGACATCCAAAATGAATTATTATGGTACTTTCTTCTGTTTCTAAATGTGAAATAGCTTGACCATATAAAATATGTGGTGCAATGCTTGATAATTAAAGTCCACTAAGATCCATGACTTACTCTTGCAGTTACTTTATAATACTCAAGACAGAATAGCATCAGTGCTCTGCGTCTTATTTGACTTTGGTTGATTCCATCAACTAGCTGTTCAGAAAATGGCACTAGACAAGAATACAAAGGGGATTTAGTTAAAGGCAAATAAAGCATGCTTCGAGAGAACTGCATGGTAAAATAATAGCAGCTTTGTGCAAGAGGAACACCATTGGTTGCATCATAAAGCAATGTTTCTCAAGTAATCAAGGGACAAAAATTGTGTAAAAGGAATTCAAAGCATGAATCTGCGGGCATAAGTCTTACTTAAGAGATCTGCTTCAGGTGCCTTAACCTCATTCGGTTCAACATCATGAGTGCCACCACTGCCATCAACATAAGAGCATGATCTGCAACCAAAAAGTTTGTAATGGGAAAAAGTGCCTGAGTGTGCAACTATTTGTAGCGCAGATTTAGAATTTCTATCTTACTTTGCAGGTGGGTATCACCTGAAACAAGAACTAAGAGATAGTTTGCATAGATCCCATGCTTAAGCAACTATGCTGACAAGTGATATCTACCTCTAGGAAAGTTGAAATTTTGACTTCAGTTATAGCAGAAATGTGAAAAACGAAGACCTTAGATCACTATTAACAGCTTCATAAAACATTTCAAAGTAGCAAAGTATGAAAAAAGTTATAATGGTGAAAGAAAATGTGCCCCTTTTTTTACAGTGTAAAATGTCTAGTCATGAAAAATTGTAAATAAAATGGAATGTGGACACGCAATTTCGCAGTCTGACATGCCATAAAAATATTCAACTTGAAAATTTTAAGTTTAACAATCCTCCAAAACTCCCATTGCTACAGATAAATTAGGCACAAGCAAAATAGTAGGGAGTATGTTCATTTTCATGATGCAAATTATGCAAAGACAGACCATGGGCACTTTTAAAATGCTCAAAACAGGACAATCTAGATGCATAAGTTGCATCACTTATAACAGTGGTGGAGTACGTAAGACTAGAAAGGATACTTAAGGCTCCAAATGTTCAATGTCTATGTCATATATACAGTAGTCGTGTCTTCTATTTGTAACCAAAACCATCTTATGAACCTTTACTAGTCTCTACTTCTTGTTCTTGACTGTCCAATTATCAAAGCAACATCTATGCAAAGGGACAAATTGAAAAAAAAGACAGTCAAAACTTAGATCTCCATGTGCCTCATAAGCACCAATCTATTTTCAAGTCCCTCTTGAGAATCAGAATATATTAGAATTCGAAGCACAGAAGGTTAAACAAAGTGCTTCTTCATATGATGGAATTTTTTTCTAAAATGGATAAGAATTTTTTAAAATGTAAAAGATCTATATGACTAATACAACAAAAGCAAACTAAGACCATCTATCCAAAATATGTATACTATACCTGATATTGAATTTATAAACATTGTAGTTGCTACTTTCCTTCAGTATCCAATCGAGATTCTCAATTCTCGATCTGCAACTGGTAGTGGCAGAACTTATTATGGCTGAAACTGCATAACTAGCTTGGTCAACTGTTTCATGTTCCGATACAACAGATTCTGCTAGGCTTTCTGTGACAACCTGGACCTGGAGTCAACAGAAAGTAGCATCAAAGTTGAACTCTACTGCTAGCCATCATGATAATGTAAGTAAATGCGGAAGTGCCACAACGGTGACTCAATGGATCAGAGGAAGGTTTTCACAGATGATATGTTTATGTAATAGATGTCAACTAGACAACTAGAAAATTTTGACAGAAGGCAGAATTACCTTATCGTCTTTAAGAAGTCTGATATCACCTGCCAAAGCAACTCGAGCTGGAAACTGTAGTAAACAACAAGGTCAGAAAGACAACCAGATTCTATGTATCATTTTAAGGCCCCTTATAATGCAAATTTTGATATAATCCAAAGATAACCTTTAGGGATTCTACACTAAAACAATAAGTAAGGAAGCAATAGAAGATTTAGTAAAGGGTTAGTTTTTGCAGGCATTCATGATAAAAAGCAATATTTATATGTTATGAGTTTGACAGGCATATAGGTTGTGTACTACGGAGATGAAACCAGTTATAATCACCAACATTCATTTGGCTCTTGGCTTAAACTCCAGAAACATTCAGGATTTACAGCTTGGCGTTGGTAGAAATGACGGAACAAAGCACATTAACTTAGGCCCTTATCAAATGGTAATGACTCGCACCCGGATAGTGAATTAGTGAGTACATCATATCATATCTATCATAAAGGAATGACCAAAAGACTGCAAATAAAATTTTAGAACAAGTTAAATAGGAGCTGAGCTAACCTTCTTAACAGATCTAAGCAAGCCCATGAGAGGACCTGGAACGATGCTGCTCACAGAAAGAGAAGCACGTTCATCGATTATAGCGTTCTGCAAAAAGAATGTAATAGTTCTCAAGAACAAGATCAACATTCTAAATTAACCTCTGTCATTTCATGCATGCATCACCAACTCGACCTATCATTTAGCAGATGATAACATATAACACACAAGACAAGAAAAGAAACCCTAATGCAAAAGATCAAATCAGTTACGATCGCCACCGGGGACTGCTAAGGGTTCATAAAAGATTGCATACCATGTTGTGTATGTCGCCTTCTTGCACCCAGAGGTACGGCTTGCCCTGCATGATCATGTAGTGAACCTTGGACGAGTATATATCGTCCTTGCTATTGCAGCAATCGACGACAAGACGAGACCAACCATCAGTCATCCGTTCAAGAAACGAAGTCAAACGGCATGAATCTGCACATCAGGACGCAGTGGAACAACATCTACTATACCTTCCTTTCGCGTCGGCTTTGATGGTATTCAGGTGTGCTTGCCAGTTCGCCGCCAAGATGTTCTGCAAGATAGATAGCACATCGTGAGAACATCCCAAAACAACGGCTGCCCAAAGAGAGATCGGCGAGGCGAGGACCAACCCGGCATCTGTCCGCGAATGTGAGAGCCAATTTTTTGGTTTTCATTGGCTCCGCTCTTACAAGCGCGCCGAAGCTGTTCGAGGAAATGACTCAACCAGATGGCCTGCAGAGGGATCTCGAGCAGCGACGGTAAGCATTTTGCTGGCCGTTGTGGCCTTGTTATGCCGCTTCGTCTACTTGTTCTTGATGGGCCGAACCCACAAACCCAATATAGCGTAAGACCAATCGACCCATAATGACATGCAATTGGTTTTTTTTTCTTCTTCTTTATTATTTCTAATTAATTGGTTTATTAAGCAACACCTAATAACACAATTTGGATGTCAATAGTTTCCCTTTATTATTATTATGTTTTTTTTATTAAGCACAATTATTTTTATTAAATTTTTATTTTTTATATTAAATTTTTTATTATTAATTTGCTTTTATTTGATCAAAAGTTATTATCAAAGGTTGAGCATCTAAAACCTCATCTGATATGTTTTTGACTAGCTAATAAAGACTTTGATGATTTATGGTAAAATCTTGTGTCCAAATCTTGTCTTCAACCTTTACCATTCGCAAAAGAAATCAATTATAGAACACAAAATTTTAGCAGAACCATAATATCTTTGCAACACCAGTTAATAATTCTTTTAGCCCATTTGCATGCACTAATAAAGAAGTAAACAATGTAATTTCTTGCAGGTACATAGACAAAAAAACATACAGAAATAAATTATCAGTCTACATATTCTTTTATTTGGTCATAGAAATAAAGAAAATTAAGCATCTTCACCAGCAGCACTGGCAGCACTGAGATCCACTGATAGATCAAGCTCCTGTGGCATGGAACAAACAAATCGATCAACACTAGCAATCTATTTCTGTTGTTAGATTAAAACCCATATAAAGCTTATGACAATTGGCCAACGAAATACTCCAATGACTACTTGGAAATGTGTAGTAGCAAAGCCTAGACACAAACAAATTATGCATATATGTAATGGATACTTTCAAATGATTGGTGGATTACCTTGCCAGTGATCTTCTTGTACATGGAGATAACATCTTGAACTGTTGACTCAAAATGTGTTGTTGCATCATAACTCTGCAAAGAAATACATGAACTGAATTAACCAGAAAAGATTTACGTTCCCTTCACAAAAATGACAAAAATTAGCTTTAAACATACAGTGGATATGAAGCAGTTGTCCTGTTCATCGTGGTTGGCAGGTTCATATCTATCATAAATATCAAAAAAGGTCTCATCTACAGGACCAAGTAGATCAATCCCGGGCTTCAACTCTGTCTCAGGATGGTCAGTTTCAGCTTCAGTTGAAACGAAAGCAATGTACTTTCCCTTGGGAGCAACATTGTGAGCATAAGAGCAACAAAAGACATACCTGCTGACAGCAAAAGAGATCAGTATACATCCATGAAGGCTTCTTGCAGATAATAAGCATTTTCTTAACCCCATTAACCTCATTTTATGTTGAAGTCATCTAACATTAGATAGCAGTGAAACTTAGAAGCTTTAATTGTCACCAAAATTTGAACCCTCAACAAGCAATTAATAGTTCCTAATTACCATTGATATAATGAAACTATGTCCTCACAGTATTTTAATTATGCTTGCTACCATTTTCAAGATCTTTTTTCTGTTTCCACATCGAAGTGTTTGCAGAAAGCTTCAACAAAAGAAAAAAAGACCCACATATCGGATCTGCGTCCTAGTTGTTTCTGGGGTAGAATGATCTGCACCGAGTGTGAATCATTGGTATTTGGTATTGGATGACTCATTATGCATATAGCTCGTGCAACTCTTCCAACCTTCTTGACCTGTAACATATTCCAAGTTGGAAGATGAAGGTTCTCTAGATGAGTAGAACACAAGGAAGCTGAGAAGCATACCTTATCAGGCAAGTAGGAAGGATCACAGACTACTTTTTTGCATTTGGCGGTTTCTCCCTCTGATGTCACACCATAGGCTTTTCCATCAGTGTCAAACTCTACCTGCAATGATTGATAAAAAGGTTATCAAGCAAAGTCTGATACTTTTAATATCTCACAAGTTGACTTCAGATTTTCTGTTTTCTTCAGGTTTAGCAGATACATTTAGTGATCTGACAGTTTTGTTGACCTTTTTAATCAACTTAAAGAAGCATGGCTCAAGGTGTATGCGATTATACTTAAGGTGTCTAGTAATTCACTTGTTATCACCTTGCATTCTGGTTTGTTGAGCATGTAGGTGCCACCGTAGACAGCACTTAGACGAGCAAAACCCTACAAAGAAGTTTCAGTATGCTTCAGTTTACCAGAATTCGTCATCACTAACTGTCACAACAAGAAATGAGAAGCTGACCTGAGGAAGCTCTCCCAGCCCATACAGTGGATAGATATAAGGAGAACCTCCTTGAAAGCGAGCCAATGATTCAGCATATAGCTGCATAAATTAAGTGCCAAGATGATGAGAGCTTCTCTTACTTCATGATCAGATTCATGAAAAATAAAATTTGCAACTACAAATCTAAGACACCCCCTTAGAAACATAGAGCATTGGAAACCATTAATAAGAATTGTCATGGAGATCATGATAAGAAATATCATTTCAGAAGTTTCGTACAAATTTTAACCAAGATGTATATCTCAGGAGTGGACTTAGTGATAAAGGACGAAAATGACAAAGGAAATAACATAAGTTGTATATAGTAATATATAAAACCTTCAATGGCCTGATAAGTTGTATTTGTTGTGATCAAGAAGTATGCAATGTTCTGATAACAGATTTTGAAGTTCTAAAGGAAAAAAATACCATGTATTTGGTGACCAAAACAGATGATAAACTCTGCTTTTACCTTCATTCTCTTTACAGTATAAATTGCAGGCTCATCCAAGTAGCTATCATCTCTATGAAGCGCCAATGCATGCCCAATGAAATCGACTGTATTATCCTCCAACCCATATTTGCTGCAGCATAAAAAGGATGTTTAATTATTAATGTCATATGATAGATATATTGACTTATGGGGTCAGTGCAAAAGCTAAAGTAGCAATAGGAGTTATTATTTCTCATATTGATCAGTGTCCCACCAAAGGAGAGACTAAATATAGAAAGGATATCAAAGATGTATGTCTACAAGAGAAAAAAGTGAAACAAAATGGTCATGTCTATCTCACAAGTATTAGTGCCAAGCATGCCAAAGTTCATCAAACAATTCGGTGATACTTTAGGTAAATAAACATGATAGAGAATAAATGGAAAGATCTAAGCTGCAGTAGATATGAATTTGACTTGGTCTGGCATATACTCTAGATTGGTAAAAAGCCAAGAAAAAAGGGAGCAAATTAAATGCATACGAAATGACATCTCTAGTTGTAACTTTGTTGAGATCCAGCCCTTCATGAGATTTTGGTTCATCATCTTCGTAATCTTGTACATAAATGAAGAACTTTCTAGCACGGCGTTTCTCAAAGAGTCCCATTAATGTAGATTTCAGAGCTTCAACATCAGTAGCTGGCACTTTGTAGATCTGATAGCACAAGAGATGAGGCAAAGTGCTAATTTACATTAACGAAACATAATTATGTCAACTTAGATAGAAGAATTAGAGTAAGAAGAGTGTGATGAGAATTTAGTGGTAATACCTTTCCATTGTTATAGACAAAACTACCATCAACTGCTTTGAAGTTCAAGTACTTAGTAACCCCAGTGCGGATAAGAACACGAACGAGAGTACCATTTGCCATCATGAACTGAAAGGTAAAAACTAATAATTTGAAATCTTTTGCCAAATCAAAATAAGCATTATATATAGAAATAAGCATTATATATGACATAGTATGATAAATCAGTAGTTCCTTGACACCTCATCTATATAGAGATTTCAGTACTTTTTATTGGAGCAGAAACATTATCTCATCACGTATGGTAGCAAGCACAACAAAATCTTCCAAGTATTACAATTTTCATAGGAAAGATGTAAATGTTTCATTTGATGGAGAACATGGAAACAAGAAGGCCATTTTGAGCTGAACTTGAGAGCTTCAACCATGAGAATAATTATGTAGCATCCCCGAGAAATTCAGATTCACATCTTAGGTGGGTAAAAACTTGAATTAGCTTATAAGGATATGATAGATGCACAATTATTAACCCAGGTTCAAACATTTTGGATTAGTGGTTTGAGCTCAACAAGTTAATGTGTCAGGTATTTTAATGAATCATGGTGAATGATATTACGATAATAAAAAATATAAAAATATGCTGGACGAATGACTTTTAGATATATGGTCTCAATATTAGAGTACAAATTTTGAATTACAAAGACCAGACCTTAGGGATCATATCCACATTGTACTCCCTGCTTGAACCCAATAATTCTGGAGGTTTATCATTGCTTCTGAATCTCTTCCAGAGCTATAATACATCAAAGATAAACTTAGAGAATGTATTACAATGTCCCATTTTGTGGGGAAAAAATGCCAGGTGTGCATTTTATCAAGCAAAAGATCTTTGATAAAATGAAAACCAATCACCTGTACAAGACTAAGAGATGTCGATTCCCCCCCATAATAGTCGTTCCTGTCCATATGAAGGACCTGTGTCACCATTTTGGAGAAACATCAGTCACATTAGTTTAAATTACTATGCTATCTTGCGAATGTTTGTCGCATCAGTGTTTAGAACAGTCCATTTAAACAAGTGTAATTGGGATCTATGTTCAAAAGCAAGAGAGTAACACCGATACTCTACAGGGTGGAAATTTCGGATATATTAGAGATAAAAAAACTCTGCCATTCTTGAAGAAAAGCTTGAAATAGAAAAACACACTGATATTGGACTGTTAATTTCTATAAGTAAAACAAAATAGCACTTCGCTAATGTTGTATGCGTTGGTAATTGCAGAGAAAAATATAAAAAATCAGATGAATATTTATGCGAATTTACGATAATGAAAGAAATCGCCAAACGCGAAAAGACAAAATGGAAGACAAGACAAAATGAGCAACTGTTAATCCTTGCTTAGATTTATGGCTATTAAATAAGGTTTCAAGAAGACCCAAACCGTATAGTTAAGCAGATATGTCTCTCCTTCTTTCTAATCCTACCGAGAAATGTTCAATCGAAAATTAGGGGGAAAAATCTTAACGGAAGACCTAGTAACTTGTCGATCGAAGACATAATAACGTTATGTTAGATCATACAGCAAACCCTAGCTTTTCTTTGATCGGAATGAATGTACTCTGTTGCAAACCGGACCTTGAGGCCATCGACAGAGAGAAGGCCACTTAGAATGCACTCCTTGAGCCCAGTCCCGAGCACAATGACATCGTATTCCTCATCCATTCCTCAAAGACCCCGAAAGATGAGTGGTGTAGAACGGAGAAAAGAAGAGAGGGCAGAAACAGTGAAAGATGGGAGGGACGATGAGAAAAGGAAGAGTAGGTGAAGGAAGAGAGAGAGCGACGAGGCAACGGTACGAGGGCGGAAATAGACGGTGGTGAGGCGCGGAGAGCAGGTCTTCAGGTGGAACTCGCCACGGGAACGCCGTTGGAACCGTTAAGAGACGAGGCTCGGCAGCGATGAGATAACTGCCTCAACATGGGTGCAGCTCGTGTGTCTTGGCCGAGCTCGCAAACACGAGTAGACGATTCTCGCAGGTTGTTAAAGGCCCTAAGAGCCGTTGGCCCAAAGATTTTATCCAATAAACAACTTGGTATATCTGTTCGACGACTTGAGCGAAACAGCTGATCTGGATAATTTTTTGAAGAGGTATCGGACCATGTACACTACGAGGTTGCGGACGTTGGGTATATGTTATATATCAAAATAAAACTAGCAAATAAATTTATGTACTCCCAATATAAGTCATTTTTTGTAATTATCCCTCTAAACTTAATCTTCACATATATATTTTTTACAGAATTTTATACCATTGTCTTTAATATTTGTTAGTTAGTTGTTATTCCACTGTTAGATAATACTAATTTCATTTAAGTATTCTAATATTTTTAATTCAAACCAATTAATGATGTTACGAAACTTTCGATGCATATTTGTTCGGACGTGAATCGGTATGTGAATCGTTCTTGTTTCGAGTTATTTGGTCCATCCAAATAGCTCTAAGAAGAGATGATATCAACACATAATATATCAATATTAACTAATATATATCGATCTAAGCACGAATGAATCCAGTATTAATCAATTAATTGACTAATATAATAAATTAATATTGACTAATATATATATATATATATCAAAAATATAAAAGATAAATATTTTATGTCCATTAAAAATTTTGAACTTCTAAATAAAGTTATCGATAATTTAATAATTATTCTATATGTAACAGTAATTTATGGATTTTGATACTATACCGTTAGACTTTCATAATATATCGTAACATCGAATCTCGTCTTCATCGGTTATTTAAAAGAATATATGAACTTGAAAATAAATTAAGCAAAATTTTAGCCGGGTCGACTCATCTGCTAAAAAACCTAAATACGTTTACTAACGACCGACGCAGTCCACGCGGCGCGTTCTCACTCGCCAATCGATGGCCAGAAATCCCAACAAACGGAATATCCCGTCAACTCTAACGGACACTACACGGCCTTTGGAATCCACTCAACGAGCGCTTTCTCCCTCCATTCGGAATATCCCGTCACCTCCACCACTTCCACGCTTCCTCATCCGTTCCCCGTCCTCAAGGAACCCACTTCCACTCCCCCTATGAGACCCTAATCCCATCTCACCGCAAGGAAACCTTCGTAGATGGCGAAAACCCTGGTATCTTTCCGTTCCTCCATCCTCGCCGCGCCGCTCCCTCCCCTTCCCCGCGGTGGCCGATTCGGGGTTCCTGTTTACAGACCCCGGAAGTTGGGGACGCGGGTCAGGATGAGCTTCCAGGACATTCCACCCCTTCACGGCGCCGATTCTTTGGCCCATCTCCATGGGATTGTTTCGAGGATGGAAAGTCTCTTGTACACGCTCGCGGATGCCACTGCTCCAGCAACTGATGCTTCCACTGTGGTTCAGAAGAACGGGGGATGGTTTGGGTTCATTTCGGATGCTATGGAAGTGGTTCTTAAGGTGCTTTTTTACTTTCAATGTTTCCATTACCTGGGAGCTTGGAGATTTCTTGTACTGGTTGCTGTTTTCTGAAGGCCAATTTCGTTGTGGGGAGAGGGAACTTTAATTGAACCTAGATATTGGTCTTTGTCTTATCGAATCTTTCAAATTCATTTTTCAGTATTGTTTAATTTTGTTTTTCTATAATATATTCGAAATTTTGTGCTCATGTGATCCATTCTGGTGGAATTCCTTAAACATGATTGCATCTATTCAGTTGAATTAAGTAAAATCTTTTAAAATGACTCTGAACTAGATAAATATGATTTTGAATTCTTCTGATTTGCTGGATAGGTTTTGGTTTCAATCTGCACGGATTAATAATTATCCTGCATCTGCAATTTCATATGTTTATACTTTGTTTGACCTTGTAGGCATGTCACACTTGATTACATCTCTTATCTATGTGTTTTGTAAAACTTCAAGTGACATCAACTTCTTTTAGGCTTTATATAACAACATAATCTAACTATGGTCTTTTAGCTGCTCGTGGTATTTAAGACAAAGGTGTTCACTTATATTAATGTATTTTGGGATTTAGATAAATTCCCTTATTGAAGATTCTGTTTCCAGTTGTTTCATTAGACGCTTTCCATCCTTTCTCTAGTAGGTGCCCCTTTGGTATTCTGTTGTATAGCCTCATTTACTGACCGGAGAAAATTGTAGGTGAAAGGATATTTACATCTTTAAATTTACATCATTGAGTAGAAGACTAACTTGATAACTTTGTTGGGTACAGGTGCTCAAGGATGTCTTTACAGCTATACATGTACCATATGCTTATGGTTTTGCAATTATCCTACTCACTGTAATCGTGAAAGTGCTGACCTTTCCTTTGACAAAGCAGCAGGTAAATAATTGTACTCCTGCAGTACAAAAAGAGAAAGGGTTTCTTGTTATTATTGGTCTATTTGTTCCTGCAGTTCTCTGCTTGTGTGTCTACCATTTGATAATTTTCCTTAACTACTGATTTATGTTTGTTTTGCCACACTAGTGCCTCCCTAGAACATCTGATAAGCAGATATCTAGCTAGATGAATTATGAAAGCATCTTTGGAGTCTAAACCACTAATAAATTGCTTTACCTATTTTATATCTCTGCTCCTCTACTTGTGTCTTATCACTTAGTTGATCTACGAATTTTATATCTTTGCTGTACTTGCCTTTTGTCACTTAGTCATCCATATTTACAGCCTATTTTATACCTTTTTGTCACTAAGTATATATATTCTTACAGTCACTGCTCATTCTATAGGTTGAATCAACTTTAGCTATGCAGAATCTACAGCCAAAGATCAAGGCAATTCAGGAGAGATATAAGGGCAACCAGGTTTGCTCTACATTCTCAAGAAATGATTTCTGTCATGAAGAACTTATTTATTTAGTGAAAAAGAAAAGAAAATCTTCATGTCATCTTCTTAGTTGACTGGTGATCCTTCTGGGCATTTGTAACAATGTTTTCTTTCATGCTTCTCTTAGGCTTTCGATCAAACAAAGCAAAGGTTTATATTTCGTCATAGAAACATTGGTAAAGAATGTAGATTATCTTATGTTTAATTCAGTACTAATGTGTGTATCCTGACATCGAGCCACTAATATAGCTAATTTTGCTCCATTTTGTTATTTTGAGGATGCAGATCTTATTTTCAACCTTCTGACTTCTGCAGTTGCCAATTTCTTTGGCCACTTCATGACTTTTATAGTGATTTTTTTTTCTCATTAGGAAAGAATACAGCTTGAGACTTCTCGTTTATATAGGCAAGCTGGGGTGAATCCATTGGCAGGTTAGTTTACGTCCGAGATATTTTTTCTTCATCATGTTCATTTACTTATTCCTCTCCATATATGGGTGAAGGTGCTTACCACTTAGATTGTGAAGTTAAAGAGGGGGCCTGGAATCTCTTTAGGGCCACTGATGTAGAGATAACCTATATGTTCCTCAAATGGTCAATAAATCATACCATGGAAAGTGCTTCACTTGACTTTGGGCTCTCATAAACCTACCAATAATGAAGGCTTTTATAATTTATAATTGCTATTTTATTTTTAAGATGAATTATTTTGGTGACTAGCATGAGGGAACTTGTTAGTAAAGAGCATCACTTAAGTTTTCCACTATGTTATCACTATTAATACAATTCTTGGACTATATTTTGATGACATATACTAGGTAAACAATTAATGTCCAAGTTTGGATTAGGAAACTGCACACAAAACTGCTAATTTTGAAATTTTGATTTTATTGCTCCAACTTTGATCAGAATATTGCATAGATGCCTATCCTAGGGACATGCATATGTAAAATTCATGTGTTATAAGCATACTCATGAAAATGTATTTATGTAGTATTCCTGAACTTTAGACATTGTGTAAGTAAAAATAATGCGTTTGTGTTCTCTGCATTTGTTTTAAATTTGTCAAGAAATTTCCACAGCAATTTAAAGTCCATTCTTTATTTGTTTCTTTGTAAAGGATGTCTTCTTCATCCTCCTCGTCAGTAAGATTTTGTCTGTTAGTTTTCTCTATTCTACTATATCGATGCCCAAACATGTGACCGGTGCCATCCTATCACATAAAACTTTGAAATTTTCCTTTTTGATTTGACACTAAATCTCACATCGTCTGACAAGTCTCTAATTTTATATTTTCTGAGTTACTGAGATTGGAAACTATTATTTGATATATTCATTCCTTCAAACTTCTGGTCATACTTTGCTTTTTTAGGGGAAGCAATATTGTGCTTATTCTAGCTATTTTCCTCTTAAAATGTTAAGCAATTGTGTTGAGTTTTTTGTATTGATGCCCAAAGGATGCTTCCCAACTTTGGCTACAATACCTGTTTGGATCGGTCTGTATCAAGCTCTTTCAAATGTAGCTAACGAGGTACTCATTATTTAATTTCATTATTTAGAAAGACAGTCCTGATTGGACTGAAAGTTCAAAGTAGCCTTTAAAACCCAAATTGCTGTATTTGCCAAAATCTTTTATCTGAAGGGGTTGCTAACAGAAGGCTTTCTCTGGATCCCCTCGTTGGGCGGTCCAACAACAATTGCTGCTCGACAAAATGGATCTGGCATTTCATGGCTCATACCATTTGTGGTAATTAGATTTTCAGTCATAATGGTGGATACATTCATATTTAGTATGCTCTGTTACAGATTGTTGTTATAGCCTTCATGTTCACCATATGGGTTGGCAATTTGCTTTTTGTCCATCAATGCTTTGCACATCATTTTGTGTCACTTAGCATATCTTGGCATGTTGTGTCACTAAGCATATCTTTCTAACACCATTGCATTAGAATGTGTAATGCGTGCTTGTTCTTTCCTGGATCTGATTTCTTATGGTATGTCCATGAAAGGCATCAAGCTTAGACTAAGCGTAAGAGTTGATTCTTTGTTAAAATGCATTAAGCAAAAGACACTAAGAGTTCCAATCAAAAGAAGATAATCTCATGATTTTTTAAAAAGTGTTTATTAGTGTATTTTCATGCCTTGCTAGCTAAGCGTAGACTTCATGAGACACCATTCTAGTGAAAAATGTTACTTCAGAAATTCTTTAAAGAAAATGTACTGAATATTTAACTTCACTAAATCATGTATGCTATATTTTGTCATTGAAGAATCTTAATTGTGTTATTAAGCAAAAAATACAAGGACAAAATTATGTATTTGTGTGTTCAATTTTTGTCCAACCTTTTACAAGAACTTTGCTGCTCGGAAATCATATGGCCATTGACCAATTTTAATCTGATCAAGCACGAATTCAATTACAGCAGTTTTTAAAAATTTCTAGGTTTTTGTACCAACTGTTGGGGCATAATGGCTTGCTTGTTGTTGTTTTTTTTTTTCAAGAAAGTAGAAAGCTTAGATTTGATTACTGAGAATAAGGTCTGTTGTTGTTGTTTATACCAACTATCACTTAGTAATAATTGTGCATCGTGTTTCTTTATACTTTCTAAGTAGAATGGATTTTACCTTTCAGCTAGATTTTAATTCTAAGTTGCTTTCTTTTGTCATATTTTATGTAGGATGGACATCCGCCTTTAGGATGGTCTGACACAGCAGCATACCTAGTTTTACCTGTTCTTCTTGTTATTTCACAATATGTCTCTATGGAGATCATGAAGCCACCTCAGGTCTGTTGCATTCCTCAACTTTTCACTCCTCAATCCCCTTTTCTCTTTCCATTTTTTCAGTTAATTATTTTATTAACCTGATTATATTATCTAATGGCAGACAGATGATCCAGCTTCAAAGAATTCACTTCTTGTTTTCAAGTTTCTTCCTGTTATGATTGGTTACTTTTCACTCTCCGTTCCATCAGGACTGTCAATCTACTGGTAGGTAAATATTGTTTTGTTCTATTAGTAGCATTATGCTCATTTGGAGAATAATAATAATTCTCTCTTAGTGTCACTTGCATTAGTGCCAATATATCTTTCTGAGGTTATGAGATTTATGTTTTGTTTGAATGATGGTTCTAATACATCATCTCTATCCACTGGGTCAAAGATATTACTTTCTACACTTCTTAAACAAGCCACTTATATCACTGCTTTCATAGTGCAATTGGTATGTGCTACTGTTGTAGTTTCCATCAAATTCACTAATAGTAAACTGAAGGTAGCTTATAAGAAACCATACCGCACTAAATTGAAGCCAGGAAACAAGATACAACATATTGTATATCATAGGCTTATAACGTTCTGCAAAATCCAACCATACTGCACGCAAATTCCATAGGTGTTGTATGGTTGTTTGATCAACCAATTTTCAATGCTGATTTGGAGGAAATCATGGTTCAATACTCTCTAGGTGAGAAGTGAGAGCTACAACTTGAGTTTCACTTGTATAATGGGTTAGCTCATGTGTTATTAGTAATCCTACACTGAAATTTCTGTTAAACTAATTAGTGACCAGAATAATAGACCCTAAGAGCATTACCCAACCTCCTAGGTGTCCTCTCATGTGCTGATTGATAGGTGGATGGCAAGGCCCTAGGCGAGGTTAGAAGGTGGCTGCTTCATCTAAAGCCACCATCTGATAGGTCTATTTCCATTATTTTTTCAAAACAATTGTTGTTAGATAAGGCGACTTAAACAATATGTATCCTCTTCAAACCCACGGCTTTGGTGGGAGCCTCGTGTACATGTTGCTTACTATGATGTTCAATCAGCGTAGCATTGTTGGACAATATGCATAATATTTGACTTGGATCTCTCAAAATTTTAGCTTATAATCTAAGAGTGTTGGTTTTTTTTTTTTTAAATTGTAAACTTTCTTTTTTCAGGTTCACAAACAACATTCTAAGTACAGCTCAACAGATATGGTTACGGAAATTAGGTGGGGCAAAACCTGCTGTTAGTGGGGATGCAGGTGGAATCATTAGTGCAGGACGAGCAAAACGTACTGCTCAGCCTGTACAGACTGGTGAAAGGTTGTTATTCCAACTTATAAGATTATTCTCTCTAAATATTTGGAATACGAAGCGTGTTTCTGATGTGTACCTGAAAAGCAGGATGAAGCAATTGAAAGAAGAAGAAAATAGGAAAATGTTCAACAAAGCATTGGCGGTTGAGGGGCAGACTTCAGCTTCTACATCAATTTCTGATGATGAATCAGATGGGGAGTCCAATGATAAGGTCTGTCGATACTCTTATGCTTCATTTAGCCTTTAGTATATTCACTTTATATTTCTGTGCTTATTTGGAGTAATAAAATGCAGTCTTTATCAATAAAATTAAATATGATTAACTAGTTCTGTTTACTCAGTATTGGTATATGTCATTTTACATCCTATTATTGGCACTAAAATTGGGTGCAATGATGGATGTGCAAGTTTTGACAAGTTGAAGAGAGCAAATAGAAGTTTGGTAAAGATGGAAACATTGTGGTCCAAGCAAGTTAGTTTTTCTTACCTCTGTTCCTGCCTCTTCTACTGTATGGTGGACATCACAATGATGTGAAAGCAACTCTCTGAGATGCATTTCACTCTATATAGTACCAAGAACATCGAGGTGATGTCTAAGCAATTGTGAATGATAATGAAGTCAAATAAAGTGAACGGTTTTCATCTATCTGAGAAATTTTGTTGGTTATTCCTAGCTTGCCATAACTTTTTACTTTTAAGCTAAATGTTAGATTATTCCCTGCTTTTACCTTGGGATGAATGATTTATGTTACAGATTCTGTTCTTATTTACTTATTGACAAGTATTAGATTATTCACTATCTTTACCTTATGATATGATGAGCAAGACTAGTGATTTTTGTTCTATTTTCAGCAGAATTGGCTATTAAATGTCGTAGAGATCTCTCTAACTAACATTAACCCAATGACAGGGAAAAGTCTCTGACAAGGCTTATTCATCTGCTGAAAGCAAAAAAATTCCCGAATACACTGCACCAAAGAGGGGGAAAAGATCAAAAAGGAAGCGTGCAGTGCCGTAGTATTGTAGATCCTTCATCACTGTCGACGCATTGGTCAGTATGGTGCATCTCCTGCAGCTAATATACAAGAAATGCATCTCGCCCATTTTTTACTTTGTGATACTGTAAAGAGAAGCTCTCATTTGCAATCCGATCGAGTTAGCTGTCGAAACGAGAGGAAAGGATTAGAGTGTTTCTAGAAAGGATTTTGTCCAAGCTATGTTGTTGTGTAGAAGTAGCCACTTAATCTATGTTTTCCCAAAAGTTGACATCTATTTGTATGACATTTATTAACCTCATTATAGAAGTAGAAAGATCATGATTTAAGATAGATAAACTATGTTCAGTCAGTATTCCTGTTATGTAGACTATATGTTTTATTCATCTGCAGCATTTCTTGACCAATAAATTGGCCTCATTACATGTAGTGGAAGCAAAAGAATCGACTCCCGCTACTTCTGCTGCATTATCGTGGTTGAGTTGCAATACCAACGTCGAGAAGGATGTTGACTTGAGTTGCAATATCAGCTGTTCCGCATGGATTAAAATGTCGTGTAGTGTACGTGATTTAGATGGGAAGTACATGAAATCCCGAATACTTGTTAGGTGAGCCTGCAGATTAATAATTCCATGTATCCATGTCATCACCAAAGATAAGTGTCATAGCACATTTGACCTCACTTGCATATGAATGCATGGCGGCGGCTATCTGTCCACTTCTGTCACTTTCACCTCAGTCCCAACCAATTAAGTTTTCTTTTACAAAAGAATATATATATATATATATATATATATATATATATATATATATATATATATATATATATATATTACTTTCACATCCCTTACATCAGATGGGGGCGATTCACCTATCCATATTGGACTTTTCTTCTTTGTAAACAAAAGCTCGCGATCTGATCTCCACTAGAATTTCTGCACCCCTTCTTTCAAAAGTATATCTTTTTTGTTTCCCCAATTTACCGCCGCTTCACAATTCAAGATTAATTCCAGACCGCAAGCAAAAATTCACGATTCACAATTCAAAACCGGAAGGTAACCGAGGACTTGCACCGGCAAGCCCTACCTCAAATTTCCAGTCACAAGGCTGGTACGCCAGCTGGCTCCTGGGCCGTTGCCACCGCCTTCCGACCTCCGATCGAACCCGATGGGTTTGGTGGCCGGTTCAGTTGCACACATGAAATCATTTTGTTTGATGACCTAAAAACCAAAATGGTTTAGTCACGAGCGAGGCTATCCAAGGAAATCTATCGCCTTTCGCCCCCTTCGCCCCCCGCTTCGTTTGGGTGCATCTCCCGGTTTTCCTGGTAAGCATTCTTGCTTAACGACTACATCCTTCCCAAGCTTTAATTCGTTCATTCTGTTTCTTTTTCTGTTGTTTCGTTTCGTTCTCGTTTGTCTTCCGAAACGTTTTTGATCGATTATATCTTAAGAAGATTTCGTTGTGGGTTCATGTGTTTATTGTTTCTATATTCGGATCCACTTTGGTTCATGAAACGTTGACGTAATCGACGACAGTTCAATGAAATGGTTGGTGCTCGTGCATTTTCGGGTAATAAATTGAGTTGAACGTGTGATTTCTTTTTGTGAAATGAATTTTGACCCTTGGAAACGGATTGATTTTGGTTGCTCATCCACTTTCTTCCAAGTTGAAAATATTGGAACAATCTGCCTGGACGAAAAGATTTCGAGTTATTAATTCGTACGAGTCTAATGTAAAAACCAGATCTTGTCGCTAACAGAGTGTTCGTTGGAAGTACAAAGAGAAAAAAATAATGCATACATGAGAGTTATTGGTTGGTCTGTTTTAGATTTTCTTTTTTTGTTTTTGTTTTGAAGCTAAAGACTTGGCAGTGGAAGCCAATTTAGTAAATCATCTCATACTGTCATGCGGAAATCTTAGGATCTTACAGTACTTGGCACAGTGCTTTAACTTCTGAGACAAGACAGCACAGGAATGGGAAGCACCAAGGAGGAGAAGTTCAGGTTCTGCATCGACAGAGGAGGAACATTTACGGACATCTATGCTGAAGTCCCTGGACAATCAGAATGCTGTGTAATGAAACTCTTATCAGTAGATCCTTTGAACTATGATGATGCTCCTATTGAAGGGGTACGCAGAATCCTGGAAGAGTTCAGCGGCCAGAAGATTCCCCGGTCTTCCAAGATTCCCACTGACAAGATTGAGTGGATTCGAATGGGCACCACGGTCGCCACAAATGCTCTCCTAGAACGGAAAGGTGAAAGGATTGCTCTTTGTGTGACCCGTGGGTTCAAAGACTTACTTCAGATTGGGAACCAAGCACGGCCAAATATCTTTGACCTAACTGTTTCGAAACCATCAAATCTCTATGAGGAAGTTGTAGAGGTTGATGAGAGGATCGAGCTTGTTATTGATAAAGAAAATGCTACTGCTTCGATTTCGGGGATATCCGGGGAGCTCCTCAGGGTGGCAAAGCCCATTGACGTAGAAGGGTTACGACCTTCTCTGAAACGTCTACTTGACAAAGGAATCAATTGTTTGGCTGTTGTGTTGATGCACTCCTACACCTACCCTCATCATGAAATTTTGGTTGAGAATTTAGCCCTGAGTATGGGTTTCAGGCATGTCTCTTTATCTTCAGCTTTGACTCCCATGGTGCGTGCCGTGCCTCGAGGTCTAACAGCCACTGTGGATGCCTATCTGACACCCGTTATCAAAGAGTACCTATCAGGGTTTATGTCTAGATTTGAAGGCGGGGCAGAAAGGGTAAATGTCTTATTTATGCAATCGGATGGTGGTCTTGCACCGGAACAAAGTTTCTCTGGGCATAAAGCTGTCCTGTCTGGCCCTGCAGGAGGGGTTGTTGGTTACTCTCAAACGCTCTTTGGGCTTGAAACATCTAAACCCCTTATTGGGTTTGATATGGGTGGCACATCTACAGATGTGAGTCGCTACAATGGGTCCTACGAACAAGTACTTGAGACCCAAATCTCTGGTGCCATAATTCAAGCACCACAGCTTGACATAAACACTGTGGCTGCAGGTGGTGGTTCGAAGCTCAAGTTCCAGTTTGGTTCCTTCCATGTGGGACCTGAATCAGTTGGGGCACACCCTGGTCCGGTCTGTTACAGGAAAGGTGGGGAATTAGCAGTGACTGATGCTAATTTGATATTAGGAACCGTTATTCCAGACTATTTTCCATCCATCTTTGGACCAAATGAGGATCAACCTCTGGATGTTGAAGCCACCAGAAAAGAATTCGAAAAGCTATCTATTGAGATAAATTCTTACAGAAAGAGCCAGGATTCATCAGCAAAGGATATGACAATAGAAGAGATTGCTCTTGGCTTTGTAAATGTTGCAAATGAAACAATGTGTCGGCCTATCCGTCAGCTAACAGAAATGAAAGGTCATGAAACAAGAAATCATGCGCTTGCTTGCTTTGGGGGTGCAGGTCCACAGCATGCATGTGCTATAGCCAGGTCATTAGGCATGTCTGAAGTCCTTATCCACAGGTTCTGTGGCATTTTGAGTGCTTATGGAATGGGCTTGGCTGATGTCGTTGAGGAGGCACAGGAGCCATATTCTTCTATCTATACTCCTGGTAGTCTTCTTGAGGTCTCTCGAAGAGAGTCTGTGCTATTAACACAAGTGAGACAAAAGCTCGGAGATCAAGGTTTTGAAGATGAAAGCATAAACACAGAAACATATCTCAACTTGAGATACGAGGGCACTGATACAGCCATCATGGTCAAACAGCCAACGGGAGAAGACGGGATTGATTATGCTGGTCGATTTGAAAGAATGTTCCAGAAAGAGTATGGGTTCAAGCTGCAGAACAGGAAGATTCTCATATGTGATGTGAGGGTTAGAGGTATAGGAGTCACCAACATCTTGAAGCCTAGGGAGCTGGAACCATCTATGGGTATTCCTCGAGCAGAAGGTTCCTACAAGATCTACCTTGGCAAAGGCTGGCTGGAGACTCCATTATTCAAGCTTGAGAAATTAGGATATGGGCACACCTTGCATGGTCCTGCAATCATCATGAATGGTAACAGCACGATTATAGTGGAACCAAACTGTAAGGCAACGATCACCAAATACGGTAATATAAGAATTGAGATCAACTCAGCCCCAACAGCCATAGATATAGCAGAGAAGGTTGCAGATGTTGTGCAGCTCTCTATTTTCAACCATCGGTTCATGGGTATTGCAGAACAGATGGGTCGAACCCTCCAGAGAACTTCAATCTCTACAAATATAAAGGAGAGGCTGGACTTTTCTTGTGCTGTTTTTGGCCCCGATGGAGGACTTGTTGCTAATGCCCCTCATGTCCCAGTTCATCTGGGGGCCATGTCAAGCACGGTATGTTGGCAACTAAATTACTGGGGTGATAACCTTTATGAAGGGGATGTTCTTGTCTCTAATCATCCTTGTGCAGGCGGAAGCCATCTTCCTGACATAACCGTGGTAACTCCTGTTTTTGACAATGGCAAGCTAGTTTTCTTTGTGGCCAGCAGAGGGCACCATGCAGAAATTGGTGGGATAACTCCAGGAAGTATGCCGCCCTTCTCAAAGTCTATATGGGAAGAGGGTGCCGCGATTAAGGCATTCAAACTTGTGGAAGGAGGTATCTTCCAAGAAGAGGGAATTGTTAACCTGCTTCAAACACCTGGTTGGGATGACAAATCTAATAGTAAAATCCTAGGAACTCGCAGGCTTCAAGATAATCTTTCTGATCTTCGAGCCCAAGTAGCAGCAAACCAGAGAGGCATAGCTCTCATCAAGGAACTCATTGATCAGTATGGTTTAGAGACTGTCCAAGCATACATGTCCTTTGTACAGAAAAATGCTGAAGCAGCTGTGAGAGAGATGCTCAAAACAGTTGCAGCTAGAGTGGAACAAGAAAAGGGATCTGTTGTTGTTGAAGAAGAAGATTATATGGATGATGGTTCTGCAATCCACCTGAAGCTCAGCATGGACTCTGAAAAAGGCGAAGCTAATTTCGACTTTGAAGGTACCAGCCCAGAAGTTTATGGCAACTGGAATGCTCCTCAAGCAGTAACCGCAGCAGCAGTCATATACTGCCTTCGTTGTTTGGTGGACGTTGACATACCACTGAATCAAGGTTGCTTAGCTCCTGTGACAATTCATATTCCTGAAGGCTCCTTCCTTTCACCAAGTGACAAGGCAGCCGTAGTTGGTGGCAATGTACTTACCTCTCAGAGAATAACAGATGTTATTCTAACTGCATTCCAGGCATGCGCCTGCTCTCAGGGTTGCATGAATAACCTGACCTTTGGCGATGACACTTTTGGTTACTATGAGACCATTGGAGGTGGGAGTGGTGCAGGACCGACTTGGGATGGAACCAGTGGAATTCAGTGCCACATGACCAACACTAGGATGACGGATCCAGAAATATTTGAGCAGCGGTATCCTGTCCTTCTTCACAAGTTTGGACTCCGAGAAAACAGTGGAGGTGCTGGATATCACAGAGGGGGTGATGGCCTGATTCGAGAAATAGAGTTCCGGCAGCCTGTTGTGGTCAGCATTCTTTCAGAAAGGAGAGTGCATGCACCTCGGGGCTTAAAAGGAGGCATGGATGGTGCTCGTGGTGCTAATTACCTGATCAAGAAAGACAAGCGAAGGGTGTATCTCGGAGGGAAGAACTCTTTGAAGGTGGATGCCGGTGAGATTCTTCAGATATATACTCCTGGAGGCGGTGGATTTGGCTCTCCTCTTTGATGCCTTTATATGCATTTGCAGTCTCTCGTTTTGCTGGAATAACCGAAACGCATTTGTTTGGCATTGAATGGAAAGTATAAACTGTTTGTGACTCGGGTCTCCGATCTTCAAAATAAATTTGCAAACGTTGCCCTTCTCTCTTGATTACCGGAAAAAATAAGAGTTGACATTTATTCAATCTTTTCTTATTATTCTTTTTTTTACTATTGATTGTTCAGTTTGTGGGTATTATTTTACATTAGCCCATGCAAACTTGCAAAGGTTGAAAATTATACCTATAATTTTTTTATAATTTTTTGTAGAGTGTAAATATGGAAGACAATATTTGATCTTATGAAAATCTGAAATTTTTTTTTTTATCAAATTAGCACATATCAAACCTTCTGTTTCGAATTAGTTTTTTATTCAAAATTTAAAATTTATAATCTTTCATTAATAAATTTAGTATATCATCATCAGATTCATATATTAGATATAAAGTTGGTGAATATATATATATATATATATATATATATATATATATATATATATATATATATATATATATATAAACTCAAATGCGAAACCCCATAACGCACCCCAAACTTCAGGAGTTGGTCGAGGGGGCAACCGTCCCGTTCAGAGTTCGGTACGATTGTGGGTCACGTAAACTGGTGCTCGCTCCTTTGGAGACACGTCATCATTCTTTACTGTGATATATAAAGTTGGGCCAAACTCCTCTCCCTCTCGTCGGTGAGTTTCTTGCGAGGTCGGCTTCCATGGTTCCGTCGCTGGCTCCCCCCGTTACCCCGCCGCGCAAATCTTGGTAGGGCTTCGAATTCTCCATGTTTCCGGCTCCTGATTTTAGCGAATTCATGTGGGTTTCGATCGGATCGGAGTGGGAGAGTCAGCCGTCGAGATTGTGGGGTTAGGGTTCGGTGTGGGTCCTCAAATGTTTCCGCGTTTGGGCGATCGGGACGATGCAGCTGGCCCCGGCGGATCGGAGATCGACTTACCTAGCCGCTCTCACGCAGGAGATCGAGAGAAAGCTCCAGAAGGTGAGGGGGTTTGGTTCTTGGTTCTGATGGCGCTTCTTTCTCGTTCATTTTATTGCTTTTGGTCGGATGGCGGTGAAATCTTGAAAACCTTGTCCGGGTAGAAATTGAGTTCTTGAATCCTGGTGTTTGTCTATTTACGTAATGTTGCTTTTGCAACATTTCTGGAACCTTGCAAGGATGAAGGAATTGAGGGCCCGTAGCCGTCGGTATTCTTGTTCTTTTGCAGGCGTTGATTTCACCAGGGCAGAGACCTGAGTTGCTTCAAAAATTATTTGCTGATGCGGCTTTGGAGATCGAGGATCGAGCTCGAGGTTCCTCTCGTTTCTGTGATGCTTCAATTTGCATTTATTTCTTCGTTGGCTTACAGCACACGTTGAATCTTGTATTGTGTATTACATGGTTGGAAAAGGGTCTTTGATGGAGTTGCTCATTTGCTAGTTTCATTCGATATGGTCTTTCTATGTTTGAAAAGACTATTTCTCTGTTGTTTTGATTCTTGTCTTCAGATTCATTTTATCAGGTAAGAGCACTAGATAGTCTGCTGTAGTGTTGTGCCATGTGGCTACCGAATGCATACCTCAATGAATGGTCAAATATTGCAGAGATAAGTGGACAAGAATATCTGATTAATTGATACATGAATTAGCATCGTGGTTAGATTTTTTTTTAATGCCGTTCTGCTTTTGTCTTTGTTGTGTGACATGAAACAAATTAAGAAATAATATTGATTTAGAATATTATGGCTTCTGTGCTTAGGAGGTTGATGTCATCTCTAATTTTGAAAATACATCTGAGTGTTAGTCATGCTTGTATTTGGTTACTTTCTCTAATTAGATTTAATCTATCATTGCTGTTTCTATCGTATTTGTGTTTTATGCCTCTATATGATGCATGGAAATGATAACCTGCTTGTTTTTTATTATGCAACTTGGAGTGACATTATTGTGGCTGTATGTCAGCAATTATGGGATGGTGCTAAATCCATTTGGATTCTGACTTTTCATAATGTGCTTAACAGACATGATCCTCAAGAAGGATGAAGATGAAATTGCTTCTGCAGATGATGTAACTGAGACCCTGTGTTTCTATGAGGTACTTGCTGATTATTATGTTGAAGCACCCGGAAGTGGAAAGAACATTCTTGATTTGATTGTCCAACTTTGGAGCCAGTCTTTTGTCTCACATATATTTGCCCTTTTATTCCATAAGTGGGTATGTTTTTTATTATTGAAATCCTTTAATGCAACTAATAGATAAGATTGTCTATGATTTCAGGCTTCATTTGTTTTGAGCACTTCCATCCAACTACTATTTCTATTGTTCCCTGTACATGTTGGTTTGCTAACATCTGCTGCGAAGTTTTGGTGTATGTTGTGTTATTTATTAATTTTTATCATATTGTGATGTTGTCCCACGCACATGATTTTTTTTTTTTTTTCTGGCTATACGAGCATTTCAAGAATGTCTGTTCCAGTCAATTTTTATCTGGAAATATGAATAAAGGCTATAAAAAAGAAACCTCCCATAACCTTGTCTTGTAAATAGTGTGTTCAATTCAATTCAATTAGGCCATTAGGAATTAGGTTGGACAATGTCCTATAGAATCAACATGTCCTATTGATAGATATTATGTTGTAAATGCCTTGATATCTTTTATTATATTCTTATATGTATTATCTTGTACGCAAAGATTATACTGATTTATAATGGTTTCGTTCTTCTAGTTATTTGAAGTTTCTGTTGAAACTTCTGAAGTACTGCTGCGTTATGGATCTGCCCTTGTTCATGGTGCTTCCAATGTTTTCTGGTAAGTCATGCCCCCGGTGGCCGCCGCCACCATTACTTCCTAATTGACTATTATTGGTATGAGTAGAATGGCTAATTCTGTAGATAACAATAGCAAGTACATTTGACTTTGTATATCTTATGATATAAATACATCTTATGATTTAAAAATTTTGTAGACATCATATTTTGGTCATACAAATTGTTGTGGGACCAATGTAAAAGTTATTGATGACTACTGTAACAGGTTATTTAGATAAGATAATGAAGAAATAGAGAAAAAGAGAAATATATGCATGTAGCTTTTGTTGGCTTAAAAAGATTGTGATAGAATGTCTAGAGACTTATTGTGGTGATTTTAGAGAAGAAAGAAGGATGCAGTAATTATGCTGATATAATAAAAGCCTTGTGCAATAGAGTAATCATCAATGTGTGGACCATAAGAAGTGTGTCTGATGATATCAAGGATCAACTTTTGATCTTTATTTTCTCCACATTGTTGATGGGTGAGCTTATTGGTCATGGAGATGATTGATCTCCATGTTGGCTGTTGATAATATTGTTTTGCAATAAAATTTTAATTTGGATATTTTTTTGACTTGAGGTGTGGAGACAAACATTAAAAATAAGGTTTTCGGACAAAGACTAAGATAGATATATGAAATAAAATTTTGGTAATTTTAAGAGGAGGAGAAGTGTAGTTGAAATGGATGGACGAAGAGCTTCACTAGAAGTTTTAGGAAAAGATTGGTGAAGATATTGTTTATAGTGGAAGAGACTGAATTCATCAAAGTGGAGCAAGACATTGGGTTTTTTGTGTGATCAGTTTGTGTATGAAAATTTTGCAAAACAATGGTGAAGTTAGTTATGCTGTACGGGTCAGGATGTCGCCTTACTGGGTTAACTATATTGTAATTTAGTTGTTTGGAGATCCCCTATAAGTCGAGACATCATAATTAAAACGAAGACCAAGTCTAAAAGGGGAGGGTGATTACTATGGTTCACTTTTGATAGGATAGGCGATGATTAATTGGTTGTGGAGACAACACGGTAGAGTACTCAATATGTATTACTTGATACTTGTAGTTGCCATGAGAAATAAGTTGTGGTGTATTTGTGTGAATATAATTGAGTTGATATTATATTTTCATTCTTAATAGTATACCCTTTTGTAGCTGAAACTATTGTTACACCTAGAAGTTCAATTGTTATTCTATATGCATTGGTAACATCAAATGCAAACTAGTCATTGAAGCTGATCATGGTTTTGCTGCATTTTCTTTTGCCTGTTGATTTGATTCATCTTAGAGCTTCATTTGTCTGTTTACAGGATTGACATTCAAGCAAATAGGAGGAGATTTTTTTCCTTATTCAGTGTAAAATACAACTCCGAGATTACTTTCCAATGTTGCCTTCATTTGTTTTCCAATGTTGAATTGGCTTTTTTTTTTTCCGTCTTTTTTCAGTATCTTCTTGAGGAGGTTGCACTTGTACCAGATCGGAGCAATAAAATCTCTTTGCAGGTTTTTCTTTATTACATAATATTAGTGTTTTTATGGGTACAATCTATCTGATCATTATTCTTTTTCTAGGCCCGTCGAGATCTCTATCTTCTCCTCTCCAGGTTTTTGTTCTTTTATAAATTAGGTGCGGTTTTATTAACTTTTAGCTCCCTGTTCCACAAAGCATAATGATGTCTATATCATTGAACGTACTTTGCAACTAGCAGATGACTTGCTTGAACCTTTTTTAAAGCACTTTCCAGCTTACCCAAATGCCTTTTTAGTTGGAGGTCCGGAAGATATATTTGTAATTGAGCTCTCAGATCAGGTTAGTTTTCCAGCATCGAGTTGCTCACGGGACAAAGCATTAACGATCACATTTTATATTTTCAGCTTCAGAAGTTAAAAGTGGAACCAGTGCTTTTGCATTATCTCTCCCGTATGGGTGCCCTTAAAGGTTGTAGATATTTCAAGCCGAGATAGACGACTATGTTTTTATGAAACTGGCCTACTTTAGATATAATCTGGTTTTGTAACACTTTGTATAGGTCTAGAATTGAGGATGGCGACGAGTACAAGGCTGAAGGCATGCCTGTACAGCTTCACTTCCCCCGGAGGGCCTATGTATCCAACAAGAGCTGTACGCCATGCAGCCTGGGATACATTGGATCTTCTCTTCCCGGTGAGTGGTCTTTTGGTGATTGTAACGAACTAGTTTGAATGATTTGGAGTCGTGTGTTGTTACCTTACGTGAAGCATGGACAGAGTTGGGATATATTTAGATATATCTTGTGAAGATTACATAAAAGAGTAGGAGACATATAGAATATAGGGACTCTTTTGTTTACATTTATATAAGCCATGGTCCAAATTTTTTACTTTTTAGCCACCAAAAAAAAAAAAGTCCAAATTGTTTGGAGCGAGTGACATCTTACAGTGCATCTGGACTTAAGTTTTCTTCTTTTTATAACCCCATGCCTTTTGTTTTTAACATTATCGCCTTTTTAACATTCCCAGATCTAAAACTTGAGAAAATTTCTTTTACATTTTTTCTGATGGCTGTTAATCGGATGTCACAGGTTGGACGGTACCCGCGGCACGTGATAAGCGTCTTCTTTAGGTTGCTTTATCCTTGGTATTGGCCGTCATCTTGTTGGAACTTTATCGTAACTTGTGTCACAACTGTTGTGTACTACATACTACGGGTGATTATTTCGAGTTGGGAGAACATCAGAAAATCTAAACGTTCTTAGCGGCAACGGATGCCATTCGCACGTGCTGCTGCCTGTGTGTGGTTTTGTAATTTTTTTAAATTTTTACGCTCTGTTAAATTGTGATCTTTGATGATTTTTGGAAGGGAACACGAGATTATCTTTTTTTTCTCATGATTTTTTTCTCTTTTCTCTCGTATGTTATTATGACTCGTGTTAAATAGTGTAGTTTGTTCATGCAAATCTCATCCAGAGACTACACGACAGTCCGTTGGTACCGATAAAATTCCTGTCGGCAACTTGCGAGCTTTTGAACAGAATAATAGTAGTCTCATGAATGTGACTACTAAAAAGTTCAAGTACATGCACCCCCACCAAGTAGGCATGACCATTAAACCGTAATTACTAACATGCATCAGAACTCTACAGTCTTGGGAGCAACTACATAAGTCATTGATTCAACAAGTACCAGTCGTCTTCTCTCCATACAAGTCATATACCAACGTGAAAAAGAACCCATCTTTATTTTGCTGTAAAGGAAGGCTGACTATAGGCCTATGGGTGAACATTGGCCGAAACGAAGTGTGAGAAGATGCCTGGAGCACCCTTTTAAAAAAAGAAAAAAATTCTCCTTTTGTTCACTTAAATTGCATCATTGAAGTGATGAAAACATAGAGAACATTAACTATGACAAACTACAAAACATACACTAAAAATAAATAAAAGGAGAAACTTCATATTTGAAGTTTCAATAATGCTCTGAATCAAGACCAGATTATCTGACTATGGACTTTCCGAGGCAAAGATAAACTTCATATTTGAAGTGACCATTAACCCATGCAAGAGTTTCAAGGTCTCATGACATGACTGCTGATCCATAAAGTAATGGACTTAAACCATCTCTACCATGGTTTGTGGATCCAGCCCACACTCTCATCCGAATAAAAATTAGCGGAGCCAGACCCAAAACCCGCACTCTTTGAGAGACTGTCAGAATTCACAGAATCAACCTGACTCGTATATAACTTACCAGGTTTATACTCAAAAGAATGGGAAAGACGTATTCTACAAGTCAGACCTCAAGATTTAGATAAAAGGTCAAATATCTCTAAGCAAATTAGTGAAAGGATTTCTAGAACTATAATTAAATTTAAAACCCTTCTTTCGATCAGAAAAGACTATGATTAGCATATATAAAAAAATTTTAAACTTTGGCATTAACCTCTGGAAGAGCAAAAAGGGCAAACCTTTTGGAATCATCACATATATTTATGCATTTGTTTGCCATCAAATTGTACATTGTTGGACTTCTCCATGGCTGCTAAAGCATCTGCCTGCATAAAAAAAACAACTTAAAACAACTTCAGCCATTCCTTGAATCACCAAAAATTCAGTTAAGTGAAACACACAACTAAAGAAACATGGCCAAGCTAAATGAAGTACCTTGGATCTTCCACTTCCGTCATAATTAATTAAGGCTTCAGATCACTAACCTATACAAAAAGCTCCTGGACCAGCTGAAAGCTAATTTTAGACAGCCACAACAAGAGAAAAGACTTCCTATTGTATGAAGATAACAGAAAGCCAACATAAGATAATATCTAGGCATATCCAAAAATGTGAAATCATATGTAAAAAATGTGTAACTAAAACAAGACAACTTATATGTTTCGGAATTGTCCACTTGTCAAATATGATCTACAACAGCTTTGAATTCTGGTTAGCAACCATATATGCCACAAGAAATGATTTGTCAGAAAAGCAGGGCATGTCATTTCAACATGAATATTCACTTTAATGAAAAATTGAATTCTGGTTAGTGGCCATATAAGCCACAAGAAATCTTGATACTCTATTTTTTTTCTTGAAAGAGAGCTAACTGGACAGTGCCAACTATCAATCTCTTGTATTGCATAATTATCATTATTATTTTTATAATGGTTTATATTATTTTGTTAAGCATGGAGAGCCTATCAAAGAAATCAATATCCAACAAACATAAGCTTTAATATTGTGGGTATTCAAGGATAACACATTTCCCATGGAAGTCAATCATGCGGCTTGGGAGATGTTTTGAGGAGGTTACATGTGACAAATCCTTAGACATTTCACCTCTCTATGTCTCCAAAGAATAAAAGAGAAACTAATTCAATGTAATCACTTCCTCCAAGTATTGCTAAAGAAGCATACAAACCTGAAGAGTTATCTTAAAATATGCTTCAAGAATCTGAATGATAGGTCCATGAATCACTGTATGCAAATAGAATAACAGAAAAGGTGAAATGAAACACTATGGTTTAAAAAACCATATAATTCTAATCCAGATGGACCCATCCCTGAGTTGCCAATTCAGGGTCCTATATCAACTTTACCAATAAAGCATGCCACAGTGTTCCTTGATCTGGTGTTAGTCATGGATGGACAAATGGGGATTCAACCACTACAATTTCCAGTCGGCCAAATCCGTTGTCCGCTAGTCAGCAAAGAGGAGAATGCTTGATTGTCATGTTTATTTACTAATTCTAAACTTTGAGTTATTTTATTTTTAAGTGATCTTTTACCAAAATCTTGTTTTCCTCATTTTTTCCTTTTTTTCTTTTTAGCCAAAATTCTGATCACCTGATCGGTCTTGAGTAACCCAGCGAATCTCAAGATTCTAAACCACACCATCCACAGAAAGTCCTACTGTGTGATCTCAACAATGAATTTCCAGAAACAATAAATAACATCTATTCCATATTCTTGTATCTTGAAGTTGAGGGGGAAGCCATTTTGTGTAACTGAACTACTGTCCCATTTTTTTCCATCGACATATTTCTTGATTCTACCGCTATTTGTTGGGTAAGCTTTCAAATGACATCTTACAAACTGGCATTAAAGAAGTTATTGCTGTAACACTTCGTTTATCTATCAAAGACATGAGCTACAACGATCCAAATCTATGACAAGCAGTGCAACCAAAAAAGATTTAGAAAACCGATCAAAAGACAATAGATGATTCTTTTTTTATGCAGTCTAACAAGAAAATAATAACGATCAAACTTAAGGAAATTAAATTGGAAGAGAGATAGAAAAGGCAAGAAAGATTGCCTTCATGGAAAACCGTAGCCGCTGCAGCCGTATAAGCACTGAACCGCGGATCCAAGTGAAGAAGTTTCGATCGTATGGGTAGTGGAGGACGAAAGTCACGTCCCATCGAGTATGGGGGAGACCGATTCCCCAAACGGACGGGTAAGAATCCGACGGATTTCCCTCCACGAAAACTCTTACCGGCACCGGACTTCTTTCTTGTTCTTGATGTTGCTGTCGAGGGACATGTCCAAGGCCATGATCATCGTCTGTGAATCTACGCGGCTACGATAGGGCGGGGATCGGCGTATCAGCGAGGATTCTTGGAGTCGAGAGGGTGCTGATCGATCAAGAGAGTTATCCAGCAGCGGAGGAGGAGGATGATGATAGGGCAGGGATCGACGTCTAAGGGAGGATTCTTGGGGTTGAGAGTTAGTTGGTTCTCAAGAGAAGTTCGCCGGAAGCAGCGGCGGGTGAAGGAGGACGATGATAGTGAGGCTATCGGCAAATAAGGAAAAATTCTTGGGTCGACAAGTAGCTGGTACGATGAGTAGAAATTCACCGGAAGAAGCGGAAGAGGAGGACGATTACAGAGTGGGAACCGGTGTCCGAGGGAGGATTCTTGGTGTCGGGAGGTAGTTGGTTCGGACAAGAGAAGATCGGCGGTGGCGGAGGAGGAGGACGATGATAGAGCCGGATCGGCTTGTGAGGTAGGATACTTGGGGTCAACGAGCAGCTGGTTCGATCAAGAGAAGTTCACCGGCTGCAGAGGCGACGGTGGCGGAGGAGGACGATGATAGGGCAGGTATCGGCATGAGAGGAAGGAATTCTTGGGGTGGAAAGGTAGTTCGATCAAGAGAAGCCTCTTTGCCCGTCCCCTTGGGGGGTTTGCGATAGAAATAAGGGAATACAAGGTTTTACAGTGTATATATATATATATATATGGTTAATTGCCGTCATGATTTATATATGTTCGAAAACGAAAAAGGACTTGTAGAATGTTCAAGCTCCGTATATGCAATAATTTGTGAAGTATTTGTTTCTTATATAATAATTCGTGTTGTTCGAGTTCATCTTAATGCATGTGTTGATTATTTCTTCAAATATATTTAATAATATTTCTCATGAATAAAAATTACTAAAATTTTAATTTCAATTATTATTAGTAAGTCATTCAAAATGTAACTTAAAAACCAAAAATCAATCAAAAATTGTTCGCATCCCACAAATTTAAAATAATACAGCACACATGAAGGAAAAAAAATATATACATATATAGATAACTACTGCAATTTTTTTTGACAAAGAATAAATATCGAATGCGAGATTTGAACTTAGGATATTATGAAAAACTGTTAAAAGTCATTACTAGAAACTAAGCAAACTTCATAATGTCTATCGACCACCAATTAGGTCCATTATTAAGTAACTGATGCTACTTGAAATCACAATTGCTCCTGAAGCTGCTAAAAAGATGCTCACTCAAAGCACTAGTAATAATCAGGACAGGCTAAAACTTAAATATGCTTATTTCTTACACAACCAAATCTTTAAATTGTGATATAAAGACAAAATCAATTGTCAATGTTGCAGAAAAAGTACAAAATGCAGACAGTTTCTAGAGAAAGAAAATTAAGATTTGGGTAATTAATCCAATTTATAAAGAACATAAAACTTATATAAATGCATTCCCTTTTTTTCATATCCTGTATATACCAAAGAGGAGATTGGGATAGAAAGAACAGATGAACCTCAAAGGAAACCGCCATCCGTCCATGACGAACCAGATTTTCCATTTTGATTGCCAACCTTGTTAGACAAAGTGTAATTATAATTATCACCGCCATCATCATCTTTCACATCATCATCCCAGCCTGCCCAGCTTTCACCGTTCTGTGTGCCCTTCCTAGGTTGTTCTTTTGTTTCTTTCTCATCCCAGTCATCCCACGAGCCGACGGAATTGTAATTTTTGTTTGAATTTTCTTGAGAGGAATCCCAACCATTGTTGTCCTGACTAAATTTTTGATAGAAACTATTTTTCTCACTCTCTTTCCATGACGAATCATCAGTCTTCCAATTGATACCTTCTTTGGTGTATTCCTCAACTTTTTGTGATGCCATTGCCATAACACCTTTCATGATTCCCCATGTCTTCTGCCCAATCTCGGTGGTTTTTGTTGTAACCACACTCACAGTTTCATTGACTTTATGATCATATCCTGCCTCTTTCATCTGCATTATAAAAAGTACAATTTAAGATACACCTAATGTTTTCCTTGCAATATAACATATTAGCGTGCAGAATGTACAACTCTACCAAAATTATCCCAATCAATCATCATCCGTCTTATGAGTTGCCTGCATAATTTGATATTTTCTACAAATCTTAAAGTGAACAATAAAACCATATGCTATATATAGCCCACAGTGAAGGTAGAAACTTAGAAGGGTAAATTAAAGCAAAAGAACAAGGGAATGTCCTCAGTGGTATCAATGTGGTATGCATAGTGATCTAACATATTGGCAGCAACTCCAGTCATCGTTGATAAGAAGGAAAAGAAAAAAGAGCCAACAACTTGCATTCAAGTACTAGCTACTGCAAGCAGGAACTAGTGACATACCCATCGCATTGTGCTATCTAAACCTGTTTTAAAGTTTACACATGCCGTCCCACATTCTGTCAAAAATAAAAAAATAAAATCTGAATTTTAGATCCACTGACAAAAACTATAGTTGATTGTTCGAATAACAATTTTCACTGAATTTGTCACTTCAACTTGAGGACCTCTTGAATTGCTGGAATCGTGACAGTAGTTTACTAAAATCATTGGACTGAATGATTTAAGTTTGTCAAGACTGAAGCATCTTTGGAGTCATAGGTCTCAACAGGGTTTGCTTATATTTCATTGTCAAAATGACTCCCCAGTCCTTTGTCGTGGAACCTCTCTAAATCTTTAATTGTGCTCATCAGCATTCATGCCCTAATTCTTTTTAAGTTGATTTATCAAGTTGCTAATTTTATCACATAGTTCCAACAACTATGCCTTGAAAATTGCTTCACAGTTATGTTGAAGTCGGTATAGATCAGCACCAACTCTCATCGTTGATTATTTTTAAAAAATAAAAAGCTTTAGAATCAAATCCAAACTAAAGGGGCTTTTAGCTCGTCTACAAACTGAAACAATCGAAACTACTGTAAAGACTGAAGAAGATCAAAAGGATGGATATATGTGAAATAGAAAGATACAAAGAATGCTCGAAGCAAAGAAGAGGGATAAAAGGTCTTGCCTTCCTCAAAAAATATACTCACCTTTCTAAAAGATGTCATGTGTGAAGAACTTGTTAACACAATGTCATGTATCTAACGCATCTAAACCTGTTCCAATCCCAGAGGCTCATCACAACGACATAGCACTTACATTATCCCAGCATTTTACATAAAGTTTGAGTAACAAAGAGATAATGATAAGACAATGCCTGACCACTCTTCCTACTGCATTTGGACTCTAAAACCAACCCTAAAATGACAGATCTTTAAAACACAAACCTTATAGAATACTAGAAAAATGGAAAAGACAGCTTTACCTAAGAATACAATAGCAACAGGGTTGGCCACATGGATCCTTTCCTACCATTAAAAAATGTATAGGGTATCACTACCACAGCTATGCTTGTCAGGAAAATAGACCTCAAAATAAAGTATAATCCAACAGATTTTAACCACAACAAGACCTTAAGCATACACACATGTACAATTAGAGCACTTACAGAAAAATAGTATCAAAATGGTGCATTTTTTCTGTGATTTGTTCTGACTGAAGGAGAACTCTTGCAACAAGCTTGTATTATTGAGAAGGAGATAGTTATAAGTGAGAGAACCAGATTACAGCTTATACCATCTTCTTCTATCGGACTTTTGTTTTATCAGTTGTAAAACAATTTAATAGCATGTTACTAAATAATCAATTTATATTTACATATATTAAATCAAATGCAATATTAAGAACATGTTTTAAGATAGCAATTACATGTATTTATGCATCAATTCCAACGAGAAATATGTCTGCCATACAAAAGTAAAGATCTTATTGAATTGGAAGTTTTCCCTAAAAATGCAACTTATGATGAGTAAAATCTTGTGGAATCTGAACATCATATACAAGGGGCAACCATCATTAGTTGCTTTTTTCTGCCTATAGCAAACATGAACGAAGGAAAGCTAGCATTCCACTATATGTGTAGAGTACATAAAACAACAACTTATAATCTGCAAATTTTAGATAGGAGAAACTAAACAGTACCTTTGAAGTCAGCTCCTTTGTGCCTGCATGGACAACGTTAGCGGCAGACTGTGCAGCAGAGCTTGCAACAAAAGATAGTCGACCAAGGCCCTATCAAAATGAATGAATAATCAGACGAAATTGTTCAACTCAATCAGTACATGACATAATCAGACAAAAATGTTCAACTTATTCAGTACATAACAGTTGGACTATTCTTGCCTAAGGTCATTAGACCTAGTGGAGCTAAATGGCATTGAGGATTCAACAAGATCAGCCATCAAATACTTGGGACCACATTGATCTTGCTGAAAATTCACATAATTCTCAACTCATGCTTTGTTTCTTACAAGAATTTATATTAATGTATTGTTTCCACAATAGACAAAAAAACAGAAAACTTGTAAACAAAATGATAACGAGTGCACAAAATGGTATACAGTGAATGAGCAAAATTTGCAATCTGTGTCTTTATGCAGATACTTATAAGTAACAACAATCCTGGTTCATGTATTCCATGAAAACAACATAGCAGACCAAAGGATTGCACCTCCGAAGGTCTAGAAAAGCTTACCTGTCAGATCAATTATCAATCAGCAAAATCAGCATACTCTAATACATGTAAACCCAGATACTAGATAGGCAAGTAACTAGCGAGAATAAGTTATGTGCAAATTTTATGTGCCTTGTTGATCACCTGAGAAACGACTGAAACTGTATCTCGGAGCGCATCACCCTGCGAATTGTTCCTTTGAGAAGGAGGTGGCGTCGACCCAAATCCCACATATTTTCCCCCCTGCGATGGTGGGATTCCTTCAGGCCGAGAATCATTTTCCAGCATTTTCCTTGCAAAAAAGCTCTCCTTGTTATCCGCCGATGCCTCCAGCTGCGCCCTGGTGTAGATATCCTCCGTCGATCTAGATCTGGGCGGTTGCTGCACCCCTCCAACCCCACCGCCGCTGCCAGCCCTAAAATCACCCGCCGACTGATTCCTCCTCATATCAGGAAAAGACGCGGACTGGAAGTCATCATTGTCCCAACTATCCCAACCACCGTTGCTCGACGTGTTCCCTCCTTTCCCACCGCTCCGTCCCAACGGCGGCTTTCTGGCCCCGGAACCGAGCGTTTCCTTGACGACCGGAGGGTCCTGCCAGGGGCGGCCCTCGGCGAGCGCCTGGATGCGGTCGCGGTAGACAGCAGCAGCCCGGGTGTTGTACTTGGCGACGATGTCGGTCTCCTTGGGGACGCCGTAGCGGGCGACGAAGGCGTTGAGGCGGTCGTTCCCGCCGGCCTCCATCTTCTTGAGTTGGATCTCGGACCACGAGTCCATGGTGACGGAACGGACGAAGCTGATGTGGACACCGAGGCCACGGTGCTTGCCGGAGCACTCGAGGCACATGAAGACGCCGTAGGAGACGGAAGCCCACTGCGGGTTCTTCTGGGCGCAGTCGACGCATGTCTTGTTCCCCGGCTGCGTCTGGAGTTCGCGGAGGCGTCGCGAGGCCGCCATCTCGATCACGATCCAAAAAAACCCCGGATCCCGAATCACGGATCCCGGATCCGGGTGAGGCTAGGGATCGATCTAAGAGGAGGGGAAGGATGAGGAGGAGAGAGAGGCTTTAGGGATTCGACGAGCCTCTCCTTCCTCCTCTCCGATTTCCTCCTCCAGACGAGCTGTAGATTCGGAGATCGCCGACACTGCGGTCACCTTTATTTCCTTTCGAGGGAAAGTGAACGGTTGGATCGCTCACGAGCAGTGAGATGAGCGATTAGATCGTGGACAATTGATGGGCAGTCGGTGCCTTAACTGTGGTTCGTGACAACGTCTCGGTTGGTAGGTTACGACGAAGACAGCCCATAGTGTGTTGGCTGCGCAACAGCCGTCGGCCAGATTTAACACTTCCTACTCGTTCGCTAGACCAGCAGCCATACTATCGTGGCCTCACTTGTGGAACCCACATGTGAACCAATAAACAGGCAGGTAAACTTTGATGTTTCCAGAAAACAATAGTTGAAGGTACGCGTAGGTCGAGACCTCGAGTCTTTTGAGCCTTATTGGGCTCCATTTAGGCCCATATTTGATGGGCTTACCAGCAGTTCGCGACATCACTGTGGGTTCGGTGGTAGAACAAAACCCTACGTGAACCCTTGCGGCGATCTTCCGCTGCTCCGCCGCCGTCGTCCGGTTTGCGAAACCCGAGCAAACGCCCTCCATTTCCTCTTTCCCGTTTCTAGGTTCCGATCTGATCACTGCTTTCGGATAACCGAGGAGCGAAGGAGGGATGAAGAACCTGAAACTCTCGTCGCAGTTCTCGCGGGATCTGGAGTTGCAGTTCGAGGGGGAAACCCTTCTGCTTTCCGCATTCGACATCGAGCGCAACCGTGTCTTCTTTGCCTCTTCCGCTAATGTCGTCTACACTCTCCAGCTCCCCTTGTCTCATGTAAGCAATTGACGAACACCCTTCCGTCTGCAGTCTTTTCTATTAAGTGGTGTTAATTTGTTCCGTGCAAAAACAGGAGTCCACAAAATCTCTTGTTCTAGCCGTTCGATCAGGTTCATGTGCTAAAGCATCATATTGCTGGTGGAATAACGAGAATGAACCTCGATATTCATGGATATTTCTCTTTTTTGCTTGATTTTTCTTTTTTACCTTCACATATCGATGCTTTTGCACTCATTTTATCCGACGCGAGAAGCTCATCGTTCATCCTACAAAACAGAACCTGATTAAACTGTTCGTTTTACCCTGTAACCCAGTGGAGACTTCTCTTTTTGCTTAATTTGGTGACTTCAAAGATTGGTACTCATTTCATTCTAATGCAGGAGCTCATTGTGCTTCATCTGTAGTGTGATCGATTTAGTGGGCTACCCATTCATTTGTATTTTGACACACCTTGTAGTTGGTTTATCTCTGATTAATTTATCATTAGTTCTTTTGTATTTTGCTTTTGAAATTTTCTTGAGTGAGTTAGCTTTGCAACTATCATCTTTGAATCATTTTATGGTGTAATGCTGGAAGCTTTTTTTTTTTTTACTTTTTGAAGTTAAAATTGGGGCAGAAACCTCTAGCCAAAATTCTAAAACATCTTTAAAATTACTTAATTAGAGATAGTGATTCTTCATTGCCAGATGGCTGGTGGGTTTTTCTTTCATATATTTTTTATAAGTTCCTTAGTTTCTTGCTTTTTTATGTTTTTAAGTTTCTTGCATTCTAACTGTGTGACTGTGTGAGCATAATTGAAATTTGATACAGTATTTGTTGGCCACTATCTTCCATGGTAGGAGGCAAGACACTAAAAATTAATTGCAAGGGATTATTCTTGTAATATTGACATTTTAAATTTGCACATTGATTCATAAGTGTATGAACTTCTCTTTCTCTCTCCCCTTTTTTGTGTTGCTAGGATTCATCTTCAGAAGCCGAGCCACTACCTTTAGAACCTGGGGACCACATAACTGCAATGGATTATCTGATGGAGAAGGAAGCACTAATACTGGGATCTTCAGGGGGTTGCTTACTACTGTATAATGTCGATATGAAAACAACTGAAATTGTTGGTGAGGTAAAGGGTGGAGTGAAGAGTCTTGTTTCTAGTCCAGATGGAGCTCTTCTGGCTGTAACTTCTGGATCTGGGCAGTTACTAGTCATGACTTACGAGTGGGATGTACAATATGAAATCCCACTTGACCCTCAAATTTCCGATGTAAGTTGTACCCTCTTTCTCAACATCGAATTGCATCTAGCTTAACTTTGGCACTTGTTTAAGAATAAATGGCGATTATATGTGTGTTTACCCTCAACTTTGGTATTCACTTGGCTTCATGCACACGTACCTGATAATTCAAGACTCCTGTTCAGACGAAATTTTTGCACTTTTAACTTTTTTTCTTCAATATTACATATGTACTTTCAGAATATAGCAATACTCAAGGCTTCTTTTCCCTTCCTTTTGTTGTGGCTTTTGTTTTTCTGAAGAGATGGCATCTATTGCATAGCTTTGACATGGTTATAATACCTAATCTACTATTTAAGTCAGAGATGATTGCTATACATATCTAATTGTACTTATGATCTTCATAATGTATAGTTTTTCGTATACCTTTCTTTGTTTTGTGCATATCTCTGATTAAGTTTCTTGCCAGAATGTGAATGTAAGTGACATGGATAGTCACTCCATCAATCATTTTGAGAGCTCCATTTCTTGGCGAGGAGATGGAAGGTTCTATGCTACCATAAGTGGAGTTTATGACTCTTTTTCTTTGCAAAAGCTTAGGGTTTGGGAACGTGAATCTGGAGACTTATATGCTTCTTCAGAGTTTAGGAAGTTCATGGGAACATCCTTGGATTGGATGCCAAGTGGAGCTAAAGTGGCAACCATATGTGACAGGAAGAATGAAAATAAATGTCCTCTGGTAGTACTTTTTGAGAAAAATGGATTGGAGAGGAACTCCTTTCCAATTGACGGGCCAGTGGAAGCAACAGTTGAAATATTAAAATGGAATTGCAATTCTGACCTGCTTTCTGCTTCTGTTATTGGTGATGAGTATGATAGTATCAAAATTTGGTCCTTCAACAACAACCACTGGTACTTAAAGCAAGACATAAGATATCCAAAGAAAGACAAAGTGAGGTATATCTGGGATCCATCAAAGCCAATGCATTTGATTAGTTGGACACTGTGTGGAAAGATCATAGCCTACAACTTTCTCTGGTCAACTGCTGTTACTGAGACATCGATAGCATTGGTTATTGATAACTCCAATGTGCTAGTAACTCCTCTTTCACTTTCCCTCGTGCCACCTCCCATGTCCCTTTTCAATCTGAAGTTTTCTTGTGCTGTTCAGGATATTTCTTTCTTTTTTAAGAACTCAAAGAATTATATAGCTGCATGCTTGTCTAACAGTGATTTATGTGTAGTGGAGCTTCCTAGGATGGATTTATGGGATCAGTTTGAAGGAAAAGTATTCAACATTGAAGCTTGCCATGCTGATTCAGCATTGGACACCTTTATGCATCTCACGTGGTTGGATTCACATGTTCTGCTTGGTGTATCTTCTTTGGGATCTCACAGTTGTTCAGCATCATTAGGGAAATATGTTCTTGCTCAAAAACAGAAGCAACCCCATGGTTACTTGTTGCAGGAGATTGAACTTGTATGTTCTGAGAATTCTGTACCTGAATCAGTTAGTTCTTCAGGTTGGCATGCAAAGATCTCGAAGTTAAGGTCTTTTGAAGAACCTATCATCGCTATTGCCCCCATTCCAAACAAAAAATTTTCAGCCTTTATTCAGTTTCGTGGAGGATCAGTTGTGGAGTATTCTTCTTCCAATGTGATGATACCTGAACAGTCATATCTTCATGAATTTAAATCTGAGCATGGTTTTTCATCCTCATGCCCTTGGATGAAAGCAGTCCTTGTTCGTGATAATGGCACTTTAAAACACTTGATTTTTGGGCTTGATGATAATGGCAGACTGCATTTTGGGAGGAGAATATTATGTAAAAACTGCAGTAGTTTCTCATTTTACTCCACCACTTGCAGTGTTTCTGAGCAAGTGGTCACACACTTGCTTCTTACCACCAAGCACGATCTTCTAATTATTGTCAGCATGGATGATGTTTTACATGGAAATCCAGAAACAAAAATTGATGGATACAGTAGTTCTAACAACCATGCAGAGGAAAATAAAGACTTGGTGCGTATATGGGAAAGAGGTGCAAAACTGATTGGGGTAATTCATGGGGATGAAGCAGCAGTCATACTACAAACTAATCGAGGTAGCTTAGAATGTATCTATCCAAGAAAATTGGTTCTTGTGTCAATCATTAATGCTCTGGTTCAAGGGCGGTTCAAGGATGCAATGCTCATGGTAAGGAGACATAGGATAGATTTCAACGTCATTGTTGACTACTATGGCTGGAAAGCTTTTCTTAAATCAGCTAAAGAGTTTGTCTGTCAAGTAGATAATCTTGGCCATATAACAGAGTTTGTCTCTTCAATCAAGAATGAGAATGTGATTAGCACTCTCTACAAGGCCTATATTTCACTGCCTGCTTCCAATGAGACCACATCTGGACACACTGAAAGTGTTCACATGGAGAGCAAGATTTCTAGTGTTTTATCAGCTGTGCGGAGAGCCCTAGAAGAACAAATACCGGAAAAACCTGCTAGAGAGCTCTGTATATTGACTACTTTAGCTCGCAGTGAACCTCCAGCTTTGGAGGAAGCACTGAATAGAATAAAAGTAATCCGAGAATTGGAACTATTGAGGGTTGATGATGGTAGGCGAAAGTCATATCCTTCTGCTGAAGAATCTCTAAAGCATCTGCTATGGTTGACGGACCCTGAGGCTGTTTATGAAGCTGCTTTAGGCTTGTACGATCTTAACCTTGCTGCCATTGTAGCATTAAACTCACAAAAAGATCCAAAGGAATTTCTTCCCTTTCTCAAAGGACTTGAAGAATTGCCCCCTCCTGTTATGAGATATACAATCGATCTAAGACTGCATAGGTATGAGAGCGCACTAAAACATATTGTCTTGGCAGGTGATGATTATTACGAAGATTGCATGAACCTTCTGAAGAATAACCCTGAACTTTTTCCACTCGGCCTTCAGTTATTTTCTGACCCTGTCAAGAGATTACAGATCCTAGAGGCATGGGGTGACCATCTTAATGCTGAAAAATGCTTTGAAGATGCTGCTAGGATCTATTTAAGTTGCTCATCACTTCAGAAAGCTCAAAGGGCATATCGTGCTTGTGCTGATTGGAGAGGTGTATTTACAGTAGCTGGTCTCCTTAAACTAGGAAAAGGAGAGGTTCTACTACTAGCAAATGATCTTTGTGAAGAATTTCAAGCACTTGGGAAGCCAGCTGAGGCTGCTAAAATTTCGCTTGAGTATTTAAAGGATTTTGCCAGAGCCGTTGATTATTTAATAATGTCACGAGAGTGGGAAGAGGCTCTCAGAATTGCCTGTATGCAAGAAGAGCTGGATTTGCTCACCCCTGTGAAGGATGCATGTGTAGAATGTGCCACTGCATTGACCTCTGAATACAATGAGGGGTTCGAGAAAGTAGGGAAATATTCTGCCCGCTATCTAGCTGTACGCCAGAGAAGAATACTATTTGCAGCTAAGATTCAATCAGAGGACAGGTCCGTAAATGATGCTGATTATGATACTCTTTCAGAAAGCAGCACTACTTTCAGCGAAATGAGTGCATACACCACAAGGTATGCTTTTTAAAGCAAAGTTATTACCTGTTCCTTCTATTTTTGTGTTCATTAATTTTGTTGGAAAGATCATTCTTAGAACTCTACCTTCCATTTGTTTCCACTGGTTATCAAAGAAAACACATATATGATTGCACAGAAATGGCATCACATATATATATATATATTTATCTTGTGTTTTGATGTCACTGAATATTTGTTATCTATACAAACTTGTATCCTTTAAGCTGGCAATTTTCCATTCTGAAGTTGTGTAGTTAAGGTATATTGGTCTTATCCATCTGATGGAAGTGATTATAATTAATGCAGTGCTATTATTTTTTTTATAATAGGAAAAATCATGTGTTTGCATTTTTCATCTATACTACAGAACAGAATGACTTCTTAAATTTCTAACTTATATAGAGTATTTGAGCTTGGTTTTTCATGTTTATTGAAGGTCTTTTTTCCATTCAAGTAGGTCATACAGTGTAACAAATGGCAAGAGGAATTCAGGTTTATTTGACAAGCAAATTGCTAATATTTTCAGAATAAAGATACAAAGTAAAAAAAATTCGATCTGACAAAAAAAAAGGTTATTTGGAGTGTCATTGTGAGAAAAGGTTCTTTGGTAAGTGGTAGGAACCCAAAAAAAAGAAAAATCTTAAGAGGAGCCAGATTGTATACTCTTTCCAAATTATATTGTGTGAATTAAATTAAATTTACAAGAAACTTTATCTTACTGTTCTTTTCTGCAATTTGTTTGCGCCCTTCGTGCGCTTCATTGCAACGACACCGCAGCTTCATTTTATTACCATTCGGAATTTTGGTTTTTGAATCTAAACCGTCTTGGAAAGCATCTTCCGTTTGGACCAGAAGTGTTTCCTGCAGTTAAACATTTTGTTCCTGCCTTTTTGCAATGCTAATTTTTAATTGCATCGTGTATTGAGTTTATGTAGCTTTTGATAATTGTGGTACATATACTCTACTGCTTGTGTTGAGCTGTCTATTTATTCTGTTTTGTTCATAAAATTTAAAATGGCATAAACTTGTAACTCAAACCAAGCATGATGTGCTGGAACTCTAACAGGACAGCAAGGGAATCAAGTGCTTCCATCAGCTCAAGTAAAGCCAGTAAGGCTCGTGCGATGAGACATCAAAGACATAAAGGTGGAAAGATTCGTCCTGGAAGGTGCAGTTTTACAATCTTTTTCTGTTCTAACTTGCATTTTCCTCAACTTATTTCATTACCATTTTATAGTAGATATCAATAACAATTCGAGGAATGGGTGTGACCTGTTCATATTTCTATTCATATTTCTAATTGAATGCATGTCATCATACAGCCCTGGAGAGGAGCTGGCACTTGTGGAGTATTTGAAGGGCATGTCCCTCACTGAGAGCAGCCAACGTGAACTTAAATCCCTCGTTGTAACTCTTATAATGCTTGGTTTGGAGGAAATTGCCCGTAAGCTTCAATCTGCCGCAGATGCGTATCAAATATCTCAGCAGGCCGCTGTAAGACTAACCGAAGATACAGTGACAAATGATGTGTTAGATGAGAACACCCATACCTTAGAAAATTACATGAAAAGGTTGAAAGTTCTGTATGTAAAGGCTCTTCCTCGGTTATCTAAAGCGCTGTTACCACCGTTGCAGGTAAAAGACATTTGGAAATGAAAGGTTCAGATTTACAAGATCGAATGTATCTGATAGAGTTGTATATGTGCAGGTGCATGAGCTTTTTGAATGCTAACATGATACTGTTATGGTCGTGCGAGCGAATTGGAATGGTCGCCCAAGTTTGCTGCAGAAAGGCAAATCTTATCTCAACTCTCTCAATGTTGCTCATCATGTTGTAATTTCTGGATTTGGGGGATTTAAATAGCTTTTGTTGGCCACATATTAATTGTAAATTGTCTTGTAATGCTCTTTAATCGGAAAGCTTTTTTTCGTGGCTTTCATCATGAACTAATATGCTACAGTAACGTTATTTTTTCACGGCTTGTATAGACGTCATCGTAACAAGCGTTTCTAACGTGATCTGATGTGACAGTTACGTTATTTTGTCACGGTTTATATCGACGCCATCGTAACAACGTTTCAAAGGACGTTTGTACATTGCGGAGATATCCAAGTCAAAGGACATTTGACATCACATCATCGTGATTTCTACTGCGAATCACGAACACTCATCAAATCACCTCCCTCCCATCTCTCTTCGCCGCCTCGCCAAGCGCCGCCATCTTTTCCACCAACACCTTGGTCTCCTCGTCGTCCCTTCGGCTTATGACGCGGGCCATCTGCCGCGCCTTCCTCCTCACGCTCTCCCCTTGCTCGCCGACCACCACGTCCCGGATCCCCTTCGCCACCTCCTCGCCCTCGAACTCGCCGAGCACGCCCTTCCCTTTCCTTACCGCCATCCCAACCCCGAGCTCCTCCACCAACTTGGCGTTCGGGGGCTGGTCCAGCTGCAGCGGGAGCGCGATGATGGGCACCCCATACTTCATGGCCTCCACCACCGAGCTCCACCCGCAGTGGGTGAGGAAGCCGCCCACGCCTGGGTGGGACAGGATCTTTCTCTGCGGCGCCCACCCCTCCACCACCAATCCCCTGCCTTCCCCCTTCACGACCCTCTCCACAAAACCGCTCGGCAGAGCAGTAGCCCACGAGCTACTATCGCCGGCAACCGTGGGGAGGATTCCGTCCTTTGGGAACCTCACCACCCAGATAAAGCTCAACCCGCTGAGCTCCAACCCGCGCGCTACCTCCCGCATCTCCTCCTTGCACATGAAGTACTCGCTGCCGAACGTTGCGAGCACGACGGAGGACTTCTCCTTGGCGCCCAGCCACGACATGATCGACCGCGCAGTCTCGCGGTCCTTGTCCGTCAGGCGATCCCGCCCGCTGCTACCGTCGTCGTCGTCGTCGTCGTCCGGAACAAGAGGCCCCACGGGCACGACCTCCTTGTCCAGCACGCAGGACAAGTAGTCGATGTACTTGGCCTCGATCTCCCGGAACGTCCTGATGGCGATGAAGCCCGAGGAGCGGTCCATGCAGCGGAGGAAGCGCTCCCCGTCCGACATGCCGTTGGCAAACCGGTTCATCGTGGCAATGTGTTCCAGGTTCTCCTTCACGCCGAGCGACATGGCCGGGAACGGAAACTCTTCGATCGGTCGTTTGATGCAGTGGCAGAAGAAGGCCGCGGAGGAAGCGGCGGTGGTGAGGAACTGGATGGCCGGGATGTTGCGGCGGTGCGCCGAGAGGGGCGCCCAAGGTTGGAGGAAGTCGTAGATGAGCAGGTCGGGGTGCAAGGCTTGGAGGAGGAGCCCGAAGTCGGGCTCCGCGAGGTCGAAGGCCTGCTTGAGGGTGGGCATCAGGTGGGACGGGAGGTGTTTGGTGGTGTGGAGGTCAGGCGGGAGACCGGGGAGTGCGGGCAATTGGAGCTCCACCAGCCGGATGGAAGGGAAGGCATTGGCGTCGAACTGTTCGCGCATGGAGACGAGGTTGGCGGGAGTGGAGCAGAAGTGGACGAACACGTCGTGGCGTGACAAGCGCTTGGCGAGCTCCAGGAAGGGCGAGGCGTGGCCATGAGCGAGCCATGGTAGCATGACCACGCGAAGGCCGTAGTCATCGCCTGTTGAATCCATAGACCCATCGCGACTCTTGTCACTTGACATTCTTCTCCTTGAGAAGCTATTCTACGGATCCAAGGAGGGGGGTTGGCTTATAAGCCGGAAGAGGCGATGATAAAATAACACTAGTGGGAAAACAGAGCGAGTGTCATGAGTCTGCTGGCACACTTGACGAGCCGCCACGTATGCACCGCATGGCACCGTATCAGCCACCGCATGCAGGTACTGCTGCTTTCCTGGCGTCGACCTTATCAAAGTTGCCTACCTCCATCTCTATCTCCAAATTCATTTCCTTGTATATTATGTACAAAGCCAACGTCATGGAGAGATGAGAGCTATATAATTAAATGCTGTAGCCAGGAAATTAAGCAAACTATTGTTTGTGTTCCTTTACATGCTTGAAGAGTTCTTAGAAGATCACTGGGTGAATTATCGTGCACTCAATCAGATAGACTCCACTCCTGATAGGCAACGAACTGTGTCACTTCAACGCTCCCGATCCAACACCAAGTGCTCAGAGTTCCTCCAGTCTTTTTTTGTCCCTTCTTTTTGTCATTTAAATCATCTGCAACACTATGATTTCGCTGGCACTAACTAAAGCCATCATGTGATATCCTGCTGCTGCACACAATGGACAGCATCTTGAGAGAGCTTCACGGGCCATCATTGAGCTCTATGACAAATTACTGCCAACTGTTTGCTAAATCTCCCCTAAAACCAACCCATTATGTTCTCAACTCCCTTCCCTCAGTCTCTCTCTCCAGCAGTCTTCACTCAAACATCCCTCGGTTATTTATAAAACATAATATCACTCTACCAATCAAGCCTACACGCATCCTACTTGATTCGGCAGGATGGAGAAAGCATGATTCTTTATACTGACTTCAATTTATAACATACATTAAAAGAAAGGAACACTGACAAATTACTTTTATGTTTCGGGTTTGCAATGAGATCGTAGACAACCTAATAAGACTGCTAATTCTGCCTTTATCGTATATAAATTTAAATGCAAGAGCAAGAAAATTCAATAAAATAATAACATCTTTCATATAGTATAATGCATGAGAAAGCAAAGGAAACAATACGAGAGAGATTCAGAACGAATATATCAAAAACACTGAAAACCCTTAAGCATCAATAAGAAATCAGCATAAAAAGAACATGAATCTGGGCCAAGTTTCGAATGAAAATTATTAGAACAAGCAACAAGTGTTGTCTAACCAGCTAGCCAACACATACATACCTTTGCCTTTGTAAACATCAGGCTACAAGTAGAAACTTACCTCATAGGTCCAACCAAGAAACAGATTAGCAAGATATACTCGATTTGAAAGATGCTTAAAAGAGTCAATGAATATTTGCATTTCAATGCAGCACGTTTGGAACTATTGAACAGTTCGATCAAGTAGTTTGCAGAAGGGATACCTCCTCCGAGTAAGCAGGAGATGCTCAATTTGCACGGCTTCTAAAGACGTCAAGGCCCATCTCCGTAGGATCAGTTGCTTGCAGTTCGACCTGGATACCATCTAACTCCCTCTTGAATCGGTCCTTGGAGCTTGCATAAAGCATCTTACTGCGCACTCTCGAGGAATCAGGGGACCTTCACATTGACAAAAATATGGGGTCATATCTCAACTGCAACAGCCCGATGGTTACGTTCATTTCGATGCAACAGGAAAACTTACCATGCGATAAAAAAGATCTTACTCTTCTGGCAGTTCTCTTCGGTCACGAAATCGAAGTCATATATGGCATATCTACATTCATCGGTCGGGAGAGCGGCAGCAAAATCATTGTAGTTCGAAGAGGGCTCGCCGACCTTCTCCACGACCACTTCCTTCTGCTTCTCGTCGATCTTGAGTACTATGAAACGGTAAGTTCTTTTGGCCTTCAACTCCAAGAATTTGAGCTTGCAATCATCATTGACGGCCATTCCGGACGCCGCGTTTGCCTGCGATATATGATGTTGGAAATTGCGATACCAATACCGATAGCATCATGAACTAACAGAATCGAATCTTGCTTGAGAGCAACCAAAAGAATCATTCTACAAATCCATGCCTAAACCATCACTTGCTCCAAAAGATCAACGCGAAACCAAAATGATAACAGCATAAACGAAGTCAGATCATCGCAATCGAACTCAGATCCATCCACAAATTGCAGCAAGAAAAGAACCAGACAAAACCCCGGAGGAGCCGCAGCCGATCAGAATCGAGTTGATCGATCATGGATCGGACACGATCGACACAAGAACCCTGGACGAATCTGATCCAAGAACAGGGATCCGCAACCGCCGGCATCGGAGCGCCGACAAAGAGAGGAGGAATAGCATACCATTTCTAGGGTGGCGGCGATAACAGCGAAGAGATCGGTGGCGACAATCCAGGAATCGAACGGGAGTAAAAGGGGGGCTCGGGAGGATCACAAACCAGATGAGATGGGTACACTCTGCGTCTTCCGTTGGCTTGGTTATGGTCTTGAGGACTTCTCATCACGACGATTGAATAAATACCCGCTCAAGATGCAGATGGGTCCCCTGTAACTTGATGAATCACTATTCGGGTATCGATTCGAGTAAACGCAAAAGACTCATGGCTACCTAACTACATGTGATAAATTCGATGATTTTAACTCTTTATTGGGATGTCACATGTGGAGTCTTAATTGAGGTCGAATATTTTCACTATCACCTATTATTATGTTTTTCAATTAAAATAGTTTAATATTACAAGCAGGTCTCGGCACTACTTTTATGACCACCAAACCGCCATCTCATTGGTCCACACATCTGACACCCACCATCGGCACTGGAGGAACACGGGCCGTCGATCGAACACAGCGCCGATTGGCTACAGCATAGAAGGTTAGACATCCAACAAAACAAGCAGCAGCCACCTGACCATAGACTTCAATCTTCAATCCCAGAATAAAAACCAATGTAACGGCAACAACGTTAGAGCAGATGAAATACACACAATCTCATCATCAAACATCAGAGTGAGACGAAACTTACTCTGCTGATTGAATGAGAATCCTCTCTTTTCTTTTGATCATAAACTAGTATATTACAACAGCAATCATCTTCCATCAGGATAGCAGAACAAAATACGAGGCTCACAAAAAAGCAGAGAGTGTTTAGAGAAAACCCTAGGTTCCCAGATCCGAATCTTGTCACCATTCAAGAGCTGGTGAACTTGGTGACGGCCTTGGTGCCCTCAGAGACGGCGTGCTTGGCGAGCTCACCGGGGAGGACGAGGCGGACGGAGGTCTGGATCTCGCGAGACGTGATGGTGGGCTTCTTGTTATAGCGGGCGAGGCGGGAGGCCTCCTGGGCGAGCTTCTCGAAGATGTCGTTGATGAAGGAGTTCATGATGGACATGGCCTTGCTGGAGATGCCGATGTCCGGGTGGACCTGCTTGAGCACCTTGAAGATGTAGATCTTGTAGGTCTCCGTCCCCTTCTTCGCCTTCCTCCTTTTCTTGTCGCCGGCCGAACCCGCGCCGTCCTTGGAGGACGGGATGCGCTTCCCGGCTTTGGGCTTCTTCTCAGCTGGGGCCTTCTCGGCCACAGACTTCTTCTCCTTATCCACGGCCGGCTTCTCGGCGGCGGCAGCAGGCTTCTTCTCCGCCGGCTTCTTCTCGGCCTTGGGCGCCATTAGGGTGCACGATCGAGCGGAATAGGGGGATTCACGAGCCGGAAAAAAGAGGAGAGGAGAGGACGATGTCGACTTGCAACAGAAGCTTTGGGTGCAAGCCTCTATAAAGAGCGAAGAGATGCCTACGATTGGTGGATGATTGAAGCATCCGGATTCATGAGTTGTCGATTATTTGGCCGTCGGATTTGTCGATGCCGAAGTTATCTGGACGGCCAGGAGTATTGCATCGATTTATATAGCCGTTAATTGGGCTACCGGAGGCTCTAACAAAGAGCGCAATGCGACCACAGTTGGGCTCAAATTAGGCCCGTTAAGAGACTGAGCCCAATTCCGATTTCGCAAATGTCCATCCATTTCGAGCTTTATTATTATCATAATAATAATAATAAAAGAATAATAATAATAATAATATATCCTTTATCATATTTATCAACAACAGGAAAGATAGAGAGAGGAATGAATTAAAAATTATGATCAATTTGAGTCGGACTCATTGGAGTAATCAATTGATTAACACTATTGTTGAAAAATAATCAAGCAACAGATTGACTATTATAACACAAGACATAACTAATAGTTGGAGAAAAAGTCATATGCTTGTGTTGACAAGCAAATCTGATGTTGAAGAGAAATGATTTTTGTGTATGTTTCATTCTACTGCAATGCTTTGATCTCAAAGGTTGACCCAACTGTTGCATCAAATGTCCATCACTCTGCCAATAAATGGCCAACACAGCATCACATGTTTCAGAGCAGAGAAGTTTGTGATGATGGAAAATAAATGTGTCACCAGTTCTTCCCTTTTCAGGTTGAGTTTGATATGAATTCAATTGCATAGTAGCAGGCAAAGAGGACAATAATTTGCCCTATTTATACTTCTTGCAAATGATGTAACTGTAAAGGTGTTCATATACTATGCAAAGGAGAGGCCACCTGAACAAGATTGGGACCAAGTAAAGGTGCACAGAGACAGGTGTGGTCACTCACCATGTTAGGTCATAATGGCTCAACTTGGATTGGATGCCAACCCAATTTTGGTAAGCTGCTCTTATTTTCTCCTCTCCTTCTTAGATTGTAGCTGAGTAGTTTCCTTCTTCATTTTGAGTGTATCTTCATGTCAATGACATGTAGCATAATAATACTCTTAAAACAGTGGTGGAAGGGATCACCATGAAATTGATCATGTGTACAGACTCCTAAGGACCACTTCTTCTTGTGGTAAATCTTAGAACATAAGTCCTGATTTTACTTTTAGACTTATAAATAGTGATTTGAGGATAGTCTGATCAGTGAAAACATGGTTGGATTTTCTTGATTTTGAGTTGGACTTTTGAGAACTGATAACAATTAAATACTACCTGTGTCAGTGTTTAGAAAATATGAATATTAGAACAACTGTACAAGGTTTTTTTTTTGTTCTTTCACCTGTTTGAAATATCCTGATATATTTTAGAAAATACTTTCAATCTAATACTTAGTTGATGATAAATAAAATTTATTTAAAGATGAAGAAGTCCAAGTTTCTAAGAATTAAAAAGAGAGAATATTTATCCTTTATAGATTATCTACTACAAAGGTGGTAGGCATCATTTCGGCTAAAGAAAAGGGAACTAAAAAAAAAAAAAAAGTGACCAATGGATGATGAGATTAGAGAAGCAATGATGATTTAAAAGGGATGGCATCTTAAATTGTAGCAACATTTTAATCTCATGTGATAATAGAGAATGGGAGGCTTAAATTGCACCAACTAATTGGGTATGCAATGATGATACAGAAAGACAAGCTAGGGGGCCTTTATATTTGATGGAATGCATTCGTTTAAGAATGTAACGTTACTAAATACAGAATCGAACAGCTTCGAGGACTTCAAGTCAAATCACTTGAGACAATAAGTTCCCCCTAAAAGTCCAATTAATTATATTAATAGTGAATTTTCAAAAACAAACTTATACTTTTTAAATTTTATTTTAGTGCACTATCATTTGAAAAAAAATTAAAACAATATCTTTTTTAAATGATCATTTTATCAATGTAGGTCATCACCCTCCACATCGTCATCTCATAGTCATGTCTCTGTCTTGTCGATCGCTCCCCTTCACCCCAAACAATCATCTAAAACCCTCGTGTGATGACTCGTTGCTGTTCTCCTCTCACTTACAGCCGTTACCATTGCTTATGGACCCACCCCTCCCCCCCCCCCTCTCCTCGCCCGTGATCCTTGTTATTAGTCATAAGGGAAGAGGGAAGAGACATATCATCAATCACCCGTAAGCCCTCGTTGCTCTTTTCTCACTTGCAATCGTCACCATTGCTTATAGACCCACCCCCTTCCCCCTCTTACTCGTAGTCCTTGTTATTAGTCATAAGGGAAGAGGGAAGAGGCGTATCATCGATCACCCGTAAACACCCCCTCATTCTATCAATCATGAGTGAGGAAAGAGATGGAATAGCCTGTGCACTCTTACCATCGATCACAAGAGAGAAAGAAAGGAGGGAGAGGGGGGTGTATGCTTTTATCATCTCACATGAAGATTGCTGACAAGATGTATGATAGTTGAGTCAACAAAGATGCCTCTCGTTACAAATAACTAGTACAATAAAAAAAAAGGAAAAGGACAAAATTACTTTCAAGTATAAGAGCAAGAATTATATATATATATATATATATATATATATATATATTCATCATTATATTAATGATATAAATAATATATTTATATCTTAAATGTTAATAATTCATGAACCGTTTATTGTTATCTTCTTATTCATCTCTCCGAAAATAAAAGGTATGAACTAACATAATTTTGTTTTTGATGAAAGGAAAGAACGGGATGAGGAAATTCAATATAATCCTTTTTGACATGTAAGTTAAAATAAAATATAATTTTTTCAGTTTGTAGTAAGGTAAAAAGTATTTTTTTTATTTCGATTTAGTATTAACTTGACAAAATAATCATGTTTATCTAATGTGGTATTTAATTCATGTGTTGCGTAATAAATAATATTTATTTTTCTTCAACATTAAACATTAATTAGAAAAAGTCAACTAAAATACACATTAAGGAATCGCATTCAAAGTTCAAACCATGACCGTATGATTTCGAGCATATATAATATATGTAAATATATATGGTGGGGACCATCTGCCACTTCTAACGGTCGGATGCCGCTCCCAAACGGCTAACTAACGGCATCAGTGACGGCCTTTCGTTTCAATTCAAACCCAACCCACCTTCCCCACATCACATAATTTATTGCCCTTATTTTTCCTATTTACTTCTCATCCCTCTCTCACTCTGCCCCTCTATTTCTCATCGCCTCCGATTCATCCTCTCCCTCTCTCCCAAATCCTTCTTCGGCTGCAAATTCTCGCCCAAACCTCAAGATCCAGTGCAGGATTCTCCCTGGATTGAACCCCGGAAAGCAGCCGAAAGAGGAGAGAGGGCGGCGACGAGTCCTCTCTCTCTCTCTCTCTCCCTCTCTTCTTTTGAGTTGCTGCAGCCGGCTGAAGATCCGTCGATCATTGGCTCTTCTCCCAGATTTCTGGATTGCTGTCGATCGCCCATCGTCGGCTGTCGGCTCGTGGTGTGTTGTTCCCCCTTTCCCTCGTTCTGTCTCTTCCACATTGACTTCCTTCTGGTGCCGGCCGAGCTCCTGTCCGGCTTTATGATGCGGGTTTTGGTTTTAGTTCGAGGTGTTACCTTCGGGGGGTTTTCTTGGGTTTTGATCGGCATATTGATGCTGGCGATCGGGGGTATTGGGGTTTTCATTTTATCTTTTTGAAATGTTCTTTGATCGTTCGATCCTGCTTTGGGTTTCTACTCGAACAACGCAGATTCTTAGGGTATATGTTTTGAAAAATTGGTCTGAGATGTTAATGAATTGAAAATCTGGACGTCTCAGGTAACGGTGAGATGGATAGCTCGCAAAAGAAAGGGGGATTTGTGCCGGTGTCGCCCTCACAAACGCCGAGATCCACGGATAAACATGGGAGAGATTTCCGGTCACTTGACGGGAATGGGAACTCCAGCAGCAAGCTTGACAGGGACAAGGGGGTCAATGTCCAAGTCATTCTCAGATGCAGGTGAACGAATTGGACTCTAAGACGGCGGCTTGTCTCTCATATTTTTAGATCTTGCTTTGCTGAATCCATTCCCCGAACTATTTTCAGGCCATTAAGTGACGACGAGGCGAGGTTGAACACGCCCGCGGTCATAACCTGCAATGAACACCGTCGAGAAGTTTTAGCTGCTCAGAATATTGCTAACAAACAGATTGACAGAACATTTACTTTTGACAAGGTCTTTATAACTTCTGGTTTCATTATTTTGTCAGTGAACCTTTTCTGCTACCCTACGTGTTAGACTTATTATCAGTTTGATAACTGTGCAGGTTTTTGGCCCAACTTCCAAGCAAAAGGATTTGTTTGATCAATCTATTGCTCCTATAGTGAACGAGGTTCTTGAGGGCTACAATTGCACCATCTTTGCATATGGGCAGACTGGCACCGGGAAGACCTACACGATGGAAGGCGGAGGAAGAAAAGCCAAGGTAAGTTCCTCCCCCTCGAGAACAGATCAAATGAAATGTTGCAGCTGCTGCACTTTTTTCATCTCTGATCATATATATGAACTTATTGTAGAATGGAGAATTCCCAAGCGATGCTGGAGTTATCCCGAGGGCAGTGCGGCATATCTTTGACATACTTGAATCACAATGTGCTGAGTACAGCATGAAAGTCACATTTCTTGAGCTATATAACGAGGAGATAACTGATCTTTTGGCCCCAGATGAATCAAAATTCTCTGATGACAAGTCCAAAAAGCCTATAGCTCTCATGGAAGATGGGAAGGGTGGTGTCTTTGTGAGAGGACTGGAAGAAGAGGTAGTCTATACTGCTGGTGAAATCTACAAAATCTTGGACAAAGGGTCTGCAAAGAGGCGTACTGCAGAGACTTTACTCAACAAGCAAAGTAGCAGATCCCACTCCATTTTTTCGATTACAATTCACATTAAGGAGTGTACCCCTGAGGGAGAAGAGATGATCAAATGTGGAAAGCTTAACCTCGTGGATCTTGCTGGATCAGAGAATATATCAAGATCTGGTGCTAGAGATGTGAGTAAATGATTAATGTTTCATGTAGTGGTAGTAGTAAATGTCAGTTGGTATTTATCAGAAGACATGACTACTAATCGAACTTAATACTTGTGAATTATTTTTCTCAATATTCTTCTCTGATATCCATTAAGATCTTTTGGATGACTGTTTGAATATTTATAATTGTAGGGAAGAGCAAGAGAAGCTGGGGAAATAAATAAGAGTTTGCTCACACTTGGGCGTGTTATTAATACACTTGTCGAGCATTCTGGCCATATTCCATATAGGTACTCCTGAGAACTCTCATCCGGTGTTGTATTCCTTTCTATAATGTTTTGCTGAATGTTGACTTTTATGGTTTCAGAGACAGCAAATTGACAAGGTTACTAAGGGACTCCTTGGGTGGGAAGACTAAAACGTGTATTATTGCCACCATATCGCCTTCCATCCTCTGTTTGGAAGAGACCCTGAGCACCTTAGATTATGCACATCGTGCAAAGAATATAAAGAATAAGCCAGAGGTCATCAACAGTATTCATTGCCTTGTTGCTAAATCAAATTATCTTCACATAGACTGAGCAAGTGTTCTTTATTATATTTACAGGTCAATCAAAAAATGATGAAATCTGCAATGATCAAGGATCTATATTCAGAAATTGACCGTCTTAAACAAGGTAATCATTTGTGTTTCTTTCTGTCATTTTGTGTAATATTACATAGCTGTGCAAATTTGACTCCTCAACTTTGAGTAACATATTGGCATTGTCAAATAAAAATTAAAATAAACTGGTAAAATGCATAATGTGGTGTTGTCCAGAAAGTAGTTTTCAGATGTGTTACCTCAGTTGCTATTATCAATTGCAGAGGTATTTGCTGCTAGAGAGAAGAATGGCGTATATATTCCACGTGACAGGTACTTAATTGAAGAAGCTGAGAAGAAGGTCAGTTTGAAATTATTTAAATTGATTCCCTCTATATTTGCATGTGCCTACAACACACAGTTACAGTTTTTTACATACATTTATCCTTCTTACCATTCCCTTTGATTATTTGTCTTCATTCAGGCCATGACTGAGAAAATTGAAAAATTGGAACTTGATTTGGATACAAAGGATAAGGTGTGTTGGTTAACTTAATAATATGGTACCCTATTGTTTCCATAGAGGTCTGAATTATGGTATTGTGTGTTTTGAGCAGCAACTAGTGGGGCTTCAAGATCTTTACAATTCTCAAAAACAGCTTAATGCAGATTTAAGTGACAAACTAGAGAAAACACTGGCAAGTTTCTCTCTTTCTCATACATTGGCAGGCATATCTCAAATTTTTTCCTGGAAAGAGATCAATGGTAGTATGAATTTGCTGCAGAAAAAACTGGTGGAAACTGAGCATGCTTTCCTCGACCTAGAAGAAAGATACAGACAAGCCAAATCTACAATAAAAGAGAAGGAATTTTTTATATCTAGCCTCCTCAAGTCAGGTGAGATAAATCATGTTTTCTTCTTGGGCTTTTGTATGTGGATGATTATGCGCTATTTTGAATTTCAATATTATCATCATGCTCTATTTGTTGTTTGTCTTAGCATGATGGTCATGTGACATGATGTAAATTAGCCATGTTCACATAATTCTAGTCCTGATCTGGAAATTTGAACATTGCCGGATCTGGAAACCACATTTTCGTTTCAGGTTATTTTGTTTTACAGTGTAGTGTTTTAATATTTTTGTTTGGAAATGTTTCTAACAGAGAAGGCACTAATCGAGCATGCTTATGAGCTTAGATCAGAGTTAGAAAATGCAGCTGCAGATGTTTCTGCCTTGTTTTCTAAAATAGGTTGTTACTTTCTCCTTTTCCTTTTCCTTTCAAGTTCCTGGTCTTCTAGGTGCCATGGATATACTTTGATTTGTAAGACATAATGCCAATTATGAATGATATGACTTTCAAATTTGGTTTACAGAACGTAAAAATAAAATCGAGGAAGGAAACAGGATACTTGTCCAAAAGTTCCAGTCTCAATTAAATCAACAGCTGGACATCTTGCATAAAAGTGTTGTAGCTTCAGTGATGCAACAGGAGACCCAGTTGAAAGAAATGGAAGAGGACATGCAATCATTTGTTTCCACAAAGTCCAAGGTATAATCATACTAGATAACATTTTTACTATTCTTTTTTATCAATTTTCCTTTTATCAAAATATCTCGGATCAATTGTGTTCGTGCACCACACATTCAAGCAATATTCTTTCTTAACATGTTTCATTAACAGGCCACTGAAGAACTTAAAGTGCATGTTGAAAGGCTCAAAGCTATGTATGGTTCAGGGATCAGAGCTTTGGATGATTTAGCTGGTGAGCTTGACAAGAATTCAGAATATACTTTTGGAAGATTAAATTCGCAGGTGTTAAATCACTCGTCTTCCCTTGAAGATGTAAGTAAATTATTTTTGTGGCTATGTAAACTTTCTGAAATATATCTCACAAAAGTTCTAATATGTATACATACTTTTATGTTCATGTAGTGCTTCAAAGGAATGGCTCTGGAGGCTGATCAGCTTCTAAATGAACTTCAAGAAAGTCTGTCTAAACAAGAGGATAAGTTAGCTGCTTTTGCACAGCAGCAACGTGAGGTAGGTCTCCATCAGAAGTATGGAAATTGACAAATGCTTTGTGCTCAGTTATACTGGAGAATAATAATGGTTTTCTTCTTTTGAACAACAGGGACATCTTAGAGTTGTTGAATCGACAAGGTCCATATCTAAGATTACCTCTAATTTTTTCCAAACTCTGGATATTCATGCATCTAAATTAACCAAGATCTTGGAAGAATCACAAAACATACAAGACCAACAACTCCATGATCTTGAGAAGAAGTTTGAGGTAACTCTACTTTAATTGGGTGAAAGTAGTCAATAGTGCTGAATTCATCTTATATGCCATCTTCTTGATCCATTGCCTATTCCTGTAGGAATGTGCTGCTAATGAAGAAAAGCAAATACTGGAAAAAGTGGCAGCAATGTTAGCTGGTTCAAGTGCTAGGAAGAAGAATCTGGTAATGGGAACTTCTTTTAATGGAAACGAAGTACATATTTCTCATGTTTTTTCAGACTTGCAAGCTTAGATATTCTTTGAAAGAGATAATTTCTTTATGATATGTCGGTGCTATTTACAAGGATCGAATATGCATGAGATGCGAATCTTCAAGATTTATATAATGTCTCACTGGAGTTTGCTTTTGTTTCACGTAATAGAATTTTGATATCTTTTGCTCTTTTGATATAGTATTTCTGTTGTATCTGTAAGCTATTTTCTTGTATCTTCCTTTTAGCTGAGTGGCTGAAGGAGAATTGAGGGAGAAAAACTCTGTTGATGATCTTTGTATATGTATGTTAATGCTTCAAATAGAGACTAATTTCTGTTTTTAACAGTTCTTTCTTGGGTGCACTCTTAAAGTAGCAAGTGATGTCATTGTTTATATTAAGAGTTGAGGGACTCCATGCATGTTATTACTAGTCCTATTAGGAGAATCCTAACTGTTCAAACAGATCATCAACAAATCCTTTGATGCTAATACTGGAGTAGCGATGGAACTATGGCACAAAGAATGTAACTGCTTCCTAGAAAGATGTAATTGCTCAACTTGTACGGCATTAGCTTTTAGGAGATTCCTATATACCATGATGATATTGTTTAAGATGCTAATAAGGTTTCATCGTATTTTATCGACCATAGACTGTTGTCACCTTGTGGTATCACTCTGAGATAGGAAGCATCTATTGGCGATGACTTTGAACCAAGGTTCGCTGCAGTATGTATTGGTCCAATGGGGGACCGGTATGGGTGGTACCGATCTGTCCGTACACTAGTACGTACTGATAAGAATCATGCTTTGAACTGTCAAATTTCCTCCAACATAAGGCTATTAATTGTGTATTCTGTGTTCAGCATGTTTCCACTGTTCAGAATTCTGTTCACAAATGTATCTGTCATTTATTTGTTTGTTATAGGATCAGAACATAGATGCTAGCAGTAGTTTGACGTCTGTGCCTGCTTTTAGGTTCAAACAGCAGTTGATAGTCTCCGAGCTACTGCTGCTGATAGAACAAGTAATCTCCAGAAGGAAATGTCAACCGTTCACGATTTTACTTGCTCTGTGAAAGATCAATGGAAAATATACATGGAAGAAACTGAAAATCACTTTGTCGAGGATACTGCAGCAGTTGAAACTGGTAAACATGGCCTAGAAGAAGGTGTACGAAATTGGTAAGTCTTAATGGATATAACTAATTGCCATAGAAATTTCTATTTCACATTAAACTGTGTTCTTTTTTTTACTGCATTTAGCCTAATTCCGTAATTAAACTTTTGTTAATAATTGGCAGCAAGGCAAAGGTTCGCACAGGTACACTACAATGGAGAGATGCTCAAAACTCCCTGCTGACTCTCGGCAAAGGAAATGTAGCATCAGTAGATTCAATTATCAGGTGATTGAAGCAGATGATTTTATGATCTTATCAGTGAATTATAGTAACTGAAAATTCAAATTGTTATATGACTTTTAATGTATTCATAAACTTGTGTAGGGGTGGATTGGATGCCAACCAGCTTCTGCGTTCTAAATTATCTTCTGCTGTTTCATCGACACTTGAAGATGTTGTCATTTCAAATAAGAATCTTTTATCCTCCATCGACTGTAAGATGTTACTGTGGTTGTTGCCTACCATTCATAATATATGTACGTCCTAGCATCTAAAATCATTTATATCATCCAACTTTTCCAGGTTCACTGAAACTTGACCAAGATGCATGTGAAAACTTTGACTGCTTGCTCATTCCATGCCACGGGGAACTAAGGGAACTGAAGAGTGGTCACTACCACAAAATCGTGGAGATTACAGACAATACGGGGAAATGTCTTGAAGAAGAATATGTGGTAAGAATACATTGATTAAATATATCTATAAATCGAAAGATTTGTTTCAACTTCATGTTCCTCAGCTGACTATTTGGCAAATTGACCAGGTGGATGTACCATCCTGTTCCACCCCAAAGAGACGACCAATCAATCTTCCGAGTGTTGCATCCATCGAAGAACTACGGACCCCAGCTTTCGAAGAGCTATTGAAGTCGTTTGGGGATGTGGTGAAGCAGGCAAATGGTGATGTAAAACATTTCTCTGGGTCATATGAGACCCAGTTACAGTCCTCGAGAGATTCAAGGGTGCCACTGACTGCCATCAATTAAGGCCAAGCTCGGTAGGTAGCTCCCAGCTGATGATGATGGCATGTACAGGGTAAAGAAAACCTATCACGATTCATTCTTTTTCCAATTAAAGGGTTCCACTACCCAAGCTGTGCTGGTTCTATTTCATTACTATGTACATGCACTTTATCTATCTCATAAGATGCGTTGTGTCAATCATTTCAGGGATATTAGTCATATCCCTGGCAAAGATCAGGATGATGTTCTTTCTCCTCAGTTTAGTTGTAATCCACATAGATTTGTCTTTTGCAACCGAGTTGTTTCTATCGATGAGAAATTATCATCAACGTTGTTCCTTTTGGCTGTTTTATTTTCTCTCTTCGTCATAAATCCACCGTATAATTTCCATTACAGTGGCCATCACTCAGGCGCATCACACAGCGCAAGTTGAACAGCTTCATCGCTTACATTAATTCCAAGCAGCATTCTACTTGTTTGTCACAGCGAGCTTCCGAGAGAATGTTGATATAAGATGGCAATGGGGCTCTGACACAGCTCTGCCGTAAACAAACTCAAGCAGCACAGGAGAGCATTTAGTTCCCATCCCTTCCTTTCCCTGTGGCTCCTACAACCCACGTCTATCGCTTGCTCGCCCAGCAGATCTTCCACGTCTCCTTCCCTCCATGTCCCTGAAACAAACGTCTCGTCACAAGAAACAATGCCGGTTTCGGTGCATTGGTGCATGCAGCGAATCTGGTTGGAGAGCGAGAGAGAGAGAGAGATGGCGTGAGGGAGAGGAGAATGAGGTGATTTGAGAGACGGTGGATGGGAGACAGGTCATGTCGGCCTTAACTTCCTCTGATGCTGTTGTAGCCCTCTTTCTAGGTAAGGATCCAAGTTGACTTTTGTTCGAGTGAATCCGGTGAGGACGAGACATGGCGTCGGTTCAGCTCCTGCCACGCCGCATCGGCTGCCATGGCTTGTTGCAGACGTGCAAGGAGTGGAGCTCCTCCATGGCCCCCGAGTCCCTACTCTTGGCACAGCACCTTATGGATACAGTAGTCAACGCAAAGCCATCCATCCACAGAGGCAGCACTCTGAGCTTCTCTTCTCCATGGAGAAATGTTCTGAAGACAGTCGCTGATACCAGCATCTTGTCACTTAAAAGCCCTCAGAGTTGGCAGGCGTTTCGGACTTCGAGGCGGCGTTGCGTTGCGTCGGTGCTCTCCCGCGCAGATTGTTGTCTTTTGTCTTACTCCATTAGTGGCACTGTGTGTTACGGAAGACGGTGAGTGATCGCTTGGAATGTTATCGGTAAAGGCGAGCGATTGGAAGCGCGGCAGCGAACAGCTTGGGAAGAAGCTGATCTGATCGACAGCAAAAACACCATAGTATCGCATGATGTGACGGTTCTTTAATTTTGAAAGTTATAAATAAGTTTTATTTATAATATTTTTTATTAATTTAATTAATCAAATTAAACTAAATTATTTTATTTTATTTTATTTTTATAAAAAATATTAATTCGATCGATTCAATTGAATTAAATTAATTTATTATATATATAATTATTTAAAATTATAAATATCACTATCAAAACATGAGATGGTTGAAATCTTTGTACCTCTGAATTATTCTCTCTTCTTTTAATTTTTGAATTTATGCATGTTATATGTCAAACATTTGAAACCATGTTTTAGTATCATGCATATCTAAGAAATATTGATTTGATAAATTGAATGAATTGAAAATGAATGATAATTTTTCTTTTGAATATAACTTGTTATATTTTTTATATAAATTATCATTTTGATTACTCGACATTCGATACATGAGATTTTATTATGAATCAAAAATTCTCATTAATCGATCTCCTACAATTCTATTTGATATTTTCATAAGAGGAGATTTTCTAAATGAATCATGATTTTCGCTGTGAGTTCTTGGAGCCTTCGAACAGAACCAAGCCATAACTGTCTCGCCCATTAAAACCTTCAGCCTGTCTGTGATGCGTGACTACACACGCAGCGACGAAGCTACTTCGTATCAGATGCCGACGAGAGGATCTCTCTCTGTCTCTCTCCTTCGTATCAGATTCCTTCGTTATACGTTCATGCCATGAATGCTTACGGTGTCTGCAAACTGGAAAGAGCACTTGTTGGGTGCCATCATCACCTTATAATTTATTGACTTGGTAGACAGAAAAGGCGTGTGCGAAGCTGCGTGTCATTCCCTCTCTTCGATGACTCCTCCACAGACGGGATGTGATAGACCGACATCTCTCTCTCTCTAAAACAAGTGAATTCCCAGTGAACGAATGCCTGTCATGAGAACCGGGCATCAGCATGACGGTACTTCCTTCTCGTCCTCTTTGCCAATCCCCTAACCTTGCGTAGATAGCCGGACCTCTTTTGTCTCTCTCTCACATGATTCGTCCTCTTTATATATAGCTCCAAACCCAGAGCAGATACCGACACCCGGCAAGAGACAAAGGTAGAAGAGGAAGAGATGCCTCAAGTGCCTTCTACGAGGTGGTGTCCTACGCCAGAGCAGCTGATGATACTGGAGGAGATGTACAGGAGCGGGGTGAGGACCCCAAATGCTTCCCAGATACAGCAAATAACAGCCCGTCTCTCCTACTACGGGAGGATAGAGGGCAAGAATGTGTTCTACTGGTTCCAAAACCACAAGGCTAGAGAGAGGCAGAAGCTTCGGAGGAGGCTTTGTAGCCACTACCAGCTTCTCTACTCGGCCAACTCACTCCCTCATCATCAGTTCTACTGCTCCCAGGAAGCTCCTGTCTTCCCTCTCCCATTCCACTATGCGACTCCGTCTCCCTTCCTTCATCAGGTTTCTAACTCATCCCCCTCGATTCCATCGTAAGACTATCAGTGCTGCTACCATTTTGTGATCATTCCAGGATGCAAACTCGGTCTGCAAGATGGAGGCCGGCGACGCCGAAGAAGCATCGTCAACGAGCGATGCAACCCTCAGGCATGAATCGATGGCGATGGTGGATGCAGCCTGGGCGGTGCCTTCATGCTGTAGGCCTCTCAGGACTCTCGATCTCTTCCCAACCAAGAGCACCGGCCTCAAGGATGAGTGCAGTACCACCTCCAAGTCCTCATGCTCTTCAACAACCAACTAAATGGCGCACTCCTCTCTGCATCTCTCGCCTCCTAAGTAGGACTGCTTTACATTCTGTTGCTGCATACTGAGACTGTCATGTAGTTCCTAAAGAAACGAAACCACTTGTGTAGCTCAGTACGTCCTTCCTTCTTCATGGCACTGTTTCCTTTTCCGATCCTTCTCTTTGCCTGTTGAATGCATTATAGCTAGATTTTGAAGCCATTACTGGTTGCTAATAAGTCAGTGAGACATGGCGAAAGAAAGAGAAGGGTGATCTTTAAGCCAAGCTGTGACGTAGACATGAACTTTTTGGGATTAAGGAGTGCCTTTAATGGCACTGGATTTCTCAGTACTGCATCAGAAAGCTGAGGCAGTTCATGGCATGTTTGGGAAGTCTTTAAGGTCTTTCAAGCTTCCAAAAGGACTCGTTGGTACGCCTCGTAGGAGCCATTGGATTTGCTACTACCATTGTCGAGATTCGCGTCCCGTTTGGGTTTACTACTACCATCGTCCACAACTGCACGTTTCGTGCGTCAAGATTCGCGTCCCGTTTGGATTTGCTTCTTCCATCGTCCACCACTGCATGTGTCGTGCATCGAGATTCGCGTCCCGTTTGATCCCGCCCGAGGGATATACGTGAGTTGATCCAGGCCCAGTGTGCGGAGGCGGGACGGAGTTAGCGCGACTGCACCGGTCCGGTTCGCGATCTGGCCGTTTTGATCAGGGGGCGGATCCGTTTTCGACCGGTTTATTTGGTGGATATCTGGAACTCTCCTGATGGTGGGTCCCGCGTGGACCCGACAGGATCCGCCATAGGCAAGAGAAGAATGAGAGGGTCCGCAGTCCGCGGGCAGGAAAGGCATTGACGCCTCGAAGGAGTCCTCCTCCCCCTCCGCTCCTTCTCACCGCCATTGCCGCGTCCCCTCCGCCTCCCCCGTATCCCTCTCCTCCGCCGTTTTCGATCCGCTTCGCTCCGATCGCTATGCGGAGGCTTCGAGGCTCGATGCGTTGGTCGGCCTCGATTCCTCGCCTTCTCCTGTTCGGTTGCGTCTTGCTCTACTCGATTCCTGGTAAAGTTAAACGGCTGTTTCTTATTTTTTGTTTGGAACCTAGATTTTGATTCACTTTTTCCTCTCGATTCATAAGCTTTCGCAAATCAATTTCGATAAGATCGTCGTCTCCTAGATTTTGTTTACTTTAATGAAATTAGTGGCTAAGCAATTCCTCAATACCTTTTGTTTGAGCTGAAACTAAAAGAGGGAGTTGATGCTTTTGTGATTCTGTTGGCTGTATGAAGGGGAAGGAAATTTGGAGATTGATGCGGCTGGTTCTTATGGTGCATAAATTAGAGTGGATGAGGATAGGCTAGGGTTCCGTGCACAGGAGACTGAAGGAGAAAGGAATTAGGAAGTTGGATGATCTCATGGATGAAGATAGGCTAGGGTTGTGGCTTGTTCATTCATTTTCTATGCATGTAGAGTAGGATCTGAAGTCTTCCTGCTGGTTTCTCAACTAGGAGGGGGAAAATAAAACCGAAATAAATTGCAATCCGAGTGGTTAATCTGCATGAAATAAATATGATGCTCTCCGCCTCCGATCCTTCTCTCTTTTTTTCTTTTTTGCTTTTATCAAAGGAAAAAAAAAGATATATCACTTTAAAACTCTGATACAAGGCATACTATGCTACTCGTTGTCCTACCAGAATGACTAAGCTCCATAGGCCGCTAGTCTTTTCATATACAAGAGGGTGTCGTTGTCCTACCAAAATGTGCTAACCAGTTAGCACTCAAGTTCTTCTCTTCTCCGAAAAAATGACAAAAAGAACATCCCTGAAAACCCTATGCCAGAAGTAAAATACATTTAACACAGTTAATAAGGTGCTGGGGAGGCCTAGCCACATTGTTGAGGATTTTAATGATGATTCAGCTTCCTTCCAGATTTTTGTATGCTGTAGACTATGTTTGATCGCCAGCAGCTCAGCACACCAACAGCAGGCGTCGGGGAGGAATTCACACCTAGCCAAGATGTAGACGTTTGAAGGAGGGCAACCCCACCCTTCTCCTGCATGTTACATATCCATCAGTGTTTAGTTTAATCCACGCATCGTTGGGTTTGGCCTAGGCTACAAGGATATGATTTCCCCCCCCCCTTTTTCCATCAGACAATTCTGGGTATTTACAGCATGACATAGGCTGATGCTCTAAACAAAATAGTGTAAGGGTGACCCTTAACATGATTGAAGGCAACCTCATTTCTGGTCTTCTAGATCAACAAAAGACAATAGGCTATGAGGGATATACGTATGTGATAGTCAAGGTGAGCAATATAAGTCCCTTCCCTAATCCATTCACCATCCTTCCAAAGAGGAAAGGATTGAAAAGTAACATTCAACCTCTGCTGCAGCCCTTCCCACACTTTAGAAGAAAGAGGACATTCAAAAGAAAAGTGATTCTGCTGATCAGAATCCCTCCCACGCAGGAAACAAGCATGTATAGAACAGATGTTAAGCTTAGCCAATCTAGCAGTGGGACTGCTAGAAGCCTCTTATGAAGAAGCTTCCAATAAAAAACCTACACCCTAGGAATAACAGGCAACTTCCACATACGGGACCAAATGTCACACCAAGAACCACTATGACATCCAGAATCTTTCGAAAACCTATAAGCCAATTTGGTTGATGGTTCCCCTTTGAGGTCACCTTTCCAAATATGTATGTCATCAAGTGGACCAAGGGAAATATCAATCTTGCAATCGGGCCACTCCCAATTGGGTCAAACAAATCTATAAGATAGTTATGATTCCATTGACCATTATAAAACAAGGTCGAAACATATAAATTATTCAGATCAACATTCATATTAAGAAACAGAAACATAGGTTTCATAGGAATCAGAACTTCAAAACACCAGCAATCACACTAAAACTCAGTAGAAACACCATCCCCAGTGATGTGTGAGAAACCAAAATGCAGATGATGCAAAGCCTCAAGGAGCAGCCTACAGCTTCAGCTAACTTTCACAGTGCAAGGTTGTTTCCAAGGATATAATTGTCCATACTTAGCAGTAACAATTTCAATGTACATATTGTTTTGTTAATTCAAGCACAAAGCAATCCTTTTGACCTGTAAAGCAATACTAGTGGCATGGAGATCATGGATGCCAAGCCCCTCCTCACGTTTGGGTTAAGTAATAGAATCCTAGGAAATAAGATGCTGACCCTTGGATCTATCACATTTTTGCCAAAGGAAATCTGTAATTGTTTTTTCCTTATGGTCCATAACCCGATAGGTAACCAAGTAACATTCAGGGCATGTGCAGGTGTGGCATTAGGTGCCGAATTAATGAGGGTGATTCTACCCGCTTGGGATAAATTGGATCCATTTCAATTACCTAGTTTCCTTTGGAGGTTATGAGTCATATCATCAAATGACATCAGAATCCTACGCGGGCTAATCATGGTATCAAAATATTTAAAGAGGAATTTTCCCTCAACATTAAAGAACAAATAAATCTCATGTCTTTTCTCCGCCTTAGTGTTGCGAGGAAAAAGAAAAACTTATTGATATTAATCTTTTGATTTATAAGAGCCTCATAAGTGCAAAAAATGTTCAATACTTTGACAGGATTTCCTATTGGCCCTAAAGCAAATCATGTACATAAGGTGAGAAATACTAACATGATTTTTAAATTTAAAAGGAAGTAGCATATGATTAGAACCAACATCATTAAGTAAAGTAGTCAAGATTTGGGTAGATATATATGTACGGTGAGAGGGGATCTACTTGTCTAATCACCTTATGACTTTTAAAGAAAGCAAAACAATCCCATTAATAAGACATGAGAAAACAAGGGAGGAAAGGAAATAAACTTGGTTTCCCCTCCGCTCCTTCTTATCGCCATTGCTGCATCCTTTTTGCCTCCTCCAGATCCCTCTCCTTCGTCGTTCTTGATCCACTTCGCTTTGATTGTTATGCGGAGGCCTCGAGGGTCAAGGCGTTGCTCGACCTCAATTCCTTGCCTTCTCCTGATCGGTTGTGTCTTGCTCTACTCGATTCCTGGTAAAGGAAAATAGTTGTTCCTTCTCTTTTGTTTGAAACCTAGATTTGTTTTATTTTATTTTCTCGATTTATCTTTCACAAATCAATTTCGATAAGATCTTCATCTCCTAGATTTTGTTTACTTTAATGAAATTAGTCACTGAGCAATTCCTCAATACTTTTTGTTTGAGCTGAAATTAGAAGTGGGAGTGATGCAGTAGCAATTTGGTTTATATGTTATTTGAATAAATTTTATTAGTTTTGAGATATTTTGCATTTGTCATAAGTTGTCACATGGCAATATCTACTCAAGGCGAAGAAAAAGGAAACCAATACAAGAAAAGTGGAAGAAGCCAAACTCATTTTTGATTGAAGATTACAAATCTTGATTGGAGATCTTAAATATTCATATCTTTACAAAGATGGAAGTCTATCAATCAATAATATTATCAAGGAAGGAAGGTTATCTCTCAAATCAAAGTAAGAATATTATCTTCTTCGAGTGAAGGAATAGATTGCATATTTGATTGATATGATTGTATTTTTTCCTATTTCTGTAATTCTTTTTTTTTTCTTTGTACTTGAACCTATAAAAGGAGCTAGAACATTGTAATGGATCAATGAAAAACATGAATCAATGAATTGAGTTCTTTCCCACCTTGTCTGTGAGTGGTGCAAAGCTACATTTGTTTTCTGATGGAATAATTCCATTGTCCATGTGCGAGAGGTGGGGAGATGCAAGGCCTTCATCTTGGGAGTTTGTTTCTTGAGCGAAAGCGAATCCGATAGTCATCCATTTGTTTTCTTATTATCTTTCAATTATCATTTTTGATTCCTCTCTTTTATGTTCCTCTATTATCAAGAAACAAATCCATTGCTGCTTGTCCTACATCAGGGTGTTGATGCTTTTGTGATTCTGTTGGACATATGAAGGGAAAGGAAATTTAGAGATTGAAGTGGATGGTTCTTGTGCTGCATAAATTAGGGTGGATGAAGTTAGGCTAGGGTTTCGTGCACCGGAGACTGAAGGAGAAGGGAATTAGGAAGTTGGATCAGGAACAGAACCAGTTGAAAGTGACTATAGATGAAGACATTGGAGAAGATTCGAGTTTGGTGCTGTACTATATAAAGGGAAGAATTCCATGTTGTGTCTTGTTCTTTCATTTTCTATGCATGTAGATTAGGATATGATGTCTTCCTGCTGGTCTTTCAACTTAGAGGGGGATAATAAAGGAGACATAAATTGCGATATGAGAGGTTAATCTGCATGAAATAAATACGATGCTCTCCTACTTGGCTTCTTGTGACCGTTAATTGGCTTATGGCAGAGGGAGAAGAGCAGTTCCTATGAGTATTTTCACAGTAGGCCATTTTGAAGTAACTGTTATTTGTGTTGAATAGAAAACAGGCCCTTTGTCTGTGTGGTGCTGTACAAGGAGCGGTCGATGATTACTATTATTATCTAATTAATTTATGGATTTCACAGGCATAAACTATCACAATGGGATAGAGAGGCATGTCAGACCATGTCAGCTTATAATTTACGAATCGTATGCACAAAACAAGAATCCTTGCTCATGATGCAGTTGGAGACATAATAAATAGAGCCAACCATGTGCTATTGTATAATGAAAATGTCTTTATGACACTACAAATATGTCTCCAAGGACCTTTTGTAGTTAATTTAAATTGGAGAGACATAAATACCCGACAAAACATATAGAAGGAACTTATGCAATATGAAGGAATATTGGACATTGCAAAAAACTTTTGGGAAATGAATGAAAAGAACAATTTTGACTTTTGATACTTATAAATCGGAAGGGAGATCCTTTGGTAGTCCACCTCAAACTATTTTGATTAAGGACATTCATTGATCTATATTAATCTCAGAAAAATAGAGCTGAAATTCAGAATAGAACATGTTTAAATGATTAAATGAATCTATGAAGTTTAACAGAGAAGAGATATCTGGTTTTGAGAAGGAAGAAACAGAAGAGATCAGATGCAACAGAGAGATAATGACCAACTTATATCGGTAAACTTGTCCCATTTGTCTTGTAGGACCAAGTTATATTGGTTGTATAAAGAAATAAATCTCAATGAAATTTAAGGAGTCATGCTTTAGAGTCAATATGGATCGAAGTCTAAATAATTTAGGTATTATAATTTGCATCTAATGGCACAGAGAAGCTTGATGTTGTACTTTTGTAGTGAGTAAGACCCAGTTAGATTGGTGTCTGTTTTGATGAATTTAAAGAATTATAAGAACTGTCTTTCTCTGAGCAGCTTCAGAAGATTTTTAGCAAAAACTTGCCTGTTATTGGTTTTCTAATTGTTAGAGCACTTGGAAAAATGATTACTTGTAAGTTGGGAATTCCTATGCAAGGGAAACACCCATTATTTTCTACATGTTTTGACAAAGGTTCTAATTATCATTCATTGACAGATAGTTATTCTATGCTCAATACAAACATAAAATTTGGCTGTGCCAGTTATTTTTTAAAAGTACTACTTGATGCTTCCTTGATCAATTCTTTCCTAAATCCATTTCAGGTTTGGACATCAGGCCACTTCATTACAATTAGGTTTCATTATAAACAAATGACATGTACTTGCCTCATATGATCAAGGAAGTCTCTTAGTCTTTGCCTTATATTGCCTCATAGTAGTTGCATAATTCTTTGTTATTGTTGGTTTTCTCGAGTGCCTTGTGAAAAAAGCTGTCATGGATACATTCTGTTTTCTTCTCATGTCAAATTCTTGTCATAGTAAATTCTTGATTGATTATACATTTTAACATTTGAAGTTGTGAAATCTTTTATTTGGCTTCTGTTCCCAAGCTAAGCGTATTTTATTTTATTTTGCCAGGCATTCTTTCATCAAGGATAGTTTCCCTAGGTTCAATTGTGATATTCACTACTCATGAATGGCTACCTATGAAACCAATCGTTTATTTTCATTGTCAAGGAGAAAACAAGACTGTCTTGCCTGATGTAAAGGAAAAAGATATTTTATACACTTTCCGTGGTGAAGAATCTTGGCAGGTTTGTTGTAGATGAATATTGTGTTATCATCCTTTTCCTGCTTTATTTTCCATTTTGACAGTATGTCATTTAGTTATTGGTTCAAAATGATGAATTTTTTTAATCTTCTGTCAATGAAATATAAAAATAATCTTAAAACACAAAGATAATCAATTCAATTCGGCTTTAAGATTTTATTGGTATAATGGTGAAAGTGGGTTGGATAGTGTCTGTTTGGTTACATTTTTTGAACCAAAATGAGCAACCAAGCTAGATATTGTTACATAAATATATGTCATGCATATTAATATTTTTATCCTATTTTCCTTTCGAAATCGAAGTGTTCGATTTACCCCTTAATATAAGGAAAGTTGTTACTTGATTGAGTTTTTTTAGGAAAACGTTACTTAATCATATTATTTCTTTTTCCCATTCTTCATTTTCTCCCCACCCTTGTTTTAAAGGTTTTGCATTCAAGGATTATTATTGATATATTTGACTTAGTGTGTAATTACTTTTATGTGATGTATAAGATTCATGTATTATTCACATATATATCTGCTATATCCCTCATGTATCTAATTCTTATTCGTATCCAATGTGTATACATATCTAAGTTGATTCTATCTTACAAGAAAAGGTTTGCTGTTTGCAAAGCCTTCTCTTATGGGCTTTAAGATGCTGGAGCAATATGCAATTAAGTTGCCTTGCGCAAACTACATGAGATCTTTTGCAAGAAAATGGGATAATATTCCCCATGTTTCATTTAAAACTAAATAAGAAAAAAAACAACTATGTGGAATTCTTTCAAGCGCAAACTAGGGCATTTTTATCTTCACAAAATATGAAGCTGTTCTTCCTATAACTTCTGTTTAAGATTCTTCAGAGATCATCGTGGAGCACACCCGTTTCTCTGTTGTCCCTAAGAACTAACAGCTGCCTCCTCGTCGCTATTTTATTTTTATGGACATGTAATTTGGTGCCTATGGAAGTTTGCTTCTAGTCCTCAGATTTCTTGCCACTGTTACGACTGTAGTTTTGCTTTCTTTGTATTGTTGTCTTCCTCATCCTATAACTCTTAGGTGCCTCATTTCCATGATAATTTGCTGATGGGCTCCCCATCCTATTACATAATTTACTGTGTGTCGTTGATGTAGTTGTTTTCTCTGAAACATTTTAATTCCATAGTTTGATGAATGACCATACGAATGATTCAGTGCATAAGAGTTAGTAAACAAGGCCAATCTATCTCGAGGCAACTGATGACAATCCATTCTCCTGTAATTCACAGCCTCTGACACAACTTCCGGAGAAAAAATGTAAAAGATGCGGTTTCTATGAACAAGACACTTTTAAAGCTGATGATGTCTTTGATGAGTGGGAGCTGTGTGCTGGTAATTTTGTGGATGGAAAATATGTTCGTAAAAAGAACAAAGAATTCAACGCCACGTTCATATGCCCTCGGTGCACTGGTTCCGATGGTGAGTGCTCTTATCTTCTTGGTTGTTTTATATCTTATCATAGGTTCTACTCTTTGCATTGATGATAAATAATAATTTAGTCTTCCTTTATTTTCTTCATTCCATTCGTCTACTTTTGCATTTCCCTTTTCTGGAGCAGTAATTTTGGCCACATTAAGTTGGATCTTGGGAGCTTAGTAGATGGATTAACCGGTCAGACAACAACAACTGCTGATATAAAATTCTTGTACTCATAGGTGTTGATGAGACTCTCGAATCAAAGGACGAGGCTTCTGGCAGGAGAGGGAAAATGGTTACAGTCATAATTATATGCGTATTTGCTGCTTCTTTTGTAATGGTTGCCGGTATAGTAGCCTTGTATAAATATTGGCAAAAGAGAAAGAGGGAGCAAGACCAGGCACGATTTCTAAAACTCTTTGACGAGGGGGATGATATTGAAGATGAACTGGGTCTAGGTTATATAATATGACAATGACATGTGAAGACATTTTGGACCCTAATTTTTTTTATATGTGTAAAAAAATGGCATATAGTGTTTGTAAATGATACAAGCTTGGTTGCAAAGTTTTGGTCATTAGCACATTGCAATCTTTTTCAACAGTCATTTATTTTTCTTCTTCACATCATTCTTATTCCTCCCTTCTCCTTTTGGGTAAACTCTTGATGGTCACCCAATATTAGCGTCCGATCGGATCGTAAAATCCGTCCATATCGTAAAATTCATTTATGGATTTCAGTGCAATCCGTCGATATCGAACCAAAATCGGATATCAAAAAATAAATCTCAAATAAGAATTTGAAAAGAAAATATTCTTAAATAAGGATTACGTCACTGATAATTAATATAAAATTATATTAAGTCTCATCTTAACGAAAAATTTAATACTCAAATAAAATAATTACATATATATATATATTATATACCCATTAAGTAAAGAGCACATGTTTATTCTTTGTGCTTTCATGAAACCAAAAACTATTTTATTTTATTTATTTATTGAAATTTAAAACTTTCTTTCCGCCATAAACTACTGTTTCCCATCATCTGCCACCTTAGTGATCCGTGTCTATTAGTTATCTCAATCTGAACCGTCCATGCCATCCGTTCCAACGGTCGATTCTACCTCAAGCTCGCGCCCATGTTCTCCCTCTTCCACTATATATATAACCCTCGAACCGCCGTTCGTCTTCATCGCTTCGAGCTTTCCGATTCCCGCAATCTGAGGTATGAGGAAGACCTTTATTCTGTTTCCCCCCTTCGCGTCGCTTTCCGTCGGTCGTTGTTTCTAAAATTTCGTTGGAATCTTTGTAATTTGAACTGATGACGCCTTGAATTGCTGCAGAAATTTGTAGATCTAGCTTCGGTCGGCGGCGATGTCGGGGCGAGGAAAGGGCGGCAAGGGCTTGGGCAAGGGCGGGGCCAAGCGCCACCGCAAGGTTCTCCGCGACAACATCCAGGGCATTACCAAGCCCGCGATCCGGCGCTTGGCGAGGAGGGGCGGTGTGAAGCGTATCAGCGGCCTCATCTACGAGGAGACTCGTGGCGTCCTTAAGATCTTCCTCGAGAATGTGATCCGCGATGCTGTGACCTACACTGAGCACGCCCGTCGGAAGACTGTCACCGCGATGGACGTCGTGTATGCCCTGAAGAGGCAGGGAAGGACTCTCTATGGTTTTGGTGGTTAGGACTTCACGTTTGATTAAAGTCTTGCTGTCAAGAAATCCAAAAAACTGAAACAATGTAGATTGAATTCGAGACTATGTGGCTAGGGTATCAGCATCCGTTTATGGGGCTTCTGATGTTAGAATTGCTCATCTAGGGTTTTCTTTGGTCATCTGTCCGTCGGTAATTTAAACTGTTGTTGCTGGAAGCTCTGTGTGAAGTTACTGATGTGCGACTCGTCCGCAAGTTTATGAAATTAATATCTCATTGTGTTTGGTGAACGTCCATTACTAATTTGTTTTCAGGCCATTTAATTGATGCAGCTTTCATTTTGTTGAGTGTGCGTTGTTACAAGCTTTGATGATATCTTATTGGATTCTCTCAGTCATGTTAATCGGAACTAATGACTTTGTCAATTAGGTCATATGTCTTCTAGCTGTTACTTTGATGTTGATTTATGTGTATACATTGGTGATTTGAATGATGAATTGCTAGGTTTTTTGGGGTAGGTGTTAAGATCTTAGAATGCTTAGTTCAATTGTAAGGTTGCTTCTACTTGACTTGAATGCTTAGGGCTTTGAGTATTAGAACTGACTTGTTTACTTGTAGAGATGGGGATGTGTATTTTGATTGATTCCTCCTGAATGTGTGGTGTGCTAGTCTTCTTTTGTGTATTAGTGATCTATTGTTGCAATTGTGTCTAACTGGTGAAAACATGTCTTGTTTGTAATGTCTTTTTTTTCTTGGTGAAAAACAACTTGCATAAATTTGAGCTGGAAGTAAGTTGTATCAATGGGCTACTGATTTATGGTTGGGTTTCATATGACGACCATCGAGAGTGGATGCTCTTGTTGTTGATAATGTTGAGTGTGGTGAGAGTATGTTGTCTGATTAAGTACACTTTTAGTTTGATGGTGCATTCATTGGGTTTTTGGTTTCTTGGTGTTTCCACTTGATTTTTGTTACGGGTATTTGGTGTTTGCTGCTGATTGCATTTAGAGATGCTTGTTTAGATTATTTGCATCAAGCGATTAATTGTGCTTGTTCCATTATTGGTACACAGTTGATTCAAGTATCTCTATAAAGGAAATGGCTTGACTGCTCTTATGGATATTGTTCACCTTTGAAAGCTGGTTGTTTATGATGTAAAAGAAAAATGTCAATGAAGCTCATTTTATGTTGCTGTTATATAGGATCTATTGTAATAGAAAAATGAAATTGAGACTCCATTTTGGCACCTGATGCATTGTTATTTCTTTTTCAAAGTGTTTTCTATACCGATGTGAATAATATCGGTGGTGTGATCTACGAGGAAACTCGAGGGATCAGCTGGATGTTCCCCAACAGTTGATCTGACTCTGTACCCTGGTTATGCTGCTACGAAAAATTGTTGCGGTATGATGCTGTTTATACTCATCTAGTGATGTTTGTATCCAACTGGGAAAAGGTAATTGTTTTAGTTATAGCATTTGCTGATTATTTTTAATCTTCATCTGTTAAATCTTCCTTCTTAATCTAGATGGACCAGGATTCTGCCGGGAAGCTTGGTACACCTTAGTGCATCATATCAGAGAGTTTCTTGTAAGCAAATCATTCTTACAACCTACAAAATTCATCATATCAGGAGGTTCTTATTGGATTGGTTGTCACTTATCTGTGTTCCAATGGCAGGAGACTGAAGAATTGATTCTGGTTGGAAGGAAGTTAACCAGTTGCTCCCCTCCCTGCTACAGAATAATTTGAACTACCATGGTGAGGAGCTGCCGAGGCATTCTGCTGATGAGCCGAGATTCTGAAGAGTATCTGCACAAGAAGGATGTGATTGAAAATCCGCCACTGGCTACATGGGGCTCCAATGTCTGCATCAGACTCCACACAATAACTTGGCTTCAAAGTATAGTTCTGCTATCCATGCTGAACAGCGAAAATTGGGACTTGAACCTTCCCATTAAAGTGTGGACACCGATTCAAATGATTTATTTACTGAACAGTCAATACAACCTCAGATCAAGAAATTTGGGAATGCCTGCTGAAGACAATAGGGATACAGGCGGCTTAGAGTTGCACATTAACTGGAGGAAGATGGCCCTTCCTGATACCTGGCAAGGAATCTTTTGTATGCATGTTGTGAAACCTGAACCATATGCCAACAGCAGTCAGAAGGAATTAGAAACTTATCGATGTAGTAGTCTAAAGTTGGTAGGTATTAGGCGCATGAAATCTGAAACATGTAATGGAAGTTTTAAGGGTGAAGCTTCCAGGGTAGCTGATCCCTTTGATCAGAAATTACTGTCATCAGTTGATGTCCCCACTTGCATGGAGTTGCCCTCAGGTAAAGCTTAAACCAGTGGTTTTGGATTTTAATGCTGCACATGATGTGAATATGCTTTGTGATGATAGTCCAGTCATGGCTGGTAATGCGACAATAGGTTCAGGTGAAAGCACTCAAGGAGCCTTGGCTCCAGCCACAGTATCAGTTCCTAGTATATCTTGTAAAGATGAGGATGTGATCTCTGACATTAGAAGGGAGTACTGCTAGATTAATAAATTTTGTCATGGATATGTCATTGCTGTTGCAGAAGGATGCAATGGCGGAGACCAAAATTCATCAAATTGTTCACATGGCTTCTAAGCTGCATGATGAATGTGTGGTTTCTGATGTTAGAGAGCCCATGGCTTGTGATGGTCTCATATCAAGACTGTACCGAAATGGACTGCTCAGATGGTGAGTATATTATACTTCATCTGAATTGGTTGCTGGAGATGATCATCCTCACATAAAGAGTGTACCGTAAGTGTTGGAAGTGTTGAAGGGGCATGCATTTGTCTGCTGATGGTGATAGTAAACTTCAGCATCCTGTGCCGCAACATTCACAAGGATTCATGTGAGCATGAAGAAAAAGAGAATATGGAAATGTTCACAAGGATTCATGTGAACACGAATAAGAGACTATGGAAATGCTAAAATGCAGTGGTCATAGTGCTAAAAACTTTTGATGGAAGTATAGTGGAGATGATAGATTTGCATGAATCATCAGTAAGAGATTTACTAAACCTTCTAGGGGTACAATAAAGCATATCACCTTGGAAAGAAGGGTTCAGAGATGAAGTCCAAGTTCATCAAACCACCTATAGTGCAATTGCAAAAAGTAGCGAGGATTAGAAAGTGAACATTGGAGATGCCGTCGTGTCTTTGAGCATTCAGAACTGCAAGAACGAGATTTAGATGCAAGTGGCAGTAATCATGTTGACGATGGGGGTAGGCATGGACAAATCAAGAAGGCAAGCTTACCTGCTTTTAGTTGGATATTTGGTCAGAGTTGCATCAGGATTCAATATTTATGATCTGCAGTGGCCAACGGATTGTAAGGTAATAATTCTCAGCTGTTGTTGCTGCTGCTATGATCTTAGTTTTTGTTTTGATATATATGGTTTTTCTTCATCCATAGTATAGGCCTTCGGAATCTGTACTTTGATGCTGATTTCAATACTCTTCATCCAACATTTCAGAAGCTCAGCAAAAAATTTCAAACCTGCATTTCTGTTCTTCAACATGCTGTTGCTGATGTGGTTTTTGGGGTTCTATGTCTATGATTTGGTAAAACTTTTTGTGATCTTTTGAAGGAGATGAATCGTGTATTTTAGCATGTGGACTCTGTCGAGATACCTGTTTTTGCATTAGTAGTGTGTTTGGTCTTTGCCACATGGTTGTTGTTGTTGTTATTGTTTTTTTTTCTTTCATTCTCTAAATCATCGTGATGTGATGTAAAAAAAAAAAAAAAGATAAATAATGAAATGGGATGAATTAAAAATTTAAAAAGGAGAGGATGAGAAATAGTTTTAGATGATGTGGATCGATGTCGATCGACACTTGATGGTGCTCTCCACTTGAGATGTCGTGGTGGATCTTGTCACTTGGTATTTGTGGTAGATCGGAAGTCAAGTTGGTCGATGAGTGTTTGCACTTGACTCTTCTTCTTTGAGGCGGATAGCGATCGCGAGTTCCAACCTTCTTCGAGGCGGATAGCGATCGCAACAGTTGGAACTTGAGAGAACATCAAAGTCTCTTCCATCGTGAGCACGGGGAAGAGAACATCATAGGCGGCCTTGAGGAGCCGACCCTCGTCGTTCAGGGTGATGGTGCCCATCTCTCTCTCTCTCTCTGAAGTTGGTGAGGGTGTTTAGCTGCACCCTACCATCTGCAGAACGCAAAATAGATGAAGATTGAAGAGGGCAGGTCGCTGCATTCATGATCATATCATCACAAGCGGTTGCAAATTGTGACCAAGTGTCCGAGGAAATGGTGGTTAAGGTTTAGATGAGCGACCAAACAAGGCACACTCTGTTTCTTTCATCTGTAGATGTGTCTGAGGACCAACAACATCTTTGTGCTTTGGACATTACTCTTCGGTTCGTCTTGAACAGAGACAAGGCTCTCATTGAGTATTTACTGGACCGTTGGAGAAGTGGCCATTGTCTCTGAGCGGTGACTATGATGACCAATCAATGTTCTCTGCTGTGGCACTGAGGGTTGCCCAAGTCTTTATCTTCTTCGTCATCAATTGGATGGGAAGCTACTAACCCTACCACCAGATTTGTGGTGTCTCAAGGTATGGTTATGCCAACAAGAAGAAGAAGAAGAAGAAGAATAAGAAGAAGAAGAAGAAGGACCCAACTCACTTATGGCTCATGATGCCACACCATTCCTTCCCCAACACTTGAGCAAAGCGAAATGCGCTGTGAGCTACATACCATACAGACATTTGTGGATCTCTGTATCCAATCTCTCATCGTCCCACTTGCACTTTCCTACCTTTACTTGCAAATGAAGCCTGGCCACATCCCCCCCCCCATCGCTCTTCCTTTTAAGCTCCCCAGGTAGATTGGACCAAAACATCGAGGAGGAGGAGGAGGAGGTGGTGGGAGGGTGAGCCATGAGCTCCCGGTGCAAGTCTTCTCTGGGCTTCGTGGACGCACGTGTGCCGGTGAGAGCAACCTACGTGAACCTCTACAAGTGGCCGGAATCCGACGCCGAATTCGTGAAGTCGGTGACGAGAAGAAGGGGGAAAGTCGACGGTCGCAGTGGCGGCAGCAACCTCGAGGGAGGGAGGAAGTGGAGCGCCGCACCGACGGCGGTGGACAGCTACTCGTGCCGGCAGATGTACCTGAGAAGTTACACTTTCTCTCGGAGGGAGAGTGTTCCTGAGAAGACACAACGGTGCCTCGGAAGAGTCAGGGAGACGGCCGCCGTGTTTCCTTTCCGCCAACGCAAGAACCAAGGCACCGCAGGTGGCGTCAATGGTGATGCTAATAATAAGAACATTCCAAACAGAAGGATGAAGACGGAAAGGAAGAAGAAGGCTTGTGTGACAGTAAGGAAGCTAAGAGAGGTCTCCTACTCCACGCTCTATTTCATCTTCCATCGCCTCCTTTCTTGCACTGCAAGAGTCGAGGTGGTGCGTCGAGGGTGCAAATTACCACAGAATTCACACTCCTCTCTTTTTCCTGTTTCTTAAGCTTAATGGTTTTCTTCAGCATTAGTGTGTGTCTCTGTGCTTTCTTCTCCGAAAGTTCTATAGAGGTGAACAAGAAAACGAGTCTGGTCTTTATACACAGTGATGTCTTCTTCCTCGATTCCTGACTCTTATTGAAACACCAAGATCGATCAGTTTTCAGGTTCCTAATTCAAGACTCAACACATCATATTATTTCAAGTAGGTAAATAGGATCGAAAAGACATGCAAAATGCTAAATGCTTAAAAATACTTGCACATCAAACATGATTCATATAAGGATATAATACAGCTCCATTGTCATCCTTGCAGACGTCTCACACAGAAGATGCTGAGCAGTTCATACAACAAAGCTAGATTGTAATTACATTGGCATATGGTTTGTTATGCGAATATAACATCAAGAAAAATAAGGGAGAAAGAAGAAAAAACCAAGGATGCAAGACAGGTCCCCTCGGATTAAGCACTGCAAAAACGTACTAAACACGCAACACTCGTAGGTCTACAATTTAAGCAGTATCATAGCATATTAGTAAAACTTACCTCCCCTCCGACTTGATCAACTGCGAGAAAACTTTACTCATGGAGACGTCTGAAAGATCATTAAGCACTGATGTCCCGACTTCCCTCACAGGTGTAGTGTCAGATGTGCTGATGTTTTGAACCAGCGGTGAGATTTCAGTGATGCGATTGATGCTGTCGACCTCGGACATGCTGGAGGAATCCGCTTCCTGAAGCTGCAGCACATACTCCAAGTTCCAAAGGACATCCCCCATCGAGGGGCGCTCGACACCGGAATCTGCTAGGCATTTCTCGATCGTTTCCCCAAACTTCCTCAGTGAGTCAGGCCTAATCGATTCTGCAATCCGAGAATCAACAATCTGCTCCAATTCTCCCCTCTTTTGCCACTTCATTCCCCACTCCGCTAAGTTCACCATCTCTCTTGGTAGTGTTGGATCAATGACTGGTCTTGCACACAGCACTTCAAGCAAAACAACCCCAAACGAGTACACGTCCGACTTCTCTGTCAACTGTTGTCTCCGGAAATACTCGGGATCAAGATATCCGAAGCTCCCTTTTACTGCAGTACTGACATGAGTCTGATCCAACTCAGGCCCTGTTTTTGAGAGCCCAAAGTCGGCAACCTTCGCCAAGAGATTCTCATTGAGTAGAATATTTGCAGATTTGACATCACGGTGGATGACAGCCTTTGCCTGACCAGTATGAAGATAGTGCAGTCCTCTGGCTGATCCAATACAAATTTCCAATCTCTGTTTCCAACCAAGAGAAGGAAGGTTTGAACCATAAAGATGGCTCTTTAGAGTGCCCTTTTCCATGTATTCGTAAACAAGAATCATCTCGTTCTTCTCATCACAGTAGCCGATAAGAGAAACTAGATGGCGGTGGCGCAGCCGTGACAACAATTCGATTTCAGTATGGAACTCATTAAGGCCTTGTTGAGATTTTGGGTTACCCCTCTTCACCGCTACTTTTGTTTCATCTCTCAGCACTCCTTTGTAGACCTTCCCAAAACCTCCTACCCCAATCACCCAATTTTCATCAAAGTTGTTAGTCGCTTCTTGCAGCACAACGAAAGGTAAACGATAACTGAGGTTTCCATTCTGCCCAATCGTAAATGCAGTTCCATTGGAAGTTCGACTTCCCGTGCTATGTGACGTCAATCCATTAATGGAGAAAGGCACCCAGGTTTTAGAATATTGTTTGGCAAGCTTCCTTTTCCTGAGGACCAAGCAAAGAATTATAGCAACAACGGCAACCACAATTGCCCCAACGATCGGGACCAATATGATGACAAAGTTTTTCTTCGAACCCAGTGGTGTGATAACAGTTGCAGAACCCGCAGAGCCATTAATCTTCATGATTTCGAGGCCGTTCATAATGCCATTTGGCAAAACATCAAGTAAGGTTGAAGGACCAATGCTGACACTAAGCCTGTCAGATGCATGATCAGCCTCTAAAACATAATCGATAAAAACAGGTGTAGCCAAACTCTGTAATGTCATAGAAGAAAGATCAAGATCACCAGCTGCAAGCCAAGTATTAATATAAACATCAAACAAGAGGTCACCAGCCGCCTTACTGACTATATCACACAAATGAACCCTTATCAAGTAATCCGAGTTTGCATCCACATTGAACTGCCATGTCACATTAAAGCGGGCATTAGAAGTATTTGAGGAGGCAGCCAATTCCGTTGCCGTAGAATACACAATATCAGGGGCAGTCTCCTCAGTGGCTCCCCCTGGCATATGATTGATGTTTCCACTGAAGTTAACCGATTGGGAAAGCTTACTGTCAAGCAGAAATTCCTGGTCAGTGTCCCAAGTTCTCCACAGAGTATCATCATTTGGGAGAACTTTCGGCCCGCCCATGTTGATCCGATAAACTGTCTCCAATAACTGTCCTGACAAACCCTGGTACTTGCCCTGAGGATTAACAATCTTTGCAGTATCTACAATCAGCTCATCGGGAACCGATACAACTTCGATAGCACTTACAAAGGCGAGGGAAGTGCTTCCCGATGGTACAAAAGTAAGGATGAGGGTGTCGAGAGTTATGGTCAACGAGAATTCCTTAACAATGGCGGACTTTGCCTGAGGCTGGAAGTCTCGGAGAAGGACAACGTCTTGGGTTGACACACTGAAGTTTGCAGCAGTGAGGTCGTAACTTCCATACACGAACGGGAAGAAATACAGGCGGACGAAGTGCCTGCCTGGCGCCTTGATTTGGAAAGAGTAGGACGAGGGCACGGTGAACACCCGAGCGTTCTGGAAGAGGGCCGTGCCGTAGGAGGAAGGGACCGAGCTCGATGAGGTGTTGGCCAAGTTGTTTGAGGCGGGTGTCAAGGTCGACGAAAGGGATACATCAGCCACGAAAACTCTGTCGCCAATGGTGGTATTGGTCAAAGAACCGCAGTCAATCAGATAGCTATCAGCTGGAGTAAATGCAGAATGGCCGCATCGAATCGAAACGATCACCAAGACGATGAAACTCACTCCGATTTTGCGAATGGCCATCACGGAACACAGCTGAAGATAGATCTAATGGCACTACTTTTGGGAACACCAAAGGAAGACAGGTATACAATCGAACCGGGCACCGGAGAGAAAGAACTTCTTCTTACCTAACAAGACAACCCGATTCAAAGAACAAACGAGAAATCTGAGCTCGGAACCAGAAAAACCCTAATTCACGCTCATCAATCTCACTTCAAACGCCGCCCCACTTCTCCTGGGAATTTAAATATTAGAACCCACCACGATTCACTGGAGGAACATCAACAAGAAGTAACAAAAATCCAATCTCGGGCCACGATCTACCTGAAAATGACGCCGGAAACGACAAGCCCACCAGGAGAACCCTGAGGTTTTCACCACAAACAAGCACAATAGGGGAAACAACCCGAACGGCAGAATCTTCACAACTCGACGACCACAAGCAATTGGAATCGAACTCAAAGAAGCACAATAGAGGGGGCGATCTCACGGGAAAAGAGAGGAGAAGGTGGCACCTTTGGTGCTCAGGAAAACCGGGAGATCTGCAACAAAAGTACCTCAGCAACCGATCGTAACTCCACAGGAGGCGAACAAGGTCCCTCCTCTCGCTTGATCAAGGCCTCAGAAGTCTTTCAAAGAGAGAGAAAGGGTGCAGGGGGAGTTGGTAGGTGTTTATAGGGGAAGTTCATGGCAATGGCAGAGAGAGAGAGAGAGAGAGAGAGAGAGAGAGGGGGGGGGGAGATGAGTCAATGCTCTGAAACTGTAACTTGCCGCAAGTAAAAGTGAGGAGAGAGAGAGACTGTGCCAGCTGATAAAAATCAATTAAATTGTAATTGAACAGAAAGTGCAGAATTGGAAGAGAAATGGTTGCTCGTGGTTGTTACGAGTCTCTCACTATCAATGTGAAAGAAAAGGACATTATTTTTTTTTTATAATTTAAAATATTTTTTAATTTTTTATTTTTAAAAATTAGAAGAAAAAAAAAGTATAACTATCTATAATGAGTGTAATATTTTTAAAAAAGTTGATATTATAATAAAGTTATAAAATATTTAATCAAAATTTAAACCTAATTTAATTGATTTTAAACGTAAGAATTTAACCACTATATCATAAATTTTTATTATATCTAATCAAAACCAAAATCATCAGCTTTATTTAAAAAAAAAAAAAATCAAAACTAAACTATCTGTTCGATTTGGAACGGACGAATAGTAAGAAAAATCCTTTTTCAGCTGTACATAAAATAATAATAATTTTTAGAAATGTTATAGTAATATATTGTTAGGTTGCTTTCAACCTTTCAACGAAGTGCATGTAGCTTTTGGTTCTTTGCATTTGGGATTGGCTAACCATGGAAGACCACGACAAAGTCATCTATGAGCACCTGTGAACAATGACTGACCGATTCTTGTCTTTGAATTGATGAGGTTGCCACCTAAAAGAATGATGGATTTTGACATTGACCTTGCGCTACCATTTTAAATTAAGTCTTTCTGATTTCTGATCATGACCTTTCTCATCATGTCAACTTCATCGCCAACCAGGGCTAGTTCTGCAACTCCTACAAACCCTAGAAACATGGTGGCCATGGTGAATCAGTGATTATCAAGAACATGAGTTGGAATAAATATTTGAAGCATTTTATCAGAAGATATGTTTTTGGTCATAATTGGTGGAACGATGTTGGAAAAAAAAACTACACACAGCCATCTTATCATATTGTTTATCCTTATTGATAATTCTTTAAGGCGTCACACAGAGAGAGAGAGAATAATATTTTCAAGTTCAGAAAAAAAAAAAGAGAAAAAGAAAAATTACAACCGTAGCTGGATTTCAATATTCAAAACAGTCAATATGCACCAATTCAAAGGTGTGTGAAAATTGATTAATTACTGTTCAAAGTTTGCTAGTCATTTATGTCCTAGAAGCAAATCAATGACATATGTGATATTCTTTTTATTTATTATATTTATTTGATATATATATATATATATATATATATATATATATATATATATAATGAAATTGATTCATCTTTAAACACAAAGCTCTAAATAATATTGATCATAGGTTACTCGAGAGGAACATCGAGATAATCAGACAGACTAATGTGCTATATATCCATCCATATGATGGAGGTAACTGGTCTCATAGTTGCTCGTGTGAGGACACTAGGACTACAGTACATGTGCTCTTTAGAGAATAAGTTCATTGATTGATCCGCTCACGGAATGTGGGAGAATCCGATTAGAGTGAGACTCGAGTAGAAACTGTATGGGTTTAACACTATCATGCCCAGTATACGATCTCTATGATATTAGATGGATGAGGGACTATAGGTATATGGTAACTGAGGACAGATAGGTCCAAAGAATTGGATTTCCCTGTATCGTCTGAGGTTACGACATAGTGACCTAGTACGTTCGCAGTCGATGAGTCGAGTGAATTATTAATAATTCACTAAGCCAGAAGGAATTCTGACAGGTAAAACTCACGGCCAGCTCGATATTGGGCTTAAAGGGTCACGCATATGGTAGACATTGTGACGAGTAGAGGTTCAGATGTGAGATATCCGTCGGAGCCCCTATCTTATTGGATATTCAATAAGCCCCTGAATTATTGGATCCCATGGATAAGATCCAATAAGAGCCAACGAGGAATTATTAGATAGAGATCTACTAATCTAAGAGGCTTGAGTAGTTGGATGGATATCTAATACCCAATAAGCTAGGATCCATTAGGATTAAGTTGACAAGAGGCCTATATAAATAGGAGGGAACCAAATACCCATAAACTAGAGGATTTTTGGTTGCCACCTTCTATTCTCCTCTTCAGATAGTAGGTGTAGAGATTTAGGCGTCGTTGTAGTCCTGTTGTATGGATGGATCACAACTATCTCATATGTGGTTTTTAATTTTACAGATTTTGCATACCAATCTTCACACATTATTGAACAAATGATAGAACAGTATTCAACGAATTCAGATAGGGACATCGAGGTGTTCACAATAGCAGAGTCTCGTACAAATGAGTCCATCACTTCATGGCATTTTTATGTACAAGAAATGGTGGAGTGACGATAACTCTTCCAAGAAAAAAAAGATGGATTCGTTATTTTTGTTTTGGATCAATGAGAAACTCTCAATTTACAATATATGTCATCATCGAAACTGAGTTGAGAATTTATCATTCTCGTGAATACATTGGATTATGATTTTGAGGACTTGAAGCTCAAAATAGAGGGCACAACCGAGTCATCTTTATGAAAATGGAGAGTTTGATCATCGTCGAGCTTATCTGGAAAGGGTTCTCAATCCAACTGTTCAGATTATTGCGAAGCAAATTTCGGATTTCTCTGATGTGCCTGGTCTCATATCAAGGTGTCTGTAATTCTCACAACACACATTAAGAGGCAAAGCATTGATTATGTCTGCATCGTACAGAGACTGGACACAAACCTTCCTCCTTGTTTCGATGTGATTCCTGGTTGGTCTGATTGCTATGGGGCTCAAAACTAGAAATTGCTCATTTGTTGGCCTAAACTCATAGATTTCAATTGTCACCAGATGAATAGAATAAGGTACTGGCAGGAGCATTTGCCCATCAACTCCTAGCAAGTATTTTGGGCCAAGGAAGAACACTTTCCAAGGATTACATGGCTGGTTTGTGGTGCCGGTGCCAAAGAGATACCTTGTTAGTGTCAAATTGCATACATTTTATATTCTCCATTGAACAATTCACTGTCTGACACCCCAGACACCGACCATGACCGTGATCGACTGAACGATGATCGCTGGATGCTTCTTAGTTTTTTGGCTTCGATCCGATGGACAATCACCCAGTAGATCATTGTGCCGAATGTTGTTGCTAGTATCACCGCCCCAATGATGGTCACTCCTATCGCCAGCCACCTCCCCTTGCGCCCCACAACGATGAAACAGAGGGCGAGGAATGCGATGCTGATGAGCACACAGGCTATCCACATTAATTTGTTGATGATGGCCATCATCTGCTTCTTGGCCTTGCTCTCGATCACGACCACCGAAGTCTGTACCACGACAACAGCCAAGGATATGAAGAGTGCTACCGAGTCGAAGACAAAGAAGATCATGAATGGTGTCTGATGTGCCACATTGGCTTCTCCTAGTGTGAGTCCAGGGGCGAGGTTATCGAACTCTACATATTCACCAGGAACTGTGAAGATGGCTGCAAATGCTACACTTGCAATGAGGACGGCGACGACAGTGTTGGAGTTGATTGCATTGGTGAGGCCCTCTTCATGGAGCTTGTTGATCCTTTTCACAATCCCCTGGACATGCCTTCTGGTCTGGCGGGCATGTTCGAGCTGGGAGTGAACCTCATGTTTTATGTCACTCACTGTCTGCTTTAGCTCGCGCGCAGGGTTCTGAGGAGGTCTAATAGTCCTTGCACTTTGAACACCGTGCTCCAGTAGTATGCTGATGATACCTGAATTCCCCATTTTCTCAGCAATGTCAAGTGCTGTCTCGCCTGATTTGTTGATGGCTTTGGTCTCAAGCTCCTTGATCTCAAGTAATCTCTTGATTATCTGCAAGTGGACATTACCACAAGTGAAATTGAATGGAAGACTGTCTCCAGAGTCACATTCTATGTAACAGAGTATTTGGAATGTGCTATTCTTCAGTTTCCAATCTTATAATCAAATGCAAAGCAGAAGCAAGTGATATGCTATTTGCATGGAGGAAAGCTCCTTTGTCTCAGCTCATGCTAAAGAAGTAATTGTCACTGGAGATTGGCAGTATAGAAAAGAAAATCAAAGTCCTCCTTTATCTATGTGTACAAATAACCATCAAGAAAATAAAGGATCAAATCTCTCGTCAGAATTCATGATATGCTAACAAAGAATTGTAGCTAGTTACTTCATGGGTCCAAGCTCACTGGCACAAGGCCAATTCAACCAGGTTCTTGTTTAGCGTAATCAAGCAATTCTTGGATCTTATTGGGGTTGCATCTAGGTTTAATTTAATTGTATTTGGAGAAGAATACTAAACAAATGAGCCTTTGAATCAGCCAATTTTCTTTATTCTAGAGGTGGATGGCTGGTTATTTTTGGGTTCTTTGAGATTTTGTGAGGCTAGCGACTCTTGCTCTTCCCAGTTTGTCAGGTGATCATCCATAGATAACTCAAGCTTTGTCTAAGAAGATGGCTGCAGATGAATGTTGAGAAGTGGATGAATGTTGAGAACTGGATAAATGTTGAGAAGTGGAACATCATATGATGGGCTCTGTGGTGCTTTTTTGGCCTCACGGACCTAGTATCTTATCCCTGTTTTCACTCTTTCCTGGAAGCTGGTTCTAATTTCTCCATAAGTTCCCCCTAGTCATCTGTTTAATATGTTAATACTGTTATGAATTATATATTATTTGACGGACATATATATTTATAATTCTGCTCTCTTGTTTGTCATTAGAAAAGCAGAAGCCTAACTTAAATTTAAGGCTCTGCTCATTTCATATTTGAAATGAAATTCTGTTCCAGCCATGCATTGATGAATCTGAAAATAACAAAATAATCTATCATCTTTACTATTACGTTAGTAGCAAAACTTGATCCAAAGAACTCAGATTGCAAATTTTGTAAATGCTGATCCATAATTAATCACTTTCGAAGAGGATCCATATGTTAAAATGATTAGGATTTGTTTCATCCAAGACTTCCGCATTTAGACTAGCTTGTCTTAGGGGATAAAGAACATGTTATCTTTATAGGATAGCTAGTCTTCAAAAAAGAATATGATGACTTGCCTTCAGATTCCTAAAATTGTATCATGCTAATGTTTATCATTTATAGTTAGTAGCTAGACCCTTAAAACCCTATATGATTCATTGCTGCTCGTTGTATAATTTCATGTAAATTGATACTCTATGGTTCCATATTAATACCTAAGATCCTCTGAAAAGAAAGGTTTACCATTCTTTAGCATCAAGGAATCTGCTAGCATCAATGAGTAAAGATAACAAGATATGATAGTAACTGAGGAGAAGTTAAGTACAAGGGAAAAAAATACAACATATGCAAGTAAGCTAGTGTGAAATGTTAATCTTTTCAGAGTATCACAAATCACATGACATAACAGCTAGGCAAGGGCATCCAGACTGGTCTTGGCAGATCTAGTTGGAGACTTAAATTGCTTCAGAAATACCTTTCTGTGGTTTAATGTATATAGTACAGTGAAAAGATGATGAGTCTTGACAAGCAGGCATAATATCTAGTGTTATGGTTCAACAGCCTTCTAAATTATAGAATAAGTTCCAGGATTAAGCTCCTGCTAATGAAGAAATATCCTCAATTACCTCAACTTCATAGGAGAGATCCAATTAGATTTTAGAAAAAAACTTCAATAGCAAGAATTAGCAAGTTAGGAGTGTTATACCTGAGCCCGGCCTTTCCTTGCCGCAATATGCAATGCGGTGTTGCCCTTCGTGTCAACCGAGCTAATTAGATAGGGTTCATGTTCAAGAAGCTCCTCAACTAACTCTAGGCTTGTGCCCTTGGCTGCCATATGAAGTGCAGTCTGTCCTTTCTTATCAGTTCTGGTAGCAATTCCAGGTTCTTTTCTTAGAAGAGCCTTGACAACTTCCAAGTGTCCATTTCTTGCAGCAGAATGAAGGGCAGTCTTACCATTGCTCTTTGCAATTAGTGCAAGACTCTTATCAGCTTCTAATAGGAGATTCACCACCTCAATACGGCCTTGTGTTGCAGCAGTATGAAGTGCGGTGGTGTTTGAAAAGTCCACCGTGAGAGAGAGTTCTGGAAGAGCATTTAGCAGCTCCTTCACAACATCTGGTCAATTGAATTAAGACAAATGAGATAGTTTTAAAAAAGAGATATCAGTGTAAGCTCAGGATTTACTCAAGACAAGATTCTTCAGCTTCATAGGGTATGGTCCAACATGGCATCCCAATCAGATAACTAGCCGATCATACTATATCAACTTACTACACTTGTGCGACATCTGGATGTATGGGTGTTCATGTGATTGATGTTTTCCACTTGAATAATGAAAGGGATCTAGTAAAAGCTCACAATTGCACTATTTATCTTAACTAATGAACACCACAATCATAACCCCATTTTGACTAACTAATGATTGAAATAGCTTGGCTTTGAATAAAGCTTATGTGTCTGCTCCTATAATCCTTTATTGTTAGTTTAAATTTATACAGACTATTTAGTGTCATGAGTTAAAACATTACTGACCTAGAGATAATTGAATATTTGCAAAGACAGATGGTCAGTTGCAAAATAAAATTAAGTCACTCATAGGAAACTTAGTAGCAAATGTCAAAGAATGAGCTTAGATATTAGCAATGCTCGGAGAGATGAGTCCTTCTCATCTGCAGCCATGTTTCTAAAATAGCCTCAATATGTCTGCACTATTGTTGCCTCTTCGAACACTAATTTACAGGTTTATATGATCAGAAGAATAAAATGTAAGTGGAAATTAACTGAAGCATCCATGCGATTTTGTGTTCTGCACATTTTTCTTTAGGATAAACATAGAAGCCATTTCTTCTCCGAAACAAAAGAGCAAGAGCTATATTAAACCAGAACATTGCAGTTACGAAAATCATCCTGAGCATCGGAGGGCAGCAAAACAGAAATCCCAGAAGGGAAAGTCCCACGCCAAAGTGCCCTCTTCCTATTCAATTTCCCAAAATTGCCACCACTGGATGGCCTAAACTGAATATCCTTAATTACATTCAGATGCCATTTGAAAGCAATGCAAGAACACTAAATATGAAAGGCCATAATTCTAAAATTTTTAGAATATATCCAATATAAGGTTTCTTGTAAAGATAGTTTCACCATATCTACAAATGGTATTTTCACATAACATAAACAGTAATTGTGTTAGAACCAATACCTTCATCACCTTGCTTCGCTGCGATGTGTAGAGCATCATAACCATTCTTAGCCTTTATTCCAGCCATTGCAACATCATGATGCTTGATCATCTCTTGCACTAAATCGATATAGCCATACTCAGAAGCAACAAACAAAGCAGTCTCTCCGGCCTGATTCTGCTTACACAACAATTCCTTTAAATTCTCTTCATTGTTTCCCGAAAGGAACTCATTCACCACAGCTAAATTCCCTGCCCTGGCTGCAGAATGCAAGGGAGTGTCTTCTCGCTTTCCCGTCAGCTGCTTGGTTATCTTCTTCCGCCGCCCGACCGATGAGTCCATCTCGCTATCCTAATTACAGTAACGACTGCCTCTTATACGACAAAATTCCCAGATCTTTCAACGGCATATGCAACCCAAGATTCTGGCTACTATGCAGGGAGTTTTGCCGAAGATAATGTCCCGAAGAACTCTCTCAACATAGCACCCTGCAGCCAAAAGCCACATGCCTTTTACCACATCGTGTTGTACCCTTTTTCCACCAATCCAACCTGGTTCACCACTATCCGGCCTATCTTCCATGCTTTACATTACTAGCAAACGAAACAAAAGAAATGAAAAGGAGGAAGAAAAAGTTAAAGGAGTAAATGTGCAGCTGCGGATCCGCCCTTCTTAATCCTCCACATCCGCACCACATTCCTTGCAACAGAACTAACGAATGAAATGCTACTGCTTTCAATTTAAAACAAGGAAAAAGAGTAATAAAAGATGAAAAGGGAACAGAAGACAACCACCCACATGACCTGAACACTATTCAATTAGCATGATGGGGGAGCACACCGGCTCCACTCAGCTCCGGACATCGCCAAGAACCCCCAAAAAGATTTCATTTTGGAACAATTAGAAAGGCCTCTAGCGCGGAGAAGAACATCGAGAGCGATGAGAGCAATACCTTAACGTTGCGCAGAGAATGATCCAAGACCCCAGCGGATCTCCCCCGATTCCTGGCGGGTGCCATGAGGGCGCCTTGCCTCTCACCCAATGACGAGGAAGACGTCCATTTCGATTCATTCCAAACGGGGACGAAGGCATATATATTCCCATCAATTATAGAACAAACTATATATAATGATCCAAGGCACGAAGCATGTGAAGGTGGCATTATAGCTTCGAATAAAGACGAAAACCAACAAAATAAGGTTAAAATAAGAGAGAATTTGACAGAGACCGATTGACCGTTGACGTGGCGACATCGCGGATGGGACCCGATGTTCTGAGAATGTGTTGGCGGTCCGCGTCGTCACACCTCAGGGATCCGACTGTCGTGGTCGCTCGTGGGTCCTCTTGCGTGAGGCCAGAGCGCTTTGCTGTTGTCGTCTCGCCTACCTCTCGCGTCATTCGACCTATTCCCAATCAAATTCAAGGTATCACCATGGGTAGCTAGTTTGTGGTGAGAAAAGTATTTCTTTCGGTTTGGTTTTCTGGTGCTCCAGACGTGCGCGTCGCGCCGCGTGTTTGGCACGAACTGGAGTCCTTGTCTCCAGTTTACAACCGCCGGGCCCACGATGGGTCCCACTCTATGGCCCAGGTTCGTTATCAGGAACATTTACGAATTATTATTACAATATATATATATATATATGTATGTATGTATGTAATTACTTATCGGCTTCATCGCTTCTCTTTCCTCGTGTGGGTGGTTCTCCGTACAGCCTGGCAACCTTCGCGTGGCCATGGCGGTTCCTTGCGTTGTGTAGCGCATGGGAGGGGGAGGAGAACGAAGAAGATGACGATCCAAATCGAAATGGGTAATGGATTTCTTCCTTGCCTAGCCATCTCGTTGCGCCCCGGTTGCTCTTGTGCGTGGCATTATTCCGCTCTTAATTGTTCGATCAGGAGGAGCGAGGGACCCCGAATGGGGACTGGCGAGCGTAAACCAGAGCCCACGCTTGCCGCCCGTCCGTGTGCTGGTTCTGTCGGGCTCCGGTAAGCGCATTGACCAAGAGGTGGTGTTTTCACCTTCGTCGGCGCCCGCCACGCCGGCCCTGGTGCTGTCCAACTCCGGGAAGCGGATGGACCCGTCGGGGAAGAAGAAGTACGTGAAGCAGGTGACCGGGCGGCACAACGACACGGAGCTGCATCTCGCGGCGCAGCGCGGGGACCTCGCGGCGGTGCGGATGATCCTCGGCGAGATCGACGCGCAGATGACGGGGACGGCGGTGGGAGCGGACTTCGACGCCCAGGTGGCGGAGATACGGGCCGCCGTGGTGAACGACGTCAACGAGGTGGATGAGACGGCGCTGTTCACGGCGGCCGAGAAAGGGTTTCTCGATGTGGTGGTGGAGCTGCTCAAGTACTCCGACCAGGAGAGCCTTGTGAGGAGGAACAAATCCGGATTTGATGCTCTCCATATCGCTGCCAGAGAAGGACACCAAGGTGAGGGCTTTCATTTCTCGACTTCATTAATTGTGCTGTTGTTTTCTAGCCCTAATTTTTGTAATTGTTCCCGTCCGATTGGTTGTCTATTAATCTGCCTCAAATGGTACAACTGATGTAGGAAAGGATTGATTGTAAATTCACTGGCACACACTAGTAAATTCCCTTGGACCATTCCTTAGATCTTAATGCTTCTACTTTTAAACTCCTATGAGGTGCATAAAGTTCTAGACTTCCTTGGTTCTGTTCCTTTTAGTACTAAATGTGAAACTTTGTGTGATCGAACAAATTACTGCATTAGGAGGTTTACAATGCCCTCTCAGTTGAACTTTCTTTACAGAGTTACAAAGAAGAGATATTTCCTACACTTCCTTTTGCCGTTACATGCTGAACTATTTCAACTTGTTTAAGAAAATTAGCAGAAGGCTGTGTCGAAGATTTGTGTATTTTGTTGGACAGTCTGTGATTTGTGAATACTTCTTGACTATAACAAATTGAAACGTGGCCATTGCTGACTTCGTTTCAACATTCAAAAGTGCTTACTGTTTATACTTTGTTCAGTTAATACTTTGTTTATACCTGTTGATGTAGGTCTTTCTTTGAATACATTTGTGTTGTCATTTTTCATCATGATGCATCACCATTATTGTTTTTTGATTCTTTAAAGTCCTCTAGAACTCAGACTCAGGTCACCTTCTTCTTAAATGTCTGCCTTGCCTTTATCAAGCAAAGGAAGTCCTATTATAAGCTATTGGTTACACTCTTTATTCCAGTATATTGTTTGCTTGACTTCTTTCTGAATGTTTGTCCATGGAATAATAGATCTTGCTCTATCTAATAAGTGATGTACAGCAATTGTTCAGGTGCTTATAGGACATAACCCAGCTCTTGTCAAAACTTTTGGTCAATCAAATGCAACTCCCCTTATAACTGCAGCAACAAGAGGACATACTGAAGTTGTAAATCTCTTGCTTGAACAAGATCCTAGCTTAATTGAGTTATCGAAAAACAACGGAAAAAATGCCCTGCACTTTGCTGCACGACAGGGTCATGTGGAAATTGTAAAAGCACTACTAGGAAAGGATTCACAACTTGCCAGAAGGACCGATAAGAAAGGGCAGACTGCTTTGCATATGGCAGTGAAGGGAACATGTTGTGGGGTTGTTAAAGCCCTTGTGGATGCTGATCCAGCACTTGTGATGCTTCCAGACAGAGCAGGGAACACAACATTACATGTCGCCGCAAGAAAAAAACGTGTAGAGGTATTATTACTTCATTATGTCTTTTGGTTACATTTGGCTTGAGTTGCTATTTCTTTTGTTTGAACACGGAGTGCCAGTCTCATTCTGGTGCTCTGATTTAAGTTGCTTAGATTAACTGCATTATCTATTCCACGTTGTTGCACTTATGCTTCAGCTACTCGTAAGAAGTTTCAGAACAGGCTTGAATGAGACATAGAAAGTTTACCCTCTGACTAGTTGCTTTGCCAAAAATTACATGTGCACATTCAATGACTCTAGGAAGCAGTCATTAAATGAAGGTGACCATTGAGTTTAGCTTGGGTCAGCTGGATTAGCCATCAGAAGTTATATATATAACTTCTGTTTTTGATTTAGGTTTGAGTACTTGGATTATTTGAAGTTTTGTTGGTGTGTCGATTAACTCATTGTCATCGTTGCTAATATCGATGATTAGATTCAGCTTGTTTTGTGCATATTTCAAATTCTTGTCACTTCTTGCAGATAGTTAATCTTCTACTGCTCCTCCCAGAAACTAATGTGAACACATTGACCAGAGATCATAAAACTGCTCTTGATATTGTTGACGGCCTGCCTCTTTCTGAAGAGTCTGCTGACATTAAGGACTGCTTATCTCGTTGTGGGGCATGCAGAGCCGATGAACTAAACCAGCCACGAGATGAGCTGCGGCAGACTGTAACCGAGATTAAAAATGATGTTCACATACAGCTTGAGCAGACCCGGAAAACAAACAAAAATGTCCACGGTATCGCTAAGGAGCTCAAGAAACTTCACAGTGAAGGCATTAACAATGCCACCAACTCTGTCACCGTGGTTGCTGTGCTCTTTGCTACCGTCGCTTTTGCGGCTATCTTTACGGTCCCCGGTGGAACCGATGACAATGGAGCTGCAGTAGTTGCACAAAAGGGGAGCTTCAAGGTATTTTTCATCTTTAATGCTATTGCTCTGTTCACCTCACTGGCCGTGGTGGTGGTTCAGATAACGCTGGTCAGGGGAGAAATGAAGGCGGAGAGGCGTGTCGTCGAGGTTATAAACAAGTTGATGTGGCTGGCCTCCGTCTGCACCAGCGTTTCTTTTATTGCCTCGTCCTATATTGTCGTCGGCCGGCATTTCGAATGGGCCGCAGTTCTGGTCACGCTAATAGGAGGTGTGATAATGGCCGGGGTTCTCGGGACCATGACTTTCTACGTCGTGAAGACGAAGCGGACCCGTTCGATGAGGAAGAGGGAGAAGTCCATGAGGAGTGGCTCCAACTCATGGCATCACCCCTCTGAGTTCTCTGATTCCGAGATCGATAGCATCTATGCCATCTAATCCCAGGTAACTGCGGCTAACCCTCAGCTTCTGCATCACCCTTCTACATCGGATCTCTGCCGTACCATAGACTATTTGTTGCTACCTGTGCCAAGGAATACCGATTTGTATCGCTTGCTGTATGGCTTATTTCCAGCCATGAACTTGTGACCCATTTCGGTCGATATGCTCTGCAGAAATGGATAATCCACTGCTCTTGTCAAGCTCCTCATACCTGAGATCTTTCTGTTGGTGTAGTTCTTGACTACTAACCTCATCTTCTGATGAACTTTGATCATACTTCCTGCCAGTGAGGACTTTTGATGATGATAGCATACTTAAATGTGCCTCCTCATCCCCACCGAATGGCCTGTTGAAATGCTACTCCAAATGCACTGTGAAGGCAAAGAGACCAAACCTCTCCGAGCATTGGAGGAATTGGTGGATGACAGGAACTGACCTGTTGAACTCCTACTCCATAGTAACCTTACATCCGGATGCTAAAAGAGAGAATGATCGACCTCTTACAATATCTATGCCTGCTCTTGAAGCGATCTCGCACTTCTCTGAACCGTGCTAATGGCAAACCCTAGTAGGGTTCCTTCAACTGGGATGACGCCGAGGATTGAGGCGGTGACGACCAGAACCGAGCATTCTTAACCTTGGAGATACTGTCGAGCACTCCCGAGGGCGTCACGTCTCCCACCACCGTCACCTTCTTCGTCGCCAAGTCCACGCTGAAGGATGTGACTCCTGTAAACAGACCACGGTCATGGTTTGATGAAGGATCCAAAAACAAACAGAGATAACTACTTCACCTTCCATCTTCGAGATGTGTTTCCTGACCTTCCCTTCGCAACCCTTGCAATGCAACGACACTCTCAGAACCACAACCTATGAGGATCATACAACCCACATCAAACATCTCTCTCCAGCAGACGAAGAGCTCCTAACAAACGATTAAGTACCTTCTGATCATGTGGTCTGGCCGAAGAGATCGGTGGCCTTGAGAAGGATTCTTCTTCGTCGCCTCTACTGCTCAAGAAGCTGGGGTCGTCCGACAGCAATGCGGTCGAGCTTAACAGGTAGCGAGAAGAGCTGGATGGACTGACTGGTCCATCGGTCGGCATGGGCTTGGAGGCCGTGCACTGCGACTTTGGTCTCGTGCTGCCTCTTCCGGTGTTCGGCAGGGCGATGGACTTGGCTCTGTCGATGCTCTCTCGTATGGCTACCGAAGAAGAAGACGCACACGAGAAGCTCACTCCTTTGATTCCTTTGAAGAGCAAAGCAACCATCTTGCCGGTGGGAAGAAGCGGTAGCATCAGCGGAGCGAAGAGCACGAGTTTGCCGATGCATGTCGGCAACCCTACCAACGATATGTATGTTTTGATTGATGAAAGCATCTCTTGCACATCATGTACTGACTGCATCATCTCGTCTCATGGCTGTCCCCGTTCCATTCCCAGACCTTGGTTGATGAGATACCATATGTCTCATTGCTGCAGCCTTTTTCTCTTACTGCTGCTTGCGTATTCTCTTCCGAGCTGTTCTGCGATGACGAGTCGGGCAGAGCTTATTCCAAATCCCTCGACATGTAGCTATCTTTGTTTTGCTTTTGTTCAAGGCATAGGATTCTGCGACTTGCTTCTTGCACAGCACATGTTGTGGAAGTATCAGAACATCATTGTAGATCTCAGAATAAATATAAAAAGCAATCTTGTTTGGTTGATGATGATTATAATGATAAATACTCATTATTTGCAGTGGTCTTAGAAATAGAATTATTGATGAAACCTTCCAAATCATCATTCAAGGTGTTCTATTTTGTGATGTATTTATTATACAAATACAATCTCTATATTCCATGGGATGATCGACTCAAAATGTTGAAATGTATTATTTTTGTCTCCAAAGCTCAAAGATATTATATATATATATATATATATATATATATATATGTGGAAAATTGAACGGCCAGAATCCGCTTATCGGCGACGGATCGGTCGATCCATCGGTCAGGGTTGATATTGATCCTAGAGTTTGGGAGACCTCAAGGCCGGAGGATTTGGATCCCGTCCAATCTGCAGTAAATATCTTCCGCCGCATCACCACCGTTCGTTGTGGATGGCCTCACCAAATCTCTGGTGGATATATCGTCGCGAAACTTGCGGGTTTACCGGATAGGATCCCATCTCACGAAACTGCCGCCAGCTGGTGATTTTAGTTACCAAAATACCCTCGTTTGCTCCTAACTATATTTTCCGTAGGGGAGCTGTGGGTAATCCGCCCGACTCAAAACTATCGTCTCCTCCAGGTTTCTCCGCCGAGGGATCCGAGAGGTATCGAAGCCCTTGTTATGCTCACGTTCTCTCCCTGTTTGTTTCTGATGATTTTTCTGCGTTGCGTGGGTGTCAAGATTCGATCTTGATTGGTCTCTTTGTTGATCGGAGGACTTCGGATTCAGTACTTGTGTAAGTTCACTCGAAAGAGGCTGGAGAACAAAGGATTTGGTGCCTGCGAGACTTATCCGATGCGAAGATGTCGTCTTGTTTTTCTGGTTTCATCCGCTGATGTTTCATAGTCTTTCCTTTTTCGTTGCTGATTCTGGACTGAAGATTATATACTTGTTTAATGTTCTCATATCAGATTAAATCGGTTTTGGTGACATTTTTGGTTTTGATTTGTGTGGTTGGTTGAATTAGTATCAAGATTTTGATTCACATTCAAGTTACTTTATTTCCAATTTTCTTTTGGTGAAATATTTCACTCCAAATATGCTATTGGAAGTTTACTTTAGAGTGCCTCAAACGAATGATATTTGGTGGCTTTGTGATATTCCTCTCACTTATTTCATGCCAGTTTTGGGTTCTTCGATTGGTTCTCTGTTAGTATACCACAGACTCTGACACGAATCCTTTTCTATTGTGTCTATTTCGAGACACTGTTCACCAATGCTGTCATAATCTTTGTTGGCAATACTTATAATCGATATTGAGACATATCTTTCTCATTAGTTGGGTTTATAATACTTATAATCATTTGCCTAATTAGTTTAGTACTTCCACTGTCATGACTAATTAGATCCTGAAGCTGTAAAAGCCTATTCCATAAGTTACAATGCTTTTGAGAAGTATTGTTTTATTATCTGACAGATGGAATTCATAACTAGCCTTTGCAATTTGCATTGAGTGACTCATATATGTGCGTGATGAGAGCTGATTTGTTTGGTTAGTTCTGTTGAATTTGCCATTGAAATGAAGCTAGATGTCAACTTCTTTCTTGTCTTTGTTTAGTGTGTGAAGGTTTTTAGTGTTTGCTCCATGAATGACTGTTGCATAGAGCTTTTAGTCTTATTTTCTCCTTTTACTTCTTTGGTGCAGGACTGTTGAGGATCGAACAATGGCACTACAGGAATCCAAAATAATTGCAATTTTGGTGGCTTTTCTTGGTTCTCTATCTTTCATATTTGCCATTATTGCAGAAAACAAAAAGGTATTTTTTAAATTTGATATATTATGAGGAATTGTTAAAAAGTGAAGTTTGATAATGGACTTTGATGTTTTATATGGGAAACTTTTCCTTTCTTGATAATTTTTGGATATGAGTGAACTTTCTTTTTCTAATCTGTTCTTTAATGCAAATTACTTAGACATGTAGTTGAAGTCTAAAGATTCTAAATCTATTCAACAGTAAATGCTTGCTACTGTCAGGAATCATCGTGTTTGTGTGTTACTATAATGGTGACACTTTGCTTTTGCTACTGTAAATAGATGTCTGTGTCTTGCTATCTCCCATCTATATCGTGGAGTTACTAAATTCTTATTGGTTTTTCTTGAGAAACCATAATATGATTCTACTTTTGTTCATGTCAGTATTGAGGATTTTTATGGAAGTTAAATCCTGATTATTCATTGTATGAACGGAATGGACTTTTCTTATGGTTCATTTGTCCATTTGATTTGCACTATCTCTATCCCAACACTTAGCTTTATTTATCTTTATCGCTGAGGTTATTTCATTTGCATCTTATTTCCCATCAGCTTTTCTTTTCCTGGATTAATTTTTATACTTTTAGTTCATAATTATTCATTATTAACAATTTAACATATTGTGGTGGCATGAAAATTCTCTCTCTCTCTCTCTTGCTATTTTCTGTTGGATAGAGGAAGCCATTCATTATCAGACTCTCAGTTTTTAGTAAAAAATTTGGTAGGAATCTTAGCAGTGATTATGTAAGTAGATTAAAGATAATTCTGGGAGGGATGACATATTCTGGAATTCAAGTAGTTATCTGTGTATGTGCATGTCTTTATCTTCTCAATTCTGTTCTTAGGCCTCACCAAGTCCTATTCATGTTCTCACAGCCGACACACGGGATTCCAATCCAAGGAAAGAATGTTGTTATCTGCAAGTACCCAAGTGATCCATCGGTTGCATTGGGAATTTTATCTCTACTAGCACTCCTCCTATCTGCTATCGTAGGGCATGTTGCTGTTTACTTCCCATACAAAGGGAAGTCCGTTCCAAGTCATGCTTTGTTTCGGAGTGCTGCATTGCTTGTGTTTTTTATCATTGCTGAGTAAGCTTCCTTTATCTCCTTCAATACAATTCTTATCCAACTTTTATTCGATAATTGTAAGTGATGAATCTGTTCGTAAATATTGTCTATTGCATTTTGTTCGAAGTTCAAATCTTCCACATTTTATTTCGCTTGGTGGATCTTCACTTCTTTTTTGTTCTAAATTGTCATTCCACAGTCATTTGCTTCATATCATCTTTCAAAAAAATTTTGTGCCGCACTGTACTATTAGGCTTATGAGTTAGCCTGCCGTTTATTTTGGTTATAGTGTGAAATAAAAAATGTGCTTCTTTACTCTTTGCACTATTACTTAACATGATTCCTTCACCTAACTACTACCTAAGCATAGGTGCGGCATATTGAGCATCCCGTCTCATATCTTTATGTAGTTTTCTTCTGTTTTATGTCATTGCTATGCCTTCTGAATTAGTTTATGCAGTTTTCTTCTGTTTTATGTCATTGCTATGCTTTTGAATTAGGCATGCTTGCCATGCACTCTGATGTTTAGTGACACTACTCTCAGGGCTATTTCGGCTCTAGCTCTGGCGATGATGATGTGGGTTACCATCACAGAAGGTCTTCATCATTCTCGCAACGTTCATCATGATCTCGGATATCAATGCCCTACCGCCAAGACGGGTCTCTTTGGTGGCGCTGCGTTTCTTGCCCTCGACGCATCGCTCTTTTGGTTCATCTGTCAGATCTTGACGCTCAACGCAAGAGCTGATTACTTGGATGAGGAGGATCCTAAAGTAGAGTATGGACAGGTTTATGTAACCGATATTTGAATTCACTGCTGCATCCAGCGGCAGCTTAGATATCAACAAAAAAGAAGTAGAATTAGATGAATTAGAGAGGAGAGCAATGACTTTTCATTAACTGGCATCTGACATCTTATGTAAAGACCACTCTTTTCTTTCATCTCATGACAGACATTAGTAGTTTAGTTTGCTTCTGTAAATACAGCTGATATTTATCTCCCCATGCCCCCTTTTTTGTTCTTGTTTGATGCTCGGGTTTCTTAAGTTTCTTATCTTTACAGTTTGTTTAAAGCCTGCTACAAGCTAAACCATGCTGCACTCAGTCTCTAATATGGATTTCTTTGAGATTAGAAGATTGGAATTCGACTGCTTTGTAGTTGAGGACTCTGTTGTTTATGCTTTCACTGTATCCAGAGAGCCAAAATGCCCAACTGCAACATGTCACTGCAATATATTTACATTTTGATGTAGAATATTTTGCAATGAGACAGCCAAAACAGATCAATTTTTTGAAGTTACTGCCTCCAACAATTTCTCTGTTCCAAATTTTGTCCAACAAGCTGGAAGAGGAAGTACTGAGGAGGTGAGCAGAAAAATTAAATTCCATGATAATATATCTCAAACACGTTCAATTATTTCCAATCCAGAGACAATGTTGGAGCTTAAGAGAATACATTGCATTACTAACACAGTCCAACCCAATATGAAGTCATTGCATCCAAGAGAGCAGTTGAATCCAGACACTGGACCAATCTCACATTTTTCTTATTTTAGCTTCTTGATCATAAATAAAATTCATTTCAAATCTCAAGAAAACGCATCTCCACAAATTTCGAAGTCTGCCTTATTATAATACCTGATGATTATGTAGATGATTCTTCAGGCAATCTGGTAAAAAGAAAAAAAAAAGCATATTAAAGAAAAGTACTGTTGTTGAGCAATTAAAACGTTAATGGTTTTTGACACAGCAATTGAATTTAAAGAATCATGACTGGTAAAGGACTTCACCCCAAACCGCTTCTTGGTCGCAGCCAGCAGCTCTTGAGGATCTATTCGGGTTTGCGAGTAAGCATCAATCTTGTTCAACTCCTGAAACAGCATTCCTTTGGGGTTAAGTATTTGCCAAGATAGAATATGCAGAAGTTTAATCGATTATGCCTGAAGAAACGGAATAAAAATTGAATGCCACAAGTGGTACTGTCTGAATGTATTTGCCAAAATTGATGTATGCAAGAACTTGTAGAAGAAACTGAACAAAATTGAAGATTAAAACAGGCCATGTCAGGTTTACTTACAGAGGAACAGTACACTCACAAGCTCCAATGCGAGTGAAATTGACATAATAATTAGTTAAGTCCAAATTACTTTTGAAATGTGTGCATTGGATCGTGGATGAAACTTCAAACATATCTGTTTCCCAGTGGGATACAAATTAAATAGCCACAATTTGCTCTTCTAGTGTCAACACAAACACTCTGTTATGAAATCTGATGACGCTATGAAGATTATATTTCTGGGGTGACAGGAACAAGGTTTAGAAATTAGCATTACCATAGAAAAGATAAGTGACTCGTAGATGATCCATTTGCATGCACCTGCCTCACAGCCCCAGTATAAGAAATGCTAGTAATGTTGATTAGTCCTCAAAATTCCATGTCTCATTAAACCTTTTCCATACAAACCGGGTAAAGTAAGGTTTTTTATTTATGGTAAGGATGATTTCATCAAAGATTGTTCACAACTATAACTAGAGAAACGCTTCTGGCTTGGACTAGAGTTCCAATGATGCAGTAACTGAGGAAGCATGGGAAGGTTTCAGAGAAATGATGAGCTGAACAGACAAAGTTAAATAAAACACCACAACTTGAGCTTTCACATATCCAATTATAGATCTTTGGTGAAATTATCGTTGCATGTATTGTCCTAGAAAAGCAAAAGCATAACTATAAGGACCAGAATATAGCCAGCTTTATAGTGTTATTTTTTGGGACTTCGGAATACCTCGATCCATGATGACAGATTAGGCCTGCCTTTGGTGATATCATAATTCTTCACATCCAAAAAGAAAGTCTGGAATCTATCAATGAATGGAGCATATGCAATGTCCACCTAAAATGCATAAGAATAAGTAAACTTTAAACATGATAGTAGTTAGAAGAATAATTATTGAAAATCTTACTCTATACTAAAAATAGAAAAAAAAATATTTTTTCATATCATTCTGAACATAACAAACCCGTAGACATTCTAGAAAGGAATATAAAACAAAGAAATTATCTCTGAGCAGCAAATTTGCCACGGTTCATATCTTACCTGCAGTAAGTCAACTAAACAGTAGTACTTGGAAGTGATATTTCAGGGAAAAAGCCTCTAATTCATATTGATACAAAACTCAAAGCTTGACAGAATTCTCAAATGATCGTTGTCAGACTTCACAAATGTTTGTTAAAGTGTCAAGCCTGAACCAACACAATTAAACTTCACAAATGTTTGTATAAGTGTCAAATTAAATAAGCCGGCAATGCTACTGCATGGCATAAGAAATCGACAAGGATGTCCAGCACACAAGTTTGTCTGGATGTTGAGAAAACATTTCACTTTATGAATTAAGATTAGTTTTAAATCCCTGCAAAATAATACCAAAAGCAATTCAACGACAAAGAAGTATATCCAAATTCTGACATACCAGACTAAATTTTCCAAGCAAGAAGGGTCCATCACTAAACTTCGAAAAAGCATCTTCTATTTTGTTTAAAGCAACATCTGATTCAAAAGGTTTAAGCAGATCAGCGCTATGTTAAACAATCAAATCCCTAATAATGATAACCATAGAGAGTTCTTCACTGACCAACTTCATCACTGACATTCCCCTTAGCAGGCATTGCTTTGTACATAACCATATTAAAGGAATCACTGTACAACAGCAGCTCCTCCGCAAACTGCTGCTTTGCAGGATCCTACAAATTTCCGGCAACAACTGGTAAATGTAACCTTTTTTTGGTGGAAGAGAACTCCTGATTAAGCAAGAGAAGGTTCGTTTGCATCTTACATCAGGCATCAATGCAGGCCCTTCGAAATGGGAGTCAATATATTTAACCAAGTCGAGACTCTCTCCTCTGACCTCGTTATTATGCTCCAAAGAAGGTACCTATAGAACACAAGGCAATAATCACATACTAGCATAAAAAAAACCAAAGACAAATGCCAAGAGAACAGTTTCTTGAGCGAACAAGACCTTATTTGCAGGGTAAATTTTCTCCTTGTACCATGCCGGTCGATTTTGCAGATCGATGGGCACCAATTCGATCTTTTCCTGCAATCCCTGATTTCACGTAAAAGCAGGTTAAAAGCGTTGTCATGTTCCAGAAACATCGCCAATTAGAAGAATGAACTTTCATGAAAAAGATCGCAGGTGTTGGATCCAAAACAAATAGGGTTGAAGCCATATCTATTTGCAGCAAATTACCTACTGATTAAGAGAGACGTACCTTATAGTTTCTAGCTATCCAGGTGCGTTGCGCATATGGACATATATAAGCTATATACAACCTAGAATCCAAACCCCGAAAACAAATGAGGATACGCCAATCAAAAAAAGACCTCTTTTTTTGCCTTTTCAAAAACAATTCCGCACAAAGCCAAACAAAGGAAGGAATATGGATACCTGGTGGTGCCATCAAAGATCGCAGGCGGTTCCGAAGCAGAAGTGAGACTAGGGGGAAGAGTCTCCATGCTACAAAAAGTAAAGGCAGAAGCAAACAAACAAATCACACGAGATGAGGCAAATACCATAAGTTTAGGGTTATTCCGACACGCTTAGATCGGAACCGAGGAGACCGAAGACGTCAAAACAAAGTGCTTCCTATGAAGAAGGATTACCTAAGTGTCGGTGCGGCGGCCATCGGCGATCTCCGAGACGCTTCGGACCAATCGGATGCGAGACTTGATGATAAGGCGAATTGAAACCATCTTTATAGCGCTGCATACTATTTCGAGATGGCACAATCGCGCGTACACGTGATCTGAATTTGATGCGCGTGTGAGGATATAATAACATTACTTTAAATAGTCTTAACGGCGATTCGATCCGCCAAAATCGTAATTTTCAATTAATAATGATATGGTCAATGATCATCCCACGTGTATTCGCATGTGTGACAACGTGTTAATCACATAGACACAATTATAGATTGGAAATCAATAGACAGGCAGTCAACTTTTACAGTCAAAGTAATTGGAAATCAATCCTCATGCATTCTCAAACTGAAGCAATAGAGAGAGTCTGCTGCTGCTGACTCTCATCATTTTGAACGCAAGACTCAGTCTCCTCATCAAACTCATTGCTGTAAGCATAACCTTCCTCCCTAATCAATCTAAGCAGTCCCTCTAACACTGCATATAATTCGTCTGTTCGTCCATTTGATGTATCCCGAGACACAAACACCTGCAGCCCATCACTCGTCTCAATCCAACTACAACCAGCAGTCTTTTCCAACCTGATTCCCCTCATCTTCTCCCTCACCGTTTTGGCTTCCTCCCGTCTCCCATCCTTCGAATACAAATTGGCCATGACGATATAATTCCCCGTGTTCTCGGGCTCAATCTCAAGCAGCTGCTCAAATGCAAACCGCCCAACCTCAACATCACCATAAACTGCTGCTCCATTGAGCAGTGCGCCCCATGTCTTAGAATTCGGCTCTATCGGCATCTTATCGATGAATTTGACGGCCTCCTTGAGCATCCCACCACGGCTAAGCACTCCAACCATGCAAGCATAATGCTCCACCGTTGGTGATACTCCGTAAACGGAAGACATGGCATCAAAAATGTGGCGAGCTTCATCCACTGCCCCGGCATGAGCACAAGACGAGAGCACCGCGGTGAAAGTCACTGGGTCCGGCTCGATCCCAGCGTCGAGCATTCTATCAAACAGGCTCAGTGCAGCATCCGCGTCTCCGTGAGCCGCATAGGCCGATATGATTGCGGTCCAGACGACGACACTTCTGCCCACTGACACATCGAAAACTCGTCGAGCGCCTTCAAGAAAACCAGATTTTGCGTAAGTGTCGATGAGTGCAGTTGCAACATATATGTTCTGATGACAGTCATTTCTAATGGCGTAGCCATGGACTTGTTTCCCTCCCAGCAGACTCGAATTGAATGAGAGGGTTGGAAGAAGGCTTGAAAGTGTCACTGAATTAGGACTGAAACCCGAGGCCTGCATCTCGCAGACCAAGTCCAAAACTTCATCATGGTAATTGTTCTGTGCTAGACCGGCGATCACCGCATTCCATGTACTAAGGACAGGCGCAACTGCTTGCCGGAAGACATCCATTGCTGGTCTGACGAACCCGTAGCTCATGTACCCAGTTATCATCGCACTATAACTGACTCCATCCTTGTCGCTCATTTCCTCGAACAGTCGTCGGGCAGAATCCAGGCTCCCGCACTTGGCATAGAAGCCGATGACTGAATTCCACGCCACTCTCTCCATCTGAATCCCATGTTCCACAGCAAAGCGATGAACCTCCATGCCGAAAAGTAAATCCTTGAGTTGAGAGCAAGCCTGCAACACGCTCACGACGGTGACCGCATTAGGAAGCACGCCGCCAGATCTCGCTTCCATCTCCCGGTACAGTCGCAAGCATTCCTGGTAATGACCGCTCTGCGAGTAGCCGGCTATCATCGAGTTCCAGGAGACGATGTCCCTTTGGGGCATTGTGTCGAAAACTCTTTGAGCGGACGCTATATCGTCCCCGTGAGCGTAGGCTGTAATGAGACCATTCGAGACAAAGATGTTGCAGACGAGGCCGTGGCGGACGGCGAAGGCGTGGGCGCTCCTGTAGGCGGAGGAAGAGGAAGGTGGGAGGGACGACAGGGACTTGAGGAGGGCGGAGAGGGTGAAGGCGTCGGGCGAAAGGGAGGTGGGGAAGGAGGAGAAGAGGCGGATGGCGTGGGAGGCGGGGCCGTGTAGGGCGTAGGCGAGGAGCATGGCGTTCCACGAAAAGAGGTTGCGACGGGGGATGTCGTCGAACATGCGACGGGCATCGTGGAGGCGGCCGCAGCGGGAGTACAGGGAGATGAGCTTGGCGGCGAGGAAGTTGGAAGCGACGACGGCGAAGACGACGAGGCGGGCGTGGAGTTGCTGGCCCTGGCTGAGGCAACCGCCATCGGCGCAGCGCTGGATGAGGAGACCGTAAGCGCCGATGTCCGGCAGCGCCGCCAGGCCATGGGAGGCGGCACTCCCCAAGGCCCACCGCACTTCGGCGGCCGTGGCCGCGGCCGCTATCCGTTGGAGCGGGACAGATAGCCTCATCCATCATCAAAACGGAGTCGGGACTCGGCCATTACCCGCTCGAAGCAATTGGGTAGGAGTCGGATCGAGCTCCGAGATATAATCATATAAGATCCGGATCCGGATTACACCAAGGCCAAATGTACGCTTGTCACAGATTAGGCTCTGTAATCCATGAGCTTTAATGATGGATTTGCCTAATGCCGTGCGGTGTAGCCCAAAGTAAGCAGATTAGGCTCGATTTGGGCCCGCCACAGAGACGAAAGACATAAGCGACGGTCGATGCCATGAGTGCATGTCGCCTCCGTCTCGCTTTATGTTACACAGCAGGCATGTGAGGCCTGTCACGTTACCATCGACTACGAGACAAAACATGATGTTTCTGCCATCATACACACTCGGGATGACAGCCTTTTGTTTCATTGTTAATGCAGGTTTTTATCTGGCATGATGATAATGACATTGATGGAGGAACACCTTACTTACTAATTTTAGTGAATGAGGTAAAAGGGTCGTTTAATTATAATCGATCTACTAAGCTATTACAAAGATTTGTTATCAACTGAAACACCAAGTAATTAATACATGGCATTCCTAATATTAAACTCAGTCGGTTAAACACGTTAATCTCCATTTTCTCAAAAAAAGTCTTCTGTTTTGGATGTGTTGAGAATTAATGAAAATAAAACACATGATTAGAGAGTGTAAAAAGGGGTTTATATACTAATAAGTTTGCATATAATTGGGATTATGAGCTGTAACGACATGCGATCAATGAACTGATGTTTGTGGATTAGTGTACACAGACTATATATATGTGTGCAATGGGTAGAGGGCGATACAAGTGATATAACGGCCGAGAAGGGCTCCGCCACGACGCGACCGAGGTGCACTGGAACCCATCGCGAGAAGGGCGCCGTCAGCGGCGGGCGGCGGGCGGCGGCGATGAAGGGGAAGAGCCGGCCCCCTATCCCCACCGTCGAGCTTAAGAGGTCGGTCGTCCTCGTCGCGCCGATCGCGCCACGTGATCCCCTGTTCCTCCGTGACGCCCGCTCTCTCTCTCTCTCTCTCTCTCTCTCTCTCTCTCTCTCTTTATAGAGAAATACGGTTTTGACCCTTCTTCTTCTTCTTTTGATCGCGTGTCTTCATTTAATATTTCGTCTTCCTCGTCCACGCTGCGTTGATTTGGCCAATGTAGTTGCCCGCTCATGGATATACCTTTCGTCCGCCATTTTGGATATGTGCGTGACGGAAATTACTCCTCGGATGGCATTCGGACTTAGTGGTTGCCGTCGCCCTTGTTGGTAGGATTCCGGATCCACCGGATTTCTAGGGTTTTAGCTCCGACGGCGGCCCGCAATTAGTACCGTGGGCGATCGCCTCGGATTCTTCGTCTCGACGCTGTAGCTGGTCCTTCTTTCTATATGGATGTCGAGTCCAGGTTAAAGATCGTCCTTCTTCTTTTATTCGGGGAAAAAGGGGTTGAGTTTCTGGTTTCTTGAATCTTGAATCTTGAACTTGAATCTTGAATCTTGAACCGTGAGTTGATTCCCTGTGTTCTCTTTGTGTAATGTTTGTATTGATGATGGAATTATGGATCAGGGATGCCTATGGGTTTACGGTGCGGCCTCAGCACTTGCAGAGATACCACGAGTACTCAAAAATCTACAAGGCAACGTTTCGATGTCTTCTGATCTTGCATCTTGGGCTGGTTATTATTCAGCAGGTCTCTTACTGATTACATGGATGCTGTTGATAGTGCAGGAGGAGGAGGAAGAGAGATCCAACCGATGGAAGGACTTCTTGGACCGACTTGGGGAAACTGCTGAGGTGCCATCAAGCAATTCTTTGGTAGATGATGAAGGTCTTGCAGGAGCACCAGATGTTGCAGGGGGAGAGGACATTGATCAGAATGGGGCTATCAGGTTTGATGGCTCAGAGGAAGTTGCGACAGAGAATACAGGGGAGGTGAAAACTCACAAAATAAGCATATGGAGTCACATAAGGTCATCGTTGAGTGCCATCGAGCAGATGATGAGCCATCGAGTCAAGAAAAGGAGACCATCTAGAGATGGAGAAGAAGCTGGAAATGGCCGATCCTATCATGCTTTGGATGAGGAGGAGAGCAGAGGTGTGCATAAGCCAGTGAGAGGGGCACCGGAGGAGGAATCAGAGGAAGAGTTTTACGATGTCGAGAGACCGGAGCTGGTGCAAGAGGCATCATCAAGTTCGGATTTGGCTTTGAATGATGTTCCTTGCTTCCCTTGGAAAGAAGAGTTGGAAAGCTTGGTTCGTGGGGGTGTGCCGATGGCTTTGAGAGGAGAGGTGCAGTCAGAACCATTTTGTTGAACTTATAAATGCTCTGTCATATTCAATTTGGCATTATTCTTTTTTCTTGTTCCAATTGCAGTTGTGGCAAGCTTTTGTGGGCGTGAGAGCTCGTAGAATTAAGGGGTATTATGATAATTTACTATCTCCCGAAGCTGAAAGTGGCAATGGAAAAGAACACGAGTCCTCCAACAACACAGACGACAATAACAAGATGTCAAAAGCACCTGAAAGGTGCAGTCCAGAGAAATGGAAGGGACAAATTGAGAAGGTTGTCATATGAAGGAGGTTTAATTCAAAATGCAGTTTATGTACTGTCATTGAAGCTATTGCTATCAAAGGTAAACTTGACATTGTTGTATTTGCAGGATTTGCCCCGAACATTTCCAGGGCACCCTGCATTGGATGAGGATGGAAGGAATGCTTTGAGGCGTCTACTCACGGCTTATGCTCGACATAATCCATCTGTTGGATACTGCCAGGTAGCATTGAGCTTTTTGCAATTCAATCTATTCTAGTAATCTTCTATTCGTTTTCTAGCTTCTTTCTATGTTGTTCTCATCAATGAGATTGAAGGCTTTCATTTGTATATGAGATCAGAAACCATTACTACAAGCCTTGTCCATTTGGGTTTAGCAATGAAAACTAGGATTATTTTTTATTAAGCTCGGTACATGTAGCAATACCTGGTGGTATGCCTGATATGAAATTGGGTCAGGAAAATTTCCCACTTCATGTGTTGTTCCATGGTTGGTCTGGCAAATGCCAGTCAGCATAGACCTGTTCGACTAAATTTGAATTGATGACTTGAGGTATGGTGTTATCAAATCCTTGAATATAGCTGCATGATTGAAAATAGCGAATATTGATTATTTCTATGCAAGAAAAAGAAAACATAATGATGAAAAAGAAAAAGATGACTGCTAAATTACTAGTATCATCTGGAAAATCTATTGGTTTGTAGAGAATGACCAATGGTGTATAAGTAGCTTGAAAGACAAAAGTTTCACTGCCTAAGGAGAATTTGTTCAAGCTTCACACTAGATAAACATTAGTTAACATGCTTAAGAAAACTATTACTGCAAAACTTTACAATATCAAGAATCTATCTTGAAATTAAGAATTAAACTTGTCTGATTGGGAACATGCTGTTGGTCCACATCCATATTGCGATCTTGTTACCCAGTGTTTACGATGAGGAAGGAAAGGTAGTGTGTGGAGAGACAAGGATGATAAGAAAATGGGAATGATGGGTGTTGGTATTTAATGATCTCTTGTTACTTCTGGGTCTTCTGTCTAACTTCTAGGAAATTGGGATTTGGGAACCATTACTTAGGCACGTTTGTAAGACTAGTTACATAAACGAATACATTTAAACTGATTTTTTGTAAATTGATCTTCCAATATTGCACATATAATCTATTTGGGCATAAACTACAGCGCTCAGTGTCCTCAACAAAGTTCAGTGGCAAGAAAAGATCCATGCAGTCCACAAGCGATTTCATGGATTAAACACTTCTAACATTATGAACTGAAATATGAAGCATAATTTATTTAGTTGTGCATTAAATATTGAAAATCTTATCACATTGTGGTGCATTTTTTTCTTGGGGAATATGTGCCTGCAGGCCATGAACTTCTTTGCAGGCTTGTTATTGCTGCTGATGCCCGAGGAAAATGCATTTTGGTAGGTTGAAGAAGAATTATAATTTTTTACTGAAATATAGCTGCATTAGTTTTTGCCATCTAAGTTATAATGGTATTTTTCAGGACATTAGTGGGTATTATCGATGACTACTTTGATGGATACTATTCTGAGGAAATGATTGAATCTCAGGTAATAAATCCACGTTTCGCCACCACTGATTTGTATTGTTTAGTTTCCATTCAACATGAGGTCATTAATAGAAGCAACTAGTGGTATGAAGATAAGGGATGACTAGTTTTACATGTCTGAATGTTTAGATCTTTCTTTTTCAATCAGGTGGACCAACTTGTTCTTGAGGATCTAGTCCGTGAAAAGTTCCCAAAATTGGGTCTGTATTCTATTGTGGTAGATGCATGTTATTACTTTATTCTCATATATGCCATTACAATGAGCTGATTGTCTGTTAGATAACTTATTGTTTTATATAAATGTGTTGCAGTTAATCATCTCGATTACCTGGGGGTGCAGGTTGCATGGGTTACTGGACCTTGGTTCCTTTCGATCTTTGTCAATATGCTCCCATGGGAAAGTGGTCAGTTTCCCCTCCCTGATATTTCCCTGAAGACTATTAGTGTAGTTTTGGGACTATTTAGTTTTCTTGATATTCCATTTAGTTCTATTAACTCATCAAGGATTGTGTCTTTGTATTTCTTTCTCTCTTGCCCCTTTAATTTATATTAAATTTACCCTCCTTATTGATGCACAATTTTCTATTTGTTCATGTCCAGTCTAACTTAGAAAGTACCAAGGCACTTCCTCAAATATTGCACATTAGATATGATTTTTTACTCATAAGTCTCCTTGTACCTCAACTCTGTTTTAAGATTCTTGTCTTAGATCTCTATTTTTCAAATGTATTACTTTTCAACTTGCTACCATTGTGATACATTAAAGCATATTTATAGACACTGCAAATATTTCTGAATACACTGTGTTTATTTTCCAGTTCTTCGTGTTTGGGATGTGCTTCTTTTTGGTGGAAATCGTGTTATGCTGTTCCGCACAGCACTTGCTTTGATGGAGTTATATGGTACTGGGTAAATGACTTTTGGTTTGTGGTCTTCTTGACTAATTTCATTGACATAAAGTTAACAGAGTGCCTGTGCAATGTAAGTCTAAAGATCACCATTTCCTTGATGGATTGTCGTGTAGGTCCTGCACTGGTAACAGCAAAAGATGCTGGAGATGCAGTAACTTTGTTGCAGGCTCTTGCTGGTTCTACCTTCGATAGCAGCCAACTTGTCTTGATAGCTTGCATGGGTTTTCAAACTGTAGATGAAATGAATCTGGAGCAGTTGAGGAAAAGGCACAGGCCTGAAGTTATCGCTGTCATGGAGGAAAGGTCCAGAGGACTTCGTGCTTGGAAGGACTCCCAGGGCCTAGCATCTAAATTTTACAGGTTGAAGCATGGTCCAGAATCATTACGCATGGAAACCAACTCCACAGATGGTCCAGCTGGTTTACAAGCCAATGGGGATTCGCCATTAAAGTCTGAATCAGCTGAGGGATACTTCAGTAGCTTAACAGTTGATGGCGAGTTGGATTCTGTACCTGATCTCAAAGAACAGGTAATCTTCTCATTAGTTGATCTTTTAGGTAATTTATGCCTAATGTTCCGTGAAACTGTATGCTGTAGTTAGGCAGCATTCTACTGCTTGCATTCTAGGCATTCAGTTATCACCTAGGCAGGTGCCCACAAGTCAAGGACCCAAGACATCACAAAATTTTTGAAATGACTTAGTTTTAAATGTTCCTATGAGAAGGATAATACTTTCATCCACAAAATTTGCATTGTAACATAATGGTACCTTTTAACAAGCAAAAAAAAAAAAAAAAAAAACTGCTTGATCAAATGGCCATCTGCCGAATTATGATAGTGACGTTCTACATGCTATGAAGCTTAGTGCATTCAAAATGACATCCGCCCTATCCACAACTGATTCATCGAGAAAACAATTAGTAGTATAAAAGAACATTAGCAATGTGCATTATCAATTAAGAAGGATAATAAAATTGATAGTAAAAGGATCGCTGACAATCCAGGAAAAATATCAGCTAATATTTATGAAATAGAATACCAGTTTATGGATTTTCGAGTTCTGACATTTGTTCTTAGAAAAGTCACGGAAAGCATCTCAGCAAGCACTACCATAGTGCAACAAGAAAACAATACTGTACTTGCTCAGTTGTTGTCTCCACCAGCACCAGAGCAGCAACCTGATCTAATGATCTGGTTCATTTGGATCATTTATACATCAAAAATTGGGATCCTCTTTCTTAACATATCTTGGTGATTACTTTGTTACAAAATCTTCTCATAAAAGAACTTGCAACTTGGGAGGTGACTTATTGATATTGAAATGTTGTATTACTTGCAGTTTTTCCTTTTTTATTGTAATTGCACATTTTCCTTCATGATATTAGGAACATGTGACAGATATCTTTACTATATATATTAAGGGGATTTGTAGACCTTAAAGGACATGGTGTTCCATTTTGTTTCTCAACCTTCTAAACTGAACCCAACATGAGTTAAGCTGACTGCAAAATGCCTGATAATTGGAGCAGGTCTCCATATTATTGTGATGATTAACCTTTCTTATTTTTGGTATAGGTGACATTGTTGAAGGTTGAGTTATGCAGATTGCTGGAGGAGAAAAGATCAGCTGTTCTCAGGTTTGTGTACAAATAGCACCCTGCTTTCCAATTTGTAAACAAGTCTTTCAAGGTAAAATTTGTTGCCTCGATTCTTGGAAGTTAGAAGACGAACCTCCATCTAGAGAATTTACTTTCCAGCTGCTTTTCATACTCGTCTCTTTGTAAAATTTGTTGAAGGACTTATAAAAGTATTATGTGAGGTGTCTTCTAAGAAGCACAATAGCCACCCAGCAGTGCTTGCACTAGCTACTTTAAGTATGAAGAACAGGTAAAAGAATGAAACATTACTTTTTAGTCTGTTGGATTGCAACTAACTCTCTAACATGACTAGTATGTAATTCTTTTTCGGAATTTTTGTCACATGGTTCTCAACATATATGTTGTTTATCATTCTGACTTCTTCCATCTTTTTCCTATAACCAGAGTCTGCCGATTTTTACTTCTATTTTCAACTGCATACTACAATACAACTACGGAAAAGCCGAAGCAAAATTTTCTTTATGTTCTTCGGAATTTAATATCTGTTTGCTGTTTTATTATTTTGCTAGATCTGAAGAGTTGGAGACAGCACTAATGGAGATGGTCAGACAGGACAACAGGCGCCTTCTAAGTGCCAGGGTACGTTTCGAGGATGTTCTTATAAAAGACTTGTTCCTAATATATATAGTAAAGATAATGCATCTTAGATTTTGACATTATTATCAAACAGGTAGGTTTTAGATTGACAGTTTTATACTGGCTTAAGCATCTCAAGTATTGGTGATAAGTTCAATAAGAAGTTGTGCATCTATATTACCGTCTTCATCCTTTGTGGGTTCTGTTGAGTGTTACTGTTTGTCACACATTCTAATCCAGCCAGAGAACATTCATTGTACAGGTTGAGCAGCTAGAAAAAGAGGTATCTGAATTACGACAAACTCTTGCAGATAAACAAGAAGAAGAAAATGCCATGCTCCAGGTGTAATTTTCTTCCTGTTTTATTGCTCATCTTCTATAATAGCTTCTGTCTTTAACCTTATACAGCAATAACACTATGTTATTATGTGGCTTTATATTATGATGCTTTCATAGGTTTTAATGAGGATGGAGCAGGAACAGAAAGTGACAGAAGATGCTCGCCTGTTAGCTGAGCAAAACGCTGCTGCTCAGAAATATGCAGCTTATATGCTTAAGGTTCTAACTTGTCACTGAATTTGTGGTTAAACTCGATTGATTATAAATGTTTCTTCTTTTTCCTTCTTCCATACAAATTCGTTTTTGGGATTTGGCATATCGGTAGTTGAATGGCAGTATCAATGTCCTTTTTCTCTGCAAAATTATATACTGAAGGTAGTATACATATATTCATCTCATATGAGCTTTATGGAAGAAGCTTCTTGTCAATTGATTTATTTCTTCTTCTTTTTTTGGATCATTTATTTGTTGGATCATATTTTTTGTTTTGGATCATTTTAGTTATCTTTTTTCATTGTTTTGATTAATGCTAGTCCATGTCCTCTTTTTCTTATTTTTCTTCATTTGTGTTAGATAATGAAATATTTTTATTGTGAATGGCTGATGTTTAGAGACTACAGTACTTGCTCCAATGTGAATTGGCTCATCAGTACTGTCTGGTGTCATTGAAAAAAAATTAATGAAAAAGGTATTAAATTCTGGTCCATGGTTGGAACGGTAAATATCAGTAGGCGCATGCTAGTCCAACTGATATTTGAAAATATGCCTAGATCATGATCAATTACATGTGTTATCATGAGAAAAATTTTCCAAATTAACTAACTTTTTCTGGCAGCATTTATTTCATCATTTCATGTTGGATGGAATGTTTAGTTGGATCCTTAAAATGATTTTGACTTGCAAATGAGTCTCGAATTTGTTTGCCTTTTTCTCCATTTATCATATTCTCTCCTTAGTTTTCAGTATAATATGCAGGAAAAATATGAAGAGACAATGGCTGCAATTGCACAGATGGAGAAAAGGGCTGTAATGGCTGAGACAATGCTGGAGGCGACAATACAGTATCAGTCAAATCAGGTCAAAGCTCAAGAATTGCCATCACCAAGGTATCATTTTGCAGTGATTTTTTTGTTTGGTGGTGCTTGTAATGTTTTTAATTGAAGTATCCATTTCAATTAAATGTTTGACCAAATCTTAATGTTGTCTCATAATTTGTCTACCAGGAAAACTAGACCATTTGGACTTGGCTGGCTCGACAAGAAAAAGGTAAGCGGCTGGCTTGACATTGTTTCCCGAGTATATTTGGATTTCCTGGTACAATAAATTAATTTACCCACCACAATCATAATTTATATTGATCCTAAATTTTATTTTGCTTTGCATCAGGGCAAGCCGGAAGAGACCACAGAAGGTAAAATGACGTCCGAGGTACTACCCCAGAAAACTCCCACCGATGATGTTAATGGTCTTGAGCAAGTAGATAAGTAGCAGATATGGGACTCTGCTTCAATGTCACTTTTGTCTACTTCCCAAAGTCCGGTATTTGTATTGGCTGTATTATGTTATTATAGTACAGAGAAATGGCCTTTCTGGGTATTTTACCCCTCATCTTCGGTAGCTTTTGCAACTCTTTATCATCTCCATCATAGTTCGAAAACATTAGTCCGTGATGCGTGTAGGATTGGATGTCGGGAACGAATTTACTGTCGGGAACGAATTCACTTGCGTGTCAGCAGCAGGTCTTTGAACATCATGGCATCAAACACAACTCTTCTTTCCAAGCGGAGGAAGCCCGATGTCCTGCAATCACCAGCGCTGCGGAGCTTGCGGAGGGAAAGGGTTGACACCGCCAATGGACTTGCATGGATCACCTCGGCAGTTTCCATTTCGGTAATTAAAAAAAAAAAAGGAACATCATAGATTTTCGGTAATGCGGTTTCTCAATAGTAGCTGATAGATAATCCCTCTCTGAGAAGTAAAATAAAACAAGTGGTGATACAAACACACAGGTCCCCAGCGTTCCGAGTGTATTCTCACACCCAATTTACCCTATTGAGCTATCCATTAATGGAGAAGACACAATTTACCTACTTGGTAGCGCACTTATGCAACCAGACAGTGGCCGTCATGAGGATCTTCCCGTGTCTGCCGCTCGACCGGTTTGTTCATGCACGGACTGCCGCACAAATTGCCCACGCACACGTGGCCGCTGGTCCGCAAGTTTCTTCCTGCTCTGGTAACGGACCTGAAAGATCAAGATTTCATCTGTATTTTCCATGAGCCACAATCAAAGGAACAGATTATCGTAACATTACAAAAAGATCAAGATTTTCTATAACCGGCGCTACGAAAAATATCAAGATTTTCACAACATGTTTCCGATATCCAGAAATCACAGAAAATTGCAGTCAGAAAATTGCGAATACCTTTTTTCTGAAGTTCCTTTCTTTCCTTTTTTGTCGAAACTTCTTCAAGGCAGCCTCTCGTTGAGTTAACCGGTTTTGATCTACTCCACAAGCACCACCCCTCCCACTACCATTGCCACTTCCAGGACCACACTGTTCTGTGATTCCATTAGCACTCTCCATATTCAGCCCTCCAGTTTGAATGGCATTACTACTTCCATCTTGCCGATTGCTACAATAATTACTGCCTGAATTGCTCCCATTTATGCTATAATTTGCAGCATTACCCTCAACGTGCCCATTAAACACGTTGAATGATCCACACTGGTGTGTAGCTCCTGCCTTGTTCTTGAGTGACAAGTCATTGTGATTTGGTGATGGCTGTTGTCTGTGCTGCTGTACATTATGAACTTGGTGATAATGATGATGATAGTGGTGACCATGATGATGTTGAGCCAGGACTTGGTGTTGGAACTTCCTTGGTTGATTTGTGGCTGAAGCTGCTGTCACAGTTTCCACATTGTCTTGCACAGGCTCCTGGCTTTCTGACGCTTGATACTGCACTGGGTGGAGAGCTGTAGACTGGTTACATTTGACTGTTGATGTAAATGCTGCTGTCTTTGTTTTGTGCGCCGCTTGCTGTGTCAAGGCATTCTTGGTAGTGGATCCCATGTCATTGTCATTACTACCATTGGAACCTTGCTTTAGGTGACCTGCATCTGAACTAGACACAATATTGTGCATCGACTCTGTCTTAATTGCCTCCGAACTGGTATCAAGTGGAGAGCAGCTTCCTCCACATCCAGTGGGAGCTTGATTAGAAGTGGCAGATGTGTGATATCTTGCACAAAATTAAAGCAGTTAGAATCAGTCTTCTTAAACAACATAAGAAGCAATAACAATTTAAAATGTTTCTTTCTTTCACCTTGAGAATGCAGACAATTCTAAGCGCCTTAAGACATTGCGGTCATCTTGATTGGCAGTTCCACTCTCGCCAATTGACCTCAACCTCTTCAAACTCAACTCAACGGATGGTAAATCTATTGAAGTGTGATTAATCTTATCTTGCTCTTCTACGACCTTGGAAAAACCACAAGGAGCGTGAGCAATCCTGGTTACCACTCGAGAGTCAGAGCTATTGGCAACAGAATCAATCAGATTAGCAGCTTGAGCATTTGGATCGTTGAACGAATCGTTACGAAAAGTGCCAAGATGGCCCTCATTCTTTGAGTCCTTTTCAGGCAATTTGTCCATTTTCTTGTCTGCTAACTTGATAAAATCCTGCTCAGTTGAATGACTTTCATATTGCTTTTCTGGCTTCCTGCATTCTTGAATCTTCATTTTTTTCCCCATGCAAACATCTAGAAAACAGACTAAAGTTTCACGAGAATCCTGAAAGTGTGCAAGAAATAGATTTTAGGTAATGTTAGCTCACCAGAAGGTTTCTTTTTACCATGATTCTCTCTAATGGCAGATGTAGGCATCTGATCTTTACTGAAGGTTTCTGGCGTTGGGCGAATGACTTGTGCACATGTACTATCAGGTGGATCAGCTAACTGATCTAAAGGAGACATAGGTTGGGGACTGTCAGTCTCCGGAGCACATTTTGTCCAGGAACTCTACATGTCAAATTTTGAGTGTGTTCAAATGATGTGGGGAAGTTGCGAATAAAGACAACAAAAGGCATCCACCTCTTCTTAAATTTATGAACTGTCAATTAATGATGAACTATGACATCCAACTTCAGATGGACTATGACATCTGGATTTTCAATGTGAGAAACCATACCAGTAGTTTAATTTTGAGGTAATAAAAAGATACATCTTTATATTTTAAGCTGGTCTACTTGATTAATGACTTTTTCTTCTTGTTTTTGCCTAAGAACATCCTACAAGAAAAGCAGACAAAAACAGTATTGTGGTCCAGATCTACTATTATGACAAATACCAAGGAGTGATGATTTCTGCAAGTCACATAAATGACATATGACAGGAAAATTTCTGATATTTGTGATCATCACAAACTGATAGAACTTAAAGAGGCACTGAAGATATCACTGTGTAACTAAGAAAGGACAAACGGTAATAAGATAATCATAAATTTTTGCTCCCTTAAAAGCCTGATGCTAGAGTTGGAGGTCAACAAGTTGCACAGTAAATGACCACATGATTATGAGTACTGTAGAAAAAATTAAATGAATGCAAAATCCATGGTAATAAAAATGATTGGTATTAAGAGGGAAAATTTGTGGCATCAAAAGTCCATTCGATGATGGTAAGTGCTGCTAACTGAAGTGAATTATCCTTATCCAATTGATGGCTCTCCAATTGATAAAAATTCTAAATTTGTAAACCTATTAAGGTAGGTTTTTTTAATGCATATAAAGTAAAGAATTGAGTGATGAAAGTAGAGAGAGAACAATATAGCAATCGAGCATATCTAGGTTGATATGCTTCTGGTTGTTGTCCATGAAAATTATACTAGCATTAAAAACATAATGTTGAAGAGATAAAGCTACATTGGGAATAAGTATGCTTTCTGATAATGTTGAACCAGCAGCAACAGATTATTTACATGTCGCCAACATTCATTGATTACTACATGGATACATTTTTCGTGCCTTCCATGATGATAAATAAGAGCGTGAACAAGTAGTCTGAGACAAAAAGTGCACCTGAGTTCGACTACCATGGTCACTGCCATCTCTTGCATTCAGGTCTATACTTTCATTATCATGATCATTGCTGCTACTACTGTTGTCAGTGTCATCCAAGCTCTTTGACTTAACTGATTTCTGTGTTTGGATGCCACTTTCACTTCCACTGCCACTGCCACTGGACTGAGATGAAGCAGAGTTGGTGCAATTAGAAAACAGAAAGGGAAATCAGAATTGATTTATACAAGCATAAGAAAGAAAACAACGCACGAGAAGGCCCTACATGAGTAATCCAGTACTGAAGGACATTGACACACTAAAGAAAGAAGCTACGGATGAGAGTGAGATGCATGTATATGATTTATCTTGGTGAACATGATACTGTAAAGGGCTTATCAGAATATATAGTAACTAACACTGTGACATCTCCTCCACACATGCTGCCAAAGGTTTTTAAGCTCATTCTTGCGGATAGGCTTCACTAGAAAGTCAACTGCACCTTTTGACAGACACTTAAAGACTGTACCCATAGAATCGCTTGATGACATCACTACACACAGATCACAAATTTTCAGAAGTTAAATATCTCAAACATGAATAACCCAATATACATTCACAATTCTGTTTTCATCACATGCTGTAAGAAAAATACTCACTAATCACAGGTACATTCTTGCGTGTTTTATGGTTCATGATTTTGCTTAAAAGACCAACGCCATTTAAACCAGGCATGACCACCTCAGTCAACACGAGGTCAACATGATTAGTTAGATGTTCCAATATTTTCCATGCTTGCAAACCATTTGCAACAGCAGTGACTGTCAAAGAATGAAAACAAAAACATCATTAGTTAATTAATCACATTATATTCATTACAAAAAGTATATACCAAGACGATAAGGAAGAGAGCACACTGACAAAGAACCTTGCCTTGTAAACTTGGATTAAACTAACTATATTCAGAATTTCAGATCACATAAGCCACTCAAACATCAAATTTAAATAGTTGAATCACTTGATATGCAAAGTTGATATGATAGATGTGGCAAAGATGAAGAACAGTAAGCAAAGAAAGAAATGGTAATGGATAATCTTGGTCTGATTTATATTATAAAGGTATAACATGAACAAGATGCTCGAACTGCGCATTTGGAAGCTCCTGAGAAAAGATTTTTGCTGCTTCAAACTATAGCAGATTAATGATGAAAGAAAGAGGTAGAGAAGGAGAAAATTTCCTCTCCTCCATCATAGTATACCCTAATCTCCTCAAGTATAAAGAAATAAATAAACACACCTGCTATTTCATTTTGGTGTGCATAATGTTTGCATATATTGGAAGGAAAGAATATTTTGTGGCAACAAACATTTAATGTGGTTCATGAGCATACTATCTTTTTCTTTTGCCATAATCAATAAATTTCTAACAAGGCATGTTGTACTGATCATGCCGAGGTAGACCACCAGTTCACACTGTGGTGATAAGTTATGTGCAAGGAAACTACTATGTTAAGGGTATGTCAACAAATTTGACATGTCATTAGCTTCTGTGAATCAGAATAGAACCCACACCATATTGTGCCAGGATGTTACCAATAGTACCAGCGATAGACCTTAAACCATGATTTTTGTGAATCGTAAGTCGGTCATATATCTAGTTTTACAAACAACCTCCAAAGGCATATTCATGTATATCATAAGTGCAAACTGAAATCGATGAGATCATATCATGGTAATGATCATGAAAGTGGAAAACGTGAGAGTCATGCATACTTCATGGATGCAGCACAAAGGTTCAATTGCTTGACAAAAGTATGACACATAACATAACCACCAACAAAAGAATACCAAAGATGAGACTGCCACTCAGAACACTAGAAAAACCTATTAGCATCCCGAAATAGGGAACATTAGTTTCCGGAATTTCTGGAAAAACCTTTTGGGATGTAGATAATAATTTGTGATAAATAGAGTATAATCATCATTAAGAAGAGAGCAACGGTTGAAAATAGAAGTAAATTTCATACAATAAACAGTAGCAGATGAAGCTAGAGTATATGTCTGAACCGGTAGTCCATGTACTGAAACATAAAGGAATGAGGCTTCTGCATAGCTCTCAGCCTCTTTAGTAGCCCATGTACCAAACTACACAGGACAGGTCAGATCAGAGCATGGATTACAATCATTTTTATGCTGAGAGAGATTCGGAAGCAAATCACACAACAATTCATTCTACTTAAGAAGAATCTATCAATATATAAATGAATATTCACATTATATATATAGATATATATCAAGAAATGAACCATATCATTTTACTTTCCTGAAAAGAGAAATAAAGTGAGGATTGTGATAATTAAACATATGAAGCTCAATAATAATCACAAGGCAAAATCCCATGGTAAATAACTAATGAAATTAGTAGTAATGCTTGTTGCCAAAAAATTACAAGAAGTACACAAAACTTTTCTCCTCATCTAGGAAAGTCTGTTTGTGCATCCTCTTCATTGGCTCGAAGAAGCTGAAATAAGCCAAGGAAAGAAGCAACTCAATAGATATATCCGCCTGAAAAGTAGAGCTAGGTTGTATACCAGAAAAGCAACTACAGTTTAGTCCACCTAAATGATGATCCAACACATTTAGCAAACTCAGAATAGCAAAAAGACTAGCCCTCAAATGGGGGTGGTCTGACATATATAGAATATTTAAGGATAAAGTTCATATTGGTTAGCAGTAAAGTAGAATCAATAATACCTTCATATAACAGAAATAAGAGATGATATGTTTACCTTCATAACTACAGTTGCGAAGCAAAGCGCTGACAACTTGACGGGTGGAATCATCATTCTCTACGAGTAAAACCTGAAGTGTTCTGACCGGAAGAAACCTCTCCCAGCGTACGATTGGCCCCGGTGGCTGCTGTTCCTGCTTCTGGAGACCAGCAGTCTGTTTCGCGAGCGGTGTTGCATCCGTTATCTGGTTACCGTTTAAATCTTCCAAGGCCACATTGATCTTGGACTCATCTTCTTCGGAGAGGGCATGACCTTCCCCACCACATGGGGCTTCCTTGTGCTCAGTCTCATCCTGATGGTTGCCGTCTGTCAGCCCCTCATTCGTAGCCCCTTTAGGGCCGGCTTGATGGGCACTTTCCATCACTCGATTGTCCCACAAGAAAACGTTACGCATCGCTTGGCCTTCTTAACAAACACAGAACTCAAACTCTACCGGACGCCACTTATGTCTGGAATCACAAGAAAGAAGTGATGGGTATTGGGATCAAAACCTTCAGGAGAACCAAAAGACAATTAGATAGCCTTCAAAACCTAAGAACATAAAAATTATAGCAAACACGATTATCAAGAAAAACAAAAGACGAATCAAGATCTGCAAATCGAATACTCCTTCCCGAAAATTCAAATGACATACCAAGACATTCATGCGCAACCCTAGATGACGATCGATAACAATATCAACACAATCCCAGGCAATTAATCGTAGAATACCAAGATCCAGCCAAAGCAAAAGCTTCTCCGAACTAAATTCCAACAAAGACCACCTACAAAACCCAAATCAACAAGAGTTCCCAAGAACCTCGACCAACGCCACCAAGAACAAGAAAACGCATCAGATTTCGAGTACCTCCGCCTCGATAAAAATGTGCGAACTACCGAAAAGGCTCAGGAACAATCCATTCTCGGGGATCCGACCAATTCCAGACTTCCTCTAAAGATTCCCAAAAAAAGAATAAAGAAAGAACAAAAGGAGGAGGAGGAGGATGAATCGATTTTGTTCGTCCTACTGGGGATTCTAAGTCTCAGGTCGTTGAGGGTCTTCTTCTTCTTCTTCTTCTTGGCCGATGGGAAAGCGTTGGCCGCGTGCTTCGGCTCTGGTGAAGACTACGGTATCGACTCAAACGGGGACAACAACCGAGTGAGTCGAGGCGTCAAGAAAGGCTGTCAGGGTCAGTTTGGGGAGTCGATGACGTGGAGAAAATGGCGGTGGCGGACAGGCCACGATGTCCACGTGGCGAGACACGCGTGCGAGATCAAAATCCGTGAGCTGACGCGCCCCCCCCCCGATCCGGCGTGAGCCACGTGGGACGGTCTGGGGACGCCACAATATCCACTTACCGCAACGTGTCGGCTTCACCGTTTGAGTAGGTGGCGGAGATTCGTGGGAGGTATGCCAACCGGTGCGTGCGGGGACCTCCGGGCGGAGTAACAAAAATCATAACGCCGAGTTAACGGTGTTTACGAATTCGAAACTTTTCAGATACATTTCGAACTAATGTATTATTACACATAAACCCCTGCTTACAAATATTTACCTATATTAACTTTTCGAATTAGTCTGCGGAAACGTTTGAGAGGCATCCCAATATAAATTACTATTACACATATACCCCGTTCCAGTTAAGGATTATTTGCACATACAGTCACTTAAAACATTAAATTCCAACATTGCTCCTCGTGGAATCAAATGGGGGACTGGATAATGCTGGAAGAAGGTTGTGCTTATCCTCTCTCGGTGGCGGGCAGCGCGGATATCATGGTGGGCTATCCATCTTTCGCGTTGACCTTACAAGTCGACCAAGTCCTTCAAATCCATTCTTACTTTTGGTGACCCAATCAGGGTTGGGTCTTCTTTGATCTATTACAAGTTGTCTTGATCGATAGGTTGGATTTGATGTATGAGGCAATGATAGGAGACATTAGGAATATACTCTCGAGTTCTCCTCTTAAATGCACTGCTACTGTGCAAGCAAAACTTCGAAGAGGATGAATAATAGACTGGTCAGCCCTTCCTTCTTGCCGATGTGACTGAAACGATTAAGCTGATTGAATCAGTGCTCTTCTGTTCCCAGGTAAAACTTGTAGACAACATGAGAGGATGAGGTGGACTCCATGAAGGCCGCTGCATGCCTTATCGCTCACGAGCGGCCAACTTTCGAAGACAAAACTCCCCGGCCAGCTGCATTCCTTTGCCCCAGTTTGCTGCCAGCAGAGACAAGCGTACATCCACGAGATCTCTCGGTTGGTCGATACAGGAATTGTGCTTCACGGACACAGGAAAGATGGTTGCATGAATGGCGACACGTCTGGATTCCATCTTCTTCTATGTTGTGGCCAAGAACCAATGCTTTACATCTGGGCATCTTCCACTTTCTTCTCGTGTGTGGCCTTCCTTGGCTCTCTTTTGGACTGGAACCTTTGTCCTCCTGGTTTTTGATCTCTCCTCTTGTTTGGATGGTGCAGATGGGTGGGGTGGGATTCTGCTGCTGCTGGCTTTCTAATGGTCTCGCGCAAGAGCACGTACATGCTTTTGTTATCTACTCAGCTTTCTTGTGGAGTCATTGCAGATGCTGCAGACAACATAGCTTTCAAATGGAAAGGTGGGATTGCAGGATTGGATTCCATCAGGATGTGCACGAGGAGACGGTAGTGGACCTCCTTCCCTTCTGCAGGGGCCTCCGTTGCTTCCACGCTCCGTAAGGAGGTCGTCGCCGATGGCAACGAGGAGACGACGGCAGGCCTCCTTCCCCCCTACTGCTTTTACCCCGCCGCTTCCGCTAATTAAATTGAGACTGACATAAAAAAATATTATATTTATATTAACATTAACACAATGAGAATAATAATTAGATAAAAGATCTCCTGAAATATTATATATATATATATATATATATATATATATATATATATATATATATATATATATATATATATATATCATAACGGCGTCCGAACCAATCGGTAACGTTTCCCAATCCGAAATGGCTATGCCTCTCCGTTGCATCCAGTCGGCGGCCGCCATCCTCGCGGAGAGCAAGGGCACGCGCCGATGCTCCACCGCGGTTTCTGCGAGGAGCCCTAAAGGCGACCAAGCTCTCGGCCTCCCGTCTCGCCCCAAGAAGGTGAACCGCGGCTCCTGCATCCTCCCTCCCCTCCACGCAGCGCCCGAACCCATCGGTAACGTTTCAACCCTCTGTTCCATAATTCATCTACTGACATCTCGTTCTACTGCAATCCGAGAGAGTGCTTCTTGCGATGTTGTACCTGAAGAGGGATGTCCTCAAGGTTATACGCAGGTTCCTGCGACATCCTCCTTGTAAGCTTGGACCTCCACGAGTTTCTCCTGTGAAGATTTCAATCAACTCAACAACAGAGATTACGGAACAAGAAATAACATGGGTGTTTCATTAAGAAGAATATGAATATAATGTGTTATTTGAAATAATTAGTTCTCCATGAGTTAATCTTGCATCGACTTGTATCAATATTTTATAGGTAATTGTCTTAGGATATTTTCTATTTTTAATCAATCTGTTAGGAATTGCATAAAACATTTAGTGAGTTATAATTGACTGTAAGCAACACTATTTTTTTTGAATGGTTCAAAAGTTTCACTGTTGTTCCTGCTGAGTCTAAGAGATATGCACATAACAGGTAGCACATCTGCAATCAGCCCTGAGAGCCTCACTGGTTCCTTAGAAAGTGTAGAAGTTCTTGATTTAACTGGAAAAGAGATTCGCATAACCGACTTGTGGAGAGATAGGAAAGCTGTAATTGCATTTGCACGTCATTTTGGGTGATGTTATATACTCTTCTTTATTCATTCTTTCTAAAGTTGAACCAGTCTAAAGAATAATTTATACTTTTCTACTTCTTCAGATGTGTTTTTTGTCGTAAACGGGCTGATCTTCTTGCCTCCAAGAAGGTATTAGACTTACAAAGTTCAATTTCTCCTAAATTTCCTGTGGCAGGAGTTTCTTTTGCTATAACCACAGTGGTGTGTGGTTTGAATAATAATGACATCAGAGGAACATGATTAAGTATAATAACTTGCTTCTTCTTAACATAGAACAATGATAATATATAGGGTGGTTGAAGAGGCCCATCTTGTTCTAGATTCATGGCATAAAACTACTCACCGTTCCCCATGACATTTTATTTTCATCATGGATGCAATATTGCAGGCACTTGTTAAAATATTTGTTTTCTGTGAACCCTGATGGTCAAGTATGTTGATCATCGAGGAAATAAAGGAATAACTTTTATCCATTCTTCTTAGCTACACCACATTCTCGAGATGAATTTTAATAAGTAATTCAACGGTATGAGCCTCTGAGGTTGCATCTTCATCGAGGTTAATAATTCAATTTACACTGTTTCTATTTTGTCCTAATCTGTTTACTTTCTTTGTTATGAACCGAATGGAAGTGGTGAGCTAGATGAGTAAGCCAAATCAATTTCCTTAAGACAACATATGTTTGTTTCTTGACCTTGAAACAGACACAGCCAAATGATCATGTTGAGTCATTGAAGAGAATTCACATAGAGCTACATGAATCTGTAGGTTCACTATATTGTTCTTATTTGTTTCTGTGTGCATGTCAACTGTGAAAAAGGCAAGCATTTTTAGTAAATGTTCAAAGAAAAGTGGAAAATATTTATTTTTGAGTTAAAACGAGATAGGGAGTCTTTTGTAAGATGGTAATCATTGTGCACATATCCACTATTTTTGTATCTCATGATGTATCTGTATATATATGTGCATTTGTCTTTTCTTTTAAACACACACACACACACACACACACAAACAATATACACATATATAAATATATATATGTATATGTGAGTGTGTGTATGTATGTATATATATATATATATATATATATATATATATATATATATATATATATGTATATGTATGTATATGTATATGTATATGTATATGTGAGTGTGTGTATGTATATATACATATATATATGTATGTATATATATGTATATGTATATATGTATATACATATATGTATAGTGTATACATACATATATATGTGTGTGTGTATATGTGTATGCATATATGTATATACATACATTTCTCCACAAATATTACTTTGTTCAACCTTGAAATTCATGCTGTGCGAGCTGGTACAATGCACAAAATATTATCCCTCACTTGTATTCTCTTTCTTGGTTGCGATTTCTAGGAATTGATGGATTCAGCTGGAGTTGCTCTTGTTTTGGTTGGACCTGGTAGTACTGAACAGGTATGGCATTTACTAATATAAGGTGAGAGTCATTGTTTGAATCCACACATTTTTGTAACCAAATTCCAAGCATTTACTGGTAGGATAAGGTGTTATTTGTCAATGTGCAGGGAAAGAATGATTCCTTTTACACATTCATCCTGACTTGGATCCTTTATTAATTAGTTACTAATTCCTTACAATGCAAATTTAGGTTAGATAGTAATTATCTAAAATAAACATGTATCTAAAGCCAATTACAAATATTAAGATTACATGTTATGTTTGATCAAGGAAAAGTATGAAAATTTCTATAACTGGAGGAACTGGTGAAGTGTGTGCTCTTTTCTTAACAGGGATCTTGGGCATCACTAGCCACAAATATGACCAACGACTAGAAAGTAGTATATTGATTTAGCCACTAACATACGTTTTTCAGTAGATTATCCAATTTGAAAGACTTTTTCTCTATCAATGTTGATAAAATACTAATCGTGATGTTTCTATCTGCAAGAAAAACCTCTGGCTTATGCAGTTATGCTACTTCATTAATTATAATATTCACTATTTTGTACGTATGACTATTTTGGTGCAGGCAAAGGCATTTGTTGAGCAAACCAAATTCAAAGGAGGTACGCTTTCATACAATCTGAAACATATTTCTAGATCATACTGAGGACACTCGAGAGTTTATATACTGTCGGTTGTCATTGGCTTAAATGCAATTCACAACTTCACCTGTTATGCAGAGAGCAATTATATTGCCTAGATCCTCACTTTTTGTTAAAACCATTCAACCAGGTGTTCATATTATTCTTTATCTGGGAGTTTTTTCTACCACTAATGTTTTCTTCCAAATGTAAAAATTTTCTAACTGGAACAGGATGCTTGGTTACTATGAATCAAAAGATTTCATGTCCTGTAGGACGTTGCTTATTATGAGTCAATCACTTCTCCATTTTGGCTAATGTCAATTGATCTGATTTTAGCAATTAAAATGCCTTCATGCAGAAGTTTATGCGGATCCCACCCATTCATCGTATGATGCACTTAATTTTGCTTATGGCGTATCAACAACTTTTTCTCCATCTGTATGTATTGTAAAATCTTCCATTTTTAGATATTAAAGAAAAGAACTATATATGCAAAAATCAGATTAGGAATTTTTTTTCTTTTAAAAAAAGGTAACATTTTTGTGAAATATCTGATCTATCATATTTGTCTTTTTCAGGCTGGTATGAAAATCATACAATTATACTTAGAAGGATATAGACAGGACTGGGGGCTTTCATTTAAAAAGGATACGGTGGCAAGAGGTGGTTGGTAAGTGACTATTGTAAAATAAAATCTTTTACTTAGGTCTGTGATGGCTGTTTCCTCCTAAATTTCCATGTTTTGTACGCAACATCAGAGACAGTTAATATAAATTGTGTTTGTGAATTGTGAATATGTTGTTTGACTTGGGAATCTTAATATCATTAGATAACTATCAGAATAAATATAAAGAGCATTAGCAGGCGATAAAAAAAAAGTAACAGATTAAAAGGCAAACAGTGAAAAAGACAGCAGGATTTTTCACTCTTGCTGGCCCATTCCTTCCTATCAACAATTTAACGCAAAGGTTCAGATCAGAGACATGCAGGAAAGTAAATATAATTCGGAAAAATACTCTCTTAGCACTAATGAAAGCTTAGTTCATGTCAGAGCTTGTAAAGAATGATGATGAGGTAATGGTTTATACTGCAAAACAACCCATTCGAATGACTTGATTTCTGTCACGGCAGCTTTCTGGATCTAAATTGATCCATACTCAATCTTGATAGGTGCATTTTTTATTATACACAATTTGCTTGATATTTTTGCCATTATTGTTAGAAGTTGGACCCCGACACAGGTTCCGAACAGCATAATAGGCATCAACTATGGAATTTCCTATATTATAATTACAAAAGAAAGATGTTTTATGATTTGTACATGAAGTTTTATGAATTATATTATGTGGTTTGACTTAATAGGTGGATGACGCCAAAACATAGCACATGTATGCAGAACTCTCATGGTCAATTTTACAGATAAATTTACGTATTTTATCTCTTGTTGACTATTATTTGAGATTTGTTTATGTTAACACTCACATTCTATATTACACAACAAGTTCAAGATCCCAGAAATAAGGGAAAATGGAGTAAGAAAAAAACATTGCATGTGGAAAAGGGTCAAATGATTAAAACTAGTAACATATGATGACTTGGTTGGCATGTTACGGCATTCTTATTAACTAATTAATAATGAGTAAGCTGACATGTTTCCATATTATTCTAGTGTGCTTCTCTTATAAAACAACTCATGCTTTCTTCTTTTAGGCAACAAGGAGGCATCATTGTAGCAGGTCCCGGAGTGAGCAACATCTTATACATCCACAAGGTTAGCACTTCCTTTCTGTTGAAATAATCTCTTGGAATTGGTTGTCATTCGTATCATGTTATATACTTATTTTCACTTGTATGAAGAGAGATAATTGCGAAACAAACCATAGCCTTAGATGAGGGTTGATTAATGATTATGGTCAAAAGCCTTTGTATGTTAACCTAATGGAGTGTAGCCAAGAAATTTTTTCCTTTCTTTCACCTTTGCATGATACACAAATACTTCACCAAAGTTATATGACAAATGTATCACCGTCTCAAGTCCTAAAATATGTGTGACCAAATTGGTAAATGTTCAGGTGTTATTTCTTGAACATGTTTACCATATTTTTTTCTTGTGGTTAGTATGGAATTCTGTATCATTTGTTTTTTTGTGTGTTGTAAATTGGGCACACGTGTGTAAGCATACTTGTAACCGGATATCACATTCTCTGTTCTAGACATTGAATTGATATTCCCATGTAAAGGCAGAACATCATTAGAATCAAAAAAGCAATAGTCCATCTTTTAGAACAAGATGAACAATATAACTCGGCATTGTGCCATAGGTTCACCTAATAATACCAAGTGTACACCATTGTGTTTTGTAAAGTGAATTCTATTTTGCTCTCTTTTGTTATCACAAACTTCCCTGTAGATCTGAATTGAGTTCGTCGTTATTGGATTGACATGTTTATCCAATGACCTCTTTTTGTCGACAGGACAAAGAAGCTGGAGATGATCCTGACGTGGAAGAAGTTATCGAAGCATGCTGTTCCTAATAGATTGTGGGATAATTTCCCCTGATATCTTTACCGTAAGTAAGTTCTGTTTTAACACAAAAGAAATATGTCCTACAATTTCTATCGCACTTCTGCAAGATCAGTTATCATCATTGAAAATATTTTTTACATCTAAAATCAGAGATGAATAGTTGAAGACAACTGCTCCTGCTGTCCTTAAGGCCAAAATGAAGAACCGAAACAACTACCGAGTAACAAAATGCCGATACTCATTATGTAAAGCTCAGATGTGAATCTAGGAGAACAAAGTTCCGTTGTGTCTGTGCACCGACATGAAGGACAAGCAGGATGATTTTCTTTTTCTATTTTTGATTATGTAAAAGAAATCGAATGCTCCTTCTGTAATGGATGTCGATGTCTTAGGTCGGATTCATATCAGGGTGTATTTAAATTACATAGCTTATTCCCTTGCCGCTCTATCACTTTGTTGAGAACTCAACTACATTTAGGACCCGTATAGTCGTGTTGAATAAATAATAGGCGAATTCCCTGAAAAAACTTTTAATTTTTATTTTTTTCTAATAAACCTTTTCAAATATTTTTGCACACCTTATGATACTAATTATCCTTATATTTTTTTTTATATATACTCTATAAGTGAAACTACGGTGAACATAATAATCATATAAAACTCATGGTGCGCTTTCCCTTTTCTACTTGAATTATTATTCTTTCACCGTGATAATTATAAAGTATGCCTTCATCCTTCTTTTCATGCCTCTTAGAATAAAAAGATGTGGCCAATCTCCTGAGCAATCACGATGCCGATGAAGCTAACTCTGGTCGCATTAAACCATGGTCAGGCGTTCTTCAAAAGAAACTACATGTTGATAAAGCTAACTCTGGTCGTACTAAACCATGGTCAGGCATTCTCTTCAAAAGAAACTGCACGTTGATAAAGCTGCAGGACACCGACCAACGGAAGCTCATGACAAAGATGCGAGCTGGCAGAATTGTCCGCTCCCTATTGGCCCATCCTCTCGTCTTCTTCATGCTGCAGTCAAAAGGAGAAATCCGAGCATCTTGTAATCTCTTTTTCTTGTTCCAATTGGCCAGTCGGGTCACCTGCTGTTCTCTCGTGTTCTTCGTCTGTCTTCCATTCTCTTTTGATGCGACTCATGGATTTCATGGGACTAACAATTGGTGATAGATTTTTTCAAACAAAATCTATCAAATTTGATGTCGGAATAATACATTAAGTATATATATATATATAATCCTTTCACTTCTCCCATCCAAATATTATTCCTGGATTCTGGCGATCTACGACCACTTAAGTAGGATCTTAGAAGGAACAGCTGTGTCGCTTTGCTTGGGCTGTAGCCGTCCAATATCATCATTAGCGCAGGTATGAAAGCGAAGCGTGTCGGTCAACCGAAGGGTGAGTTCACACACATCGATTCCATATGCTCGTTGGTTGAACGACTCTGGTCCGTCCCTTCTGAAGGTTTCAGACCTTCTTCTCCTATTTCAGTACGAACTGCAAGGTGATGTATATATACCGGCACCGCAGCTCGATCCCCTCTCCATCAGACGACTCTCCCATCATCTCCGTCCACAGACCTCTCTTGTAGCTTTCGGCAGCAGCCATGGAGTACCGGGTGGCCGAGAGCAACACGAGGAAGGGAAGAAGGCCTCCGCCGAGGCGAGGGCAAGTGAAAGCCAGGATTTTGGGGAGTTTAGTCCGCGCGGTCATCCCGAAGGCCTTCTTCGGGAACGGGGAGAAGGCCAAGGAAGACGGCGGCGGCGGCGGCAGCTCCTCCGCCGACATCACTCCCACGTTGAGCGGCTACAGTTCGAGCTACGAGGGCGAGTAGCACAGGATTCGCCGGCCGTGTCTTGTGTGTGTATGTACATACAGCCATAGCTCTGCAGGAGGGGGAGATGGATGGAAGGGGGCACGCACCCGACTCTACAACTTCTGCACCGCATTTCTCCGAGCAGAACGATGGCAAGGCAGTGTCATATGAACCCTATCTTTTTTGCCTGTGTTGTTGTAAGAGCGGTTGGTTCTGTGGCAAGATTTGAGGCTGTTGTTTACCCTCTCTCTCTCTCCCTCTCTCTCTCTCTCTCTCTCTTCTTTTGCTACCATTGTTGCTCCACCGGTTGTTGATCCCTACGCGTGTCTGCATTTTTCAAGACTGCTTCGGTTTCATTCCCACGCCGCGACTTACCTTCTGCAACAAAAGTGTTAATTATATATTATCTTCAGTAATTTATCTCTTATAATTAATTATTTTTAAACTCTTAATTTTTATTTTTTTAAAATTATATAAAAATTTTTATAGTTATAAAAGAAAAATATTTAATTCGTTTCTTTTTACGCCAACGAATTAAAGAAAAATATTTAATTCGTTTCTTTTATAGTTATAAAAGAAAAATATCACACCATTAAATATGTGTTTACTCTATCTCATTTTAATTTATTACTGAACATGTATCGATGACATAAGAAGAAACAAAATTAAATATTTTATTTTTTATAAATATAAAAATCTTAATATAATTTTTAGAAATATAGAGATCACAATGTTAATTTATAATTAGCTCATAATAAAATAATGTGTTTTATGTTCTATAGGCAACAAATTGTTCCACAGCTAAAGCCTTGTTTATGATAAAAAAAATTATGCATATGGGAACTAATAAAGTTTAATATCTATCATTCTAAACAATGGTACTACAACTTCCTCTTTCAACCTTGAACTAATCCTAACCATCATGATTCTACATCGATTTTTGAATAGTTGATTTTAATTTTATCAAATTCAAAATAATTACTATACTGAGACCATTGATGAGTCAACTTGATTTGGTCTAACGTCGAAAGTGCACGTCCTTCCTAGAGAGCTGATGCGAAGAACTATTGTGAAGAGGTAGTATGTGGCGCGAGCGTGGAGAGTTAGTGCAGAGAGTTGGCCTTCGAGGAGCTAGCGCAGAGAGTTACCGTGAAGAACTGACCTGAGGCATAGGTGTAGAGAGCTTTCCGCTTATGGAGGGAGCAAACTAATTTGAAAAGACAGATTGCCTTGCCCATGAGAGCCGTCTTGCAATGCTTCCTCAGCCACGCTAGGGATCCTGCACGATTGGTCAGCACTGGAGAGATGTCCCAGCATGACCCCTCTGATACTTAAGTTAGATAAACGGGAAAGGAGTGAGTTAACTATACTCAGGAGAGTGTGGTGTTTACATGCTTGCCCTTGTTTAGTATGGGGCCTGGTTTTTATACCTGGGTACCTGACGATAAAGACTGGTTTTTATACCAACACATTGTCCCATGGCTGGTGTCGACGCTAGGTCATTGGGATGACATTTCCTATCTTATTTTTTTTATCTTTTTGAGTCAAGAAGGGAGTGGTCTCTCCTTTAATCGTTCGAAAGGAGGGGTGTGGAGGAGCCGAACTATGCCATCAACTATTAATACAGGGAAGTGACCCTTTCTTCAACTATGATGTCAGCGATGAGTAGTTTTTGCGGACCCTTTTAGGAAGCTGGGGCAAGCAAGGATCGTGGGCTGATCTTTTGTTGACGACTGCAGGGAGTCGGTGGGAGCTCCTATACTTTTGCTTAGTTGGTATACTCAGCCCAGGTGACGGGATGAGTGGGTGTTTTCGGTACTTTTCCTATCAAAAATCAAAACTAAGATAGTTTTTTTATTATCATTTTTAGTCGGTTTGCAACCCAGTTTGGTTTGAAATCGTAGTTCTGAATAGATTTTATTTAGATTCGAATTGAATCAGCATTCAGGGTTACTAGAGCAGGTAGAGCTGTCTAATTGTGTTGTGGGTTAGTCTCTGAAGGGATCCAAAACTTGGCCAAACTCCATCCGAGTTGAACTGAGAGTGTAAACGGAAGCAAAGATTGGATTCTCTTCGATTGGTGCGAAGGTCTGCAAGATTCCAACTCCGAAATCTGAATGGTGGAGAAGAGTTTGGAATCCATATGAAGCGGAGAGGATCGGAACTCAAAGAAAAACCTTCGAGTGGAGAGGATTTGGATTTTCTAATTAAGCTGAAACCAATCCATCAAAAAATTTCTAATTTTTTTTGTCATTAATGATGAGCAGTTGATGAGTTCAAAAAAATGGCTTTGGATTTAAATTGTCTAATTAAATTAAAACTAGTCCAACAAAAAATTGAAACCAATCCATCAAAACATTACTAATCTTTTATCATTCATGATGAGTAACATATCAACTATGGGGATTATAATTAAAATTTTATTTTTTTTTCTATAAATATCTCATGTAATATATTTATAGAAAAATATTCTTTTAATTTTAAAATTTTATCTCCTTCAAAAATGTGCAACAGAAACATACACGTGATTCATGTGGCGTGTCACGTTTAACTTTGGTTGGAAGAGTGAGTACACATCACGTCTCTCCTCCTGCAAGCAAATTATGGAGGAAATGGTCCCGCCAATGCGGGCTAAAGTAGGAGAAATACACAAAAGATAACTGACATGACCACAGGCACCACATTGCAGCTCCATCTGAGCCCTAATGATTTGGGTTCCAGAGACTGTGACATGATGTAGTAGCTCGTGGAGAGGAACGGAGATGATGGGTTGCTGAAGGTGGCGCTTGCAAGGGAGGAAGACCAGCTGTGGCTTCGGTAGTTGAGAATCCTGATGATGCTGCAGAGGAGAACTCTGACTGACTCTCCTGCATCTGAAGGCGGAAACAATCAGACCAATAATAATAATAAATTCAGCAGATGATTCATTAAAGTGGTTGTTTTATTCTTGTCATTCTTAATTCTTTTCTTGGGTTTGGGAATTTGTATCAACTGCAGCTAAATAATTTGATGAGGCCCTTAGCATTCCACAGGTAGGAACAACAAAAAGTAAATTTCAGAAAGGTAAACTCTCCATTGAAGATGAGAGCTGGATTTATATTAAGGAATGTATGTATGGATTATGTGCTAAAGACTTACTATGCCTACTAGTGATGATGACAAACTCTACTGTCAATAAGGCAGAAACAAACAGGAACAGATTCAGAAATGTCAGACACAATATATCGATCCACCAAGAACACAGTTGTACTATTAATGCCATAAAAGAAGAAGTAAATTCAGATCTCAAAAACAAAGGTATGAAAATTCTTCAACAATTTCTAGGTGTAGGCTAATTGATTACCATTGTTCTGTCGGCATCATCAGCTTCAAATTGGCTACACAATGAATTCCATTCCCCTTTGGACCGTGGACAACAGGCTGGGAAATCCTCAAATTCAGATCCACATCATCGGCTGCGACCAATTAAAAATATGTTCAAACTCAAATCGGTCTACAAAGTATCATCAAGCAACCATTCAGTTAGTTCGAGAAATGGAGTTTGCAACTTGTGGAGTATACGATAGCAACTAAGATTTTCCATGAAAGCAGCTGAGATTTCCCCAACTATACGAGGAAATATCGTTACTCTGTTGAGGAAAATCCTCCCTCCTTACGTGTATAAATAGAGAGCATCATATCAAACACAGATATCTTCTTCGTTTCATTCTTTACGGTATATACCTTTGGTAACATACTCGGAAATTACTTCTCCTTCGTAGGTACTTGGATCAAAATTGATAACAGCATTGCTTCCATTATACTTTATAGCTGCCTTGTCGTAAGCCCTAATGTAGACAAACAACAAAGAGAATTAGGAAACTGGTGTTGGAAATTAATTTCGAGAGATTCGCGATCGGCAATCAGAAATTTCATGCCCGACACAACCTTGCAGCTTCTATTTCGCTGTCGAACAGTCCAAGATATACGTACCTGCACATCCATGCATAGGATCATAGCATTTTGCAAAGGATAACACTAACAACTAAGCAGGAACAAGGATCGTAGCATTGATGTCTCACTTCTTGCCAGGGAATTGCCCTATCCGAGCTTCCCAACGACCACACTTGTGAAGGGTCACTCCTCTGTATTTTGAACCACCCCTTGAGAATCGCGTGCTTTGTCGACGAAGAAAATGCACAAATTCTACCTTTGGTAGGTATTTTATCTAAAATTTGATAAAAACAAAACCACAAAAAGGAAATATGAGTTGAGCATCCAAAATACTTTTGTACCTTTTTTTTTTTTGAATTTAATTACCTGCTTCAGATCTTCTTCATAGTCACTAAGATTGAAATTGATGTCAGCATCGACTCCCCGAAACCTGATTGCAGCTCGATCATATGTCCTGAAAGTAGAATGCCACTGCGTAAATAGCTAATAGACATAACACAAAAGGAACATAAGCAGCCAATAAAACCATCCTCACGTTGCAGCAGCTTCAGCAGTGTCAAAGCCTCCTGTTACGGATCGACCAATCAAATTCAAAACAAACAGTAAACCATCAGAAAATTTCCGATCAGATCAATTGAATATAGAACTGCTTACCCAAATACACCTGTTTCCCACAATCCCTAGCAAAGAGAAGCAAACGGATGATAAATCACCTAAATTTTGGGGGAGAAGAAGCAAGATTCAAAGGGCAAAGAAAAGACGCTAACCAAATGTGAGATTCCCATCTCCCTGTCCTGCGGTAGAACGTGACGCCCCGGTACTGAGAGCTCCGAGACCGCGGCCCCCTGCGACTCTTTTTGGTCGGCGGTTGATGTGGAGTGAGATCCATCCAAAGAGGCAATGGCGCCAGCGGAAAGAGCTGCTTGGTGACCAACCCAGGCTGCTGCGGGGCTCCGATCCCGTCCCCGTTCTCGCCTTCTCCCGACACATAACCCTTCAAGATACTGAACTCGTAGGCTGCCGCGGGTCGGGTGGAGCGGGAATCCTCGGCATCGAGGACGGATGAATCGGTGGTCACCGAATCATCCATCTGCTCGCGGCCGGACTTCGCTTCCAGAGATGTCGAGTCGAAGGACGATGCCAAGTCGAGGCCTAGCATCGCTCCTCTCCGACTCATGTCAGAAGAAGCACAAAAAAGATCAACCGTCCTCGATCGGATTCGACCTCTTCTCGATAGCAACCCACTCCACCAAGTGGGATTCTTCGCTATTTCAAGTCGTACCGAAGAAAGATAAAGACAGAAGAACAGTAAACGATGGAATATAATATATATATATATATATATATATATATATATATATATATATATATATATATATATAAAATCCGCTGATGGACAAATGGGAACGCGTGAAACAAAAGCTTTCCCAACGTTTTACGGCCACCCCCGCCGTTGGGCCCCACCTCCAACCTTCCCCATTGCGGCAACCTTTTTCCGGAACCTTTAAAAGGCCTTTCTCACAGCTGCTTGACCACCACAGCGTCATCCAACCGGGCAGGCGCCACGTGCGCGACAATTTCCGCTTAACTAACGCACGTGCCACTTTGCCTACAGACGTGCACAGTGCGGTCTGAGACTTGGAGAGGAATCGTGTTGCGTGCCGTCGACCATTTCGTTTGTCTGAACGTGATTCACACCGCTGAATACGTCGGAAAGAAGCTTCTGGCGATACGTTGACGCTCGGGTCGCGTCGTCCAATAGTCCATCGACACGTGACATGAATTTGATATTAATTTCTCTGATAACATGAAGGGAAGTATTGTTCTCTCTGATCACTAATTCTGTCGATGGCGTGCAAAAACAGTGATCCGATGTGATGAGAAGGTCATATTTGTATATGGATCTGAATGGCTCCTTTCATATTTGTACATGGCTATGAATGTCTAAAATGAACAATATCCGAGTAAGTCAACGAGAGGCAGAAAGCTCATTTCATATCTGCTTTTATTTATGGTAAGGATGATATTTGTCGTTTTCATTTACACTGACATAACAAGTATTGTTGACATAAGAATATCCAACCATATCAAGTACATACGTATGAGAGGCATCAGAACAGGAACAGAATAAAAATGGCTAAAAGATACAGAGGTGATCTCATGGATCTTTGCCCAGACAAAAAAAATCAGTCAGCAGAGAAACACAGTAACAATTCTTCATACATACAACCAGACACTAATGCAACATAAAGAATGCAAAAAATAGATTCACATCACCAATTCTTCATGCTTTGTAGTATACACAGCACCAGCTGATGACAAATTTCAAATGAACCGATTTCCCTCAGCACTTGTAGTCTGGATTGAACGCTATAGACTCTCTGTGTATCAGCTCCTTCATCTGCTCTTCCGTGAGGGCATGTTGCTCAAAATCAAAGGAGAAAGGGTCCATGCAAGTGGGTTCATCAGCAACATCATGCAATCTCTCGAGGTATGGATGATCCAATGCTTCTTCGACTGCGCAGAAATGATGAGAAGCCAGAGTAAGCAAGCCAACTCGAAACTACGACAACATCAAGTCTTTTATTAAGTTCAGATGATATGCACTCGTGTTTATTTGCAGGACAAAGAGAAGACTCAACGATGCAGAAGCATCAAAGGCGAGGATACCTGTAATTCTCCTGGTGGGATCAAATGTGAGCATTCTTTCAACGAGATCAATGGCAACTGGATTGACATGCGGGTATAGACCTACGAACGACCGAGGAGGATACCGAGGGAGATGCCTCATGTACCTTCTTGCATCTTCACTCCGAAGAAATCCAAGCTCGGGTTCCGTTGGAGTGCCAATAATCTGAAGACAAAGAATGATGCCAGTTGGAAGTGGTAGAGGAGAACGACGTTACAATGGATTCATGGAGTAATCCATGATCTTACTACCTCCGTTATCAAACGCATCTGGTGCATGTGATCCCTTCCCGGGAACAGGGTTTGCCTGTTCATCAGCTCCATGAAGATGCAACCCACGGACCACACATCGATGGCTGCAGTGTAGTCTGTCGAGTTCAGCAGCAACTCAGGCGCTCTGTACCATCTGGTCACCACGTACTCCGTCATGATCTCATTCTCAGAAGCAGGGCGGGCGAGACCGAAATCACAGATCTTAAGATCACAGTTTGCATTCAGCAGAAGATTGCTCGGCTTCAGATCTCGATGAATAACTTTCGCTGAATGTATGTATTTCAATCCACGAAGAATCTGATACAAAAAGTACTGCATAATTGGGGCAATAGAAAGCCATCAGTTGGACATCAGAATTGAGCGAATCAAGTTTACTTCGGTGTCGAGTCTAATTACCTGACAATGCTCCTCCGATAATTGTTGATTAGAACGGATTATATGATGAAGGTCGGTATCCATGAGCTCGGTGGCGATATAGACATCATTAAATGCTTGAGGAATCGGTGGGGGAATCACATCCCTAATTCCAATAACCTGCCGATTTGTTTGTGGAACCATTAGATCACAGTTAGTAGAGACAATATATGGCAGGCAATTACATCCTTTATCCACAGTTCTCAATGTTAAGACACTGAATGGGGCAAGCTGAAACCAGGAATAGCTCTACATTGTTACAGCAGATTTCTGTCAAGAACAGTTCAGTGGGATAACATATCAATCCTATATGCAACTCTCGAGTTCTTGCATATTTGGTAAATCTAAGACAAAAATTCTCTCGACGAATTCTGGGGATATAACAAATATGAAGTATAATTCTCTCAAAAAACCTGAGAATTAAGCTAGGTTTGCATATTATGAGTGGGTTTAAAGATATTTAGACATCACATATAACACAGAAGAAAGTAGTTATATATCTGGTCTTCTTGGCATGTTAATTGTTGTGAATTGTAGGACTGAGGTATCAAGGAATCAATTAAATCTTCTGTGAGCAGCTCTTTCATCAACCGATGTTCCACTTGCTCAACAATTGTATATTAAGAGAACTAAAATAACAGAAGAATCATTGTCAAGCTACAACAATAATAAAATCGAATGTCCTAACTATTTAGAATCAATTACATGAAACAACCTTCCAAGGTGATAGGGTTTTGGTGGCTTACGTTCTCATGGTCCAAGTGCCTGAGGAGCTTGATCTCCCGTAGCGTTCGCTTCGCGTCCATGTGGTTGTCGAAGGCGTTGGCAATTTTCTTGATGGCGACCATCTCCCCAGTTTCTGAATTCATCACCGAACTGTAACAAAGAATCAATAACAGAGTCATCAACCGATCGACGGCAGATGATCCAAATCTCCGCAGCAACAGCAGAACACGAATAGGAAAAGATGAAGTACCAGACGATCCCGTATGCGCCTCTCCCGATCGGCATAATCGGCGGGCGATACTTCGATGTAATCTCGAACAGATTGCCGAAGATGTTGTACTGCAAATACCGGCCGCCGTGCGTCAGCGCCACCGGGAAGTCGTTCGCCGGAGCTCCGTCCATGTTACACGAAGTATTATGACAGGGGAAGAGGAGGCAAGCAGCGACCGATCTCGATCGGGTTCCTCTCCGCTGCTCTCAGGGGGAAGGAAGAGAGAAGGAGAACAACGATTGAAATGGAAAAGGGGGAGAGGGAAGCCAGTGGTGGTATGGACGGATGGGATCCGCTGCGTCTCGGATCGAACGGTGGACGAGGACGTCCAGGCTCAACGGCCGATCGGTATCGGTTGTGAGCTGTGACGTCTTTTAGTTTTCTGATGGAAGATTAGAGAGGATAAGAACTTATCACCTAAATTTCCGCTTGTAATGGACGCAAACGATGACGATGAGGACACCCATATTATTAATCTAATCAACTATATATGTAACAGTATGTGACTTCGGAGTCCATCAGGGTAGCTTACAGCTCACTCCAATGTCTAAGCATATTAACCGTCCATCAGGCATGCACGACTCTGACAGCTGATCGTTGAGTAACGATTAGTAGTATTAATATCGTTCTCCCCACGAACTCAGCCTAAATGAACACACGAACAAACTTCCGTTATTGACTCGTCGAAACTTAAAGTCGGGATAACGTCTTGATGATAAGGAGGCCACATCATAGGGGAATAAAATAAAATATATTATTATAATTACTGTGCATATATATATATATTTATTTATATATAGTCTAAAAAAAATCGTAGGTTTTTATTTTTTTATTTTCATAGTTCATTTGATTTTTACTTTACTTTATTTTTTATTTTATAAAAGACGAGATTATTTTGACCTCTGCGTGAACGCCTCTTTATCGTCATCAGTATCATCATGCTCCCATCAGCTTTACGTCTGCTCCTCTCTCGTTCTTTGCGCACGGAGCGAAGATGAGAGATAATTTTATTTTTTTAAAAAAATATTCTATCAAAATAAAACAAAAAGGGGAAGTTATACTGAAATAACTACAAACTTGAAACACACACAGTATAAACAATATGCAATTTGATTTATTATTTTAATTTCGTGGTCTCAAGAACTCAGATCGCAAACATATCCGATAGGAACAGTGCAATGACCGACAGTAAACCATACGAGGCAGCCTTTAACACATGGGACCCATCGAAAGCGCATCAAACAGTGTGCCGTGCCAGAAGGCGCAGGAATTATACGCGGGTGAAACTGTGACGTGGGACCAATTGGTGCCTCCAATCAGAACGCAGGTACGTCCGAAGGGTAAGTGTTGTGTTCGGCTACCGTCCCATAGAGATGCAAAATCCGCGGGCAGCCGACAGGCCGGCCGGCTTCCGAAACCGGGGTGACGTCGTCACGAGCTCCTCGAGACAGGGCGGCGGCCGCTCGTCCGTTTCTGGCCGTCGCACGCGACCCTCGCGGCCCGAGGAGCTGCGCTGGCGCTGCTCCCGCTGCACCCCTCCGACTTCCGACCCTTTTGCTTCCTTGGGACGCAACCTCAGTGGCAGGGGCGAGCAAGCGTCTGTGGCCCACCGCCGGCTCCACTCACGAGGCCGTCGCACTGTAACCTCTGCTGGCTGCTCTCTTGCGGCCTCCGCCACCCCACGAGCACCTCGTTGATCTGACGGCTGGGACAACTCCCCGTCATGTTCGTCCCATTCGACGACAAGCGATGGGTGCTGCTCCGCCTCCACGTCGTTTGTCTCCTTGCCGGAGAAGTTGGTATCCCACTGCTTTGACCAAAGCGTCCTAGTTTGACCGGTCAACGTACTACATGAGCTCATGAGCTAGAGAGAGAGTGTGAAGGATCATCAAGAGGTCCAACTCAAGCTCAGGTAGAAACCGGCTTGGCCTTGGAGAGGCCTTCTGCTGGAGGCACCATGAAACGTGTCCATGGTTGCGTGTCCATGGAAGAATAATCAGATATATATATATATATATATATATATATATATATATATATATATATATATATTCTCTCTCTCACGTCCCCTCTTCCGCTATGCTTGTGCGAGGAAGGGTGTTCGTCCTTCCACTGGGCTTTACTCCAGATCTTTAAATAGTTTTAGCAAGCTAGAAATCTATGAAGGTGTCTAGTGCAAATCACCAGGTACGATTCATCTCTCTCTCTCTCTCTCTCACACGACGGTGTTCCTTCTTTGTTTTAGCTCCTGATCTTTCAGATATTAACTGAGCGGAGAGTGTGTGTATCTGATTTGGATGTTCTCGAGAAGGGGTCTCCATGACTTTTAACTCTATCGATTGTTCCTCCTGTCATACTTGTATCGTAGTGGATACCGTAACGCTGGAGTTCGTGGTTTGATCTCTCACAGGTAGCCATGGCGAGCTTTCCGCTGGAAGAAGTACTCGGTGGACTTACAAAGGCAGAGCAGCAGGAGGGGAAGGTCAGACCACAACCAGAGCAATCCATAAAGTGCCCCAGGTGCGAGTCCACCAACACCAAGTTCTGCTACTACAACAACTACAGCCTCGCCCAGCCCAGGTACTTCTGCAAGGGCTGCCGGAGGTACTGGACCAAAGGAGGCACTCTAAGAAACGTCCCAATTGGCGGCGGCTGCAGAAAGAACAAGAAGTCTTCTTCCTCTAAGAGGCCACAAGACCAATCCTTCCACGCTAACCCCATCACATCATTGGCTTCCAGTTCTGCGCTACCACCATTCCTAGCTTATGATCCAAATGATCTGATCCTGGCATTTGCAAAGCTCCAGGAAGCTCACCGCAACCCTGGGCATTTACTGGATGACCATGAGACTGCCCTTCACGGAGATTCTATCCCCGAACCTGGTCGTGTTCCTGATGGTCTCGGGGAACCCGCAGAGTTTCTTGACTTTCTGAATACTCGTGCCACTGATCCGACTGGCTTCCACAACCTCCACTGTGGGTATAGTGGCATCGGCGATGTCTATCAGGGTCTGGGATTGCCTTTTGATGCAGGCCTGGGTGGAGAAACAACATCATCAACAGCAGCAGCAGCTACAACTGTGACTGCTAATCAAGTCTGCTGCAAGGTATTGAACGGATCGGAGGATGATACGATGTCGATGGGTATGCAGTGGCAGGTTGGCGAGGATCTCAACATGGCTTCGGACTCCGGACGAGATCATCACTGGAACGAGGTTGGCTCAGCTTGGCATGGTCTCATCAACAGCTCCCTCTTGTAGACATCCGAAAACATGCTTAGATCAAATGTTAGGTCCTCTCCTGTACGTGAAATTACAGCATCTAATGGCTCCTCTTTTTGTTTCTCCTGAGTGTTGATAGGATAAATATAGTGGGAATCGGAGGATGGATAACTTCATCTTTGCATGTTGGAAGGTAAAGGTGGTGGAGTTGTAGTATCGGATCCGATAATACCGCACAAAATCTAAGATTTCAGTGTCTCCGAGGCCGGCAACAAATCTTAGTGACGTGACTGAGAGTTATAGTTTGTCTGTGTGCGGTGGGGTGATTTCCCGTGCATGGCCGGATGGGAGTATGTGGGCTGTCCGTCTCATACCATCTCGCTGCCATTTTGTTCCGAGCACACTTTACGTCTATTAATAATGATTCAGCCTTCATGAAGTATGGATCCTAAATTGAGTAATTTAGGATCCTAAATTAAGGAAAAATATATAATATATAATATTTTACATATCATGTAATTGACATCTTAACATCATATACATTATGATTGATATATAGATATGGTGTTACGGATTCGATGTATCATGATCTTATTCGATGTATGTTATGTGTTCCATATTCGATGTATCATGATTGTGTTTCATGCGATAAGAGTCGGACAAGTAAAGTGACTGAGATCGATAAAAGACTAATAAAAATAAGAAAAACTTAGCCAACTCGGAATATAATAATTCAAAATTAACTTAACGGACACTTTCATCAATTATTATTTTAAAGATAAATTAATGGCGGGTTTCACGGGACGAATGTTCCCGCTCAAACTCATCGGGCAATGGTAACTGCACCCGCATCGTGCGACGCCATCCACTTGTCAAGTAGCGTATACGTGACGATAAGCGAGGTGTTACTTAACATGAAGCTGTGTGCTATATATGTGCGTAACGAACCCCTCTTCCGTTTCTCGCGTTTGAATCATGGAGGGGCTCCCTGCGATTGATTCTCGATGGAGGACGATCTCCCCTTCCCCTTTTCTTCCGGCGGTTCAATCTGTTCGAAATCCATAGGTACTTTTTGCTTCCGATCTATCTGTGAATCCTACTGCGATTTCTGGTATTCGATCTGTTCCGTTTCATCTTGCTGATTGAATGGGCGATTTATTGGATCGATGGTTTTGAGTTATTTTGATTGAATTGTTTAAGTAGTCTTCCCTTCAATCGTTCTGTCTCTGCGTTTGGATCATGGAGATGCTCTCTCCGACTGATACGTTGTCGCATTCTCCTTTCCTTGCGGCGAGTTCATCGACTCCAGATCTTTAGGTACTCTTTGTTTCCGATCTATCTGCGAATCCTACTGCGATTTCATGGATCGGTAGTTTTGGGTTATGTTGATTGATTTGTTTTAAGTATTCTTGCGTCAGATCGCTTCAATCTCTCTCTCTCTCTCTCGCTCTCTCTCTCTCTCTCTCTCTCTCTCTCTCTCTCTCTCTCTCTCTCGCTGCATCTGAACCATGGAGACGCTCTCTGGGATTGGGATCGGTACATCGCCCGATGACGATTTCCCCTTCTCCTTTTGTGGCGGTTTCATCGATTCAGTATCTTTGGGGGGTTTTTTTTTTTTAATTTTCCGATCTATCTATGGTACCTACTGTGACTCCTGGATAGTTTTTTTCGTTCTATGTTATCTAGTTGATTAAATGGGTGGTTTCTTGGATTTCAGGTTTTGGGCTATTTCGATCGACTTGGTTTAAGTATTCTACTGTGACTTGTTTTTGATTGGACTGTTTTTTATTTTCTTGCGTCCTCTCTGGGATTTGCTTTCTTTCTGCGGGTTTCACCGATTCGGGATCTTCAGCTTTGTTCCATCCATGGCATCCCTTTTTTTTCCCTTTATCTATTCATGAATGTTTCTGCTCTTGAGGCCATTTGAATGTTGTTTTCCTTTTTTTAGTTTTTACGTCGTTGAATTAATGGGTGATTTTTTTTTGTATCTGGTGTATTCTTTTCGATGGCTTGTTCTTCTTATTATTGCAGCAGACGGTATGAAATATACTGTTTATCCAAGATTTGGATATCAATAGTCACTTTTATCTCTACGATTTTAGTTATGAACAGTCCTAAATAAATCTTCTAATCTCACTTATTGATTATTATGACGTTCACAGGTAACTTCAATGCCATACCATTGAACTCACGCTGTTCTATTCTGTTGTTTATTTGTTACTACTGCATTCTGAACTAAATATATATATTTTATTTTCCTCAGTTTAATGATGACATCATGCACTGAAATATAATGCCAGTTTATTTGTTACTACTGCGTTCTGAACTAAAGTTGGTTGGTCGTTTCCTATACTGACTACATCTTTCTGTCAAGAACTTTCTGATCTCCTTGTCTTCCCCATTTGAAGTATCACGGAAAAACAATCTTCGAGGAACCTTTTATGTATGTATTCACTAAAGTAGTTTCTGAATCATCTTAAGTTGATCTAATCAGAATATTATGATTCCTAGTGTAACCCACTTTTCGATGGAAAAGTTTTCTTTTGTCGAGGCATGAACACAGGCTCTGATTCAACATGGTTTGATGCCAATATATGAAGTTAAAAAATGATTTGCTCCTTGTGTCTTGAACTGAATGTTGCATGCTCATGGTTGGTTTTTGGTAAAGAGGCACTTTTCGTATCAGCTTTGGGACTTAGGCATTCTAAGACTAGAATGTTGTTATGGGAAAAGGCAAAAAAAAAACTATATAATGCGATTGTTTTTCTACCAAACAATTTGGAGTACCAAGTTGTTGGCATGGAGACAATCTAGCTGCACCAATCTAATATCGAAAGGTTCTAAATATATTCCATCTTTCATATTTTGGCTTGGTAAAAAATTAGAAAGATATCCATAACTTTTACCTTCATCTTTTCAACATTCACATAATGAATCAAAGATTCTTTCCTATATTTGTTCCTCAGTTCAATGTCCATGTCTAGCACTTGTCCTCGTCTTCAGAATTCGAATACATTTGAAGGAAATATCCAAATAAGAAGCAACACTGTATGTGTGTGTGTATATTGATTCAGAGGGTTCATTGAGTGTGTGTATATATATATATATATATATATATACTCAATTGACTTGAGATTAAGCATTTGGGTGTACATAGTTTCAAAGTAGGCTGTGAGAGTGGACTTGATATTAGGGATTATAATAAATTTAACCATTGTATGAGGTCATGATATTTGATTTCAGGATTGGAGTTCGATGGAAATGTAATGAATGTTAGAATCAGTATACAGGATAAGTTAGATTGAGCTTAGAGTGATACCATGCCGGAAATGGGGATTGAGCTTAGAGTTGACTGCTCAGTATGGTGTGATAGTCAATCCTGCATTAAGATATGCTGTAAATATTGGGATCCGTTTGTTTCTTGATTTTCTGCGCTGTTGACCGCCTAGTTCATGCGGAGGAAAAGAGAGCAGCATAGGCTACGGGACAGACCTGGGAGGCTCTTGCGCGGGTACGTTTTTGATGGAGTGGGAGGCATGTCCTTTTTATTTTTAGGGGTTGGTTCTTAATTTTTACAAAATGCCACTTGACTGTTGCTTTGATGCTGCTTTGCGGTAGCGTTCAACGGAGCAATTCTAGCACCATCCAACCCTGAACAAAGTTGCCTGAAAGACTGTCCTTCAGCAAAAACAACTATTGTCACATAATTTTGAGTAATGTATTGTTGCATTAATATAAAACAAAAACAGTTAGAACCCTTTGCCTATAAATATGTTTGAAAACAAAAGGGGCAAAGATTGCTTCCTATATACCTTTTTTTGTGAAGGCATAAACGCCATCTATACTTATTGCAAACATGCTCATCCTCTATCACTATACTGATACAGAGGAGGAGGATCCATCGAGGTTTACAGTAAAAGAACAGGGTGGGGTAACATCCCAACCCCAATGAAGGCATTTGCCACCGGATCATGAGGAGCACAACTATCGTCCTGCCCCCTCGAAACACCTTATTTGTTGCGCTTTTTAGATTCACTGTAAAGGACGACACCAATGATTGTAAGCGTGTAGCCAGCCATCCCTGTAAAGGACACTGGGTTCCTGAATATCATAATTGAGATGACGACAGCCACTGCCCCTTTCGCATTTCCAAGAACCTTGAAAAAAATTAAAATTTAAAATTACACATCATTTGGTCAGCAAAATAACACCAAAGAACATAATAAAAGTTTCAAATAATTTAGAACATTTATTAAAATCTTACCTCCTAATTCAGAATGGTAATTAAAAAAACATTAAGAAGATGCACACAAGAAAAGTATTTTAATCAGTCTACTATTTGGTAACCTCCATTCTTTCTAAAAATAAATTTCCTGAAGCCCCCCCCCCAACCGATCAACAACACTGGTACATAACGTGGGAAGAGCGATGCATCAATTGAAGACAAGGGCATAGATTACTAGGTTCTTCAGAATCTTCACAATTTGGTACAATGTCAATTTGAGGAAGATGTTGGAAGTAGGATTTAACCTCAGGGAGGGCGGCCAAGATTTGACAAAGTGAATTTAATAAATCAAATACTTTATTGAAAAATAAACATAAAAAAAGTAATGCAGTTTACCTGAAGGGTCAAAGCACTGGTATGTTTTGTGACCAGGAAATTGGTCAGGTTCACAAAATATGCCAACGAAGAATTAAACAGGAGGTACCAAATAATCTTGAAGTCTTCTCTAGCAAGTGCCAGTGTTATTCCAACCACATTCTCCTCCATTATAATTGTTGCAGGAAGGAGAAAAATTACTGCTATTGGAGCCATATATAGGAGGAGATTCATAGAGTTAAGCTTTTCCCTGGCAGCAACGCATGCAAAAAAAAAAAAAGACATGTACATATTCTCAAAGTCTCAGCCATATCAACTTGAACAATGAAATGGTGGAAACAAACTAGAAAAAGTTCAACCAAGGATTTTTGCCACACTAATAACTCAATTGTATATCTTAATGGAGAAAAGAAATAAATAACTCACCCTTCAGAAGCCATCAAAATTCCTTGCAACACTGACTTAAGTGCCCTAGCAGCGGTGGCACCAATGCACATAATAAAACCAAACAAATGAAAACTTGGCTCCCCCTACATAAAGTTGAACCGTTAGGGTGTCAGTTTTCACAACTTCCAATCTTTAATTTAGCAAATAAAATAATATTAGGTGTATAAAACACATGTCGAACTAATCCTTTGCACAACCATTGGCATATTCTACAAATAACTCAGGTCCCTGCATCATAGAGGTTGAACAGTTATCAGGTAGCATAAATGTCTAGCATCTGCTGTCATATGAGGTCAAAGCAAAATATTACTAGAAGAGAAATGAAGCCTAGCAAAAACAAGACATAGTATTATAAAGGAAAAAAACATAGCTGCCAGCTTCCTACCATGTCAATCAAAAGCTTAGAAGAAGCTTAATGTTCAACAGAAACACACACCTAGTGAAGCTCAGACACACAGAAAGATTCTAATTAACAACAGTGAAAGGAATCCAACTGAATAATCTTCTTTCAGATGACGAGTAGCTGAGTCACAGCAAACCTACATATATCAATGTGACTCGATCCAATAAATAAAGGTAGATTTAACAATCTCAAGGAAAACTGGTCAACCATCAGAAAAGTATTGTCACACTTTCATGCACGTCAATCTTTGGATAGAAAAAGCTAATCAAGAGACTTAAAGCTCTGTAGGAGGAACCGAGAAAGATATCCCACTGATCATGGAGAACATGTTCGTCTTAGAACTTGCTACACTGACAGATGAGGGGATTAAACATGCATAAGATGGAAACAATTACAAAAATCAAAGTCATCTTAACAGGAACTCAACACTTGTTTATCAAACCATGATTGAAACATCTAATTATGAATGATTGTAAAATATAAGACGTGAATGGCAATTATCTTCCTATTCCTACACATAGAAATAATCCAGAAATATACAATTCAGGCAGACTGCGCCATCCATGTATAATATCTGCTGGAAGATGAAATAATCAAAATTGTATATGATTCCATCATTCTTGAAATGGCAAATCTCATTAGAGAATTGCATAGAACAGTAACTGTCGATCAGAATCTTCTTTTTCTGGATCCATACCTTTTAACTAAAAGATGCAACCCAATTGCTGAATTATGGAATTTATTTTATTAGGTCAAAGAGCAGATGCAATCAACAAACATGAAACTATTCCCATCCTAATGTGACCAAGAAAGCTCACCCCGCTGGCAATAATAACACCAGTGACGACAGGTATGAGGGTGATGTACGTGATCCACGACTCCCGCCGGAGAGTCATGAGGTAAGCAAACACGGCGGTGAAGAAGGGTGTGGTGGCGCCAACGGCCTGGTTGAACGAGACGGGGAGGTAGCGGAGCGAGATGTTCCCGCTGACCACCGACGCGCAGAACACGAGGCTGAGTGCGGAGATCTTGAGGAACTGGACGCGGGACCGGACGGACTGCATCGGCACGAGCTTGAGCCACGCGATGGCGGCGTAGCTCAGGAGGGAGCAGGCCGTCATGTGGCACATGGTGAGGAAGATGGGGTACTTGAACCCGTAGTTGCTCAGCAGGTACTTGTTGAGGAGGAGCACCCCGATGTTGGAGGAGTACCATGAAGCGACGAGCCCGACGGTGAAGAACCGGCCGTTCGCCAGCGCCGTCGACAAGGCCGCCTTTGAGCTCATCTCCTCCGCTTCTTCTCGGTCGCTGCTCCTCCTGCGGGGATCCGGCGAGTGACGGCGAGGAGATCGGCGGACCTACGCCGAGATGCGGAGATCGACGCAGAGGGATCGTCGATCCTCGGATGGATCCCGACCGATCCGATCGGTTCTTGGAACTCGGAGAGAGAGAAGGGGGTGATGTGGAGAATTGGGACCAGGGTTAAGGCTTCGGGAGATGGGGAAGAGAGGTGGATCTGAGAGAGGCTAGAGAATGCCTCGCTATTTTATTTGAGAACGAGAAGAAGAGAAGCGAGATGGTGATGGCGAATAATGAAAGGGGAAGGCGACGACTCCGTCCATCGACATGGAGCTCTCAAATGTGCAAAGCTTCCTTCAATTCTTTAAAGTCTCAAATCTCAGCGGTTCCAACAAAATATAGTAAGACAATCCTACCCCTATGCCGGCGTATTATTTTCTTTGGTTATATGATCCATTGAGTGGGATCTAATTGTCTTTCCACAAGTCAGATTAATTGATGACTGTTAAAAAAGATCAAAGGATGAATGAGATAAATTATATATGTCTCCACCTTCCTAATTGATATACGCCAATTTGGACCTTTCACTCACTTCGCCAGACCAAACACATGGAAACATTCCCACTCTTCCTATAAGGTCTTCCTATTGCATACTGGTAATAAATACAAAAAAAAACTTTTAATTTCGTAATTAATGACCAGCAATGCCTTCTCAGTTTAATTTCGTAATAACTGTCCAGAGATGCAGCATTGGGTTGGCTTGCTTTATGATAAGTGTTGCTGTCAGTATAGGGTTTATCTTTTAGATCTTCCATCGATGTCCATTATATCTAAAGACTTAAAGACATAATATGCCCAATAAAAGTTACCTGGTAGGAAACATTAGAACTGGAATCCCTCGTCGTGCTGGTATCAAATTGAGATGATCCCGTGATTCCCTCCCGGCGGACCATTTCCGGGCCTGAGACGAGAGTACATCATCAGACAGACACACTGTCCCATGGCATTATCACATATTGATTGCAATACGATTGCAGCCACGGATGAGACTCAGATCTAATAATAGCTATGTGAGAGGGCAGAGAAACACCGACGGAAACACAAATAAACATACCTGGTGCTTCGATCGAACCAGGTGGAGATTCCACCACTCCTCCCTCAAGAGCCCTCCTCCGCCCTTCTTATTGCGACGTAATGGTGACCGCCTTCCTTGGAGCGCATAGTCATCACCCACCTACGGCACCGCGTTCATCGGCTATGAGATCCATCCGATAAGCATGACGGGAACAAGAAAACAACAGATCGAAATGGTCACTGATTACACTAACTATGACATCGAGATCTCAACCTAGACACGGGACCATTTCGATAGCAGTGGCAAGAAAACATCACGATCTAGGCATTGGTGAGAGCGCTTTCCTCATGATCCACTATCTCCGGCCACCGGCTACGATCGCCGCTTTCATGGCTCCGGCCGCCTTCTCCGGGCCCTCATCCTCCGCTGCTCGCCACCAGAACCCTAGATGCATTCGAAGATAGCGAAAAGAATTCCAAGATCGTTCGAGGAGAAAGAAGTCGGTGCCGGTGGCGGAAACACAAGAGAAGAGAGGACGATTCCTACCTCTTACTTTCTTGACTCGTCAGATCGGACGTTGCAGACGAACGGGGGACGGACATTGGGAGAGGACGAGTATTTATAGAGGCAGCAGTGCCGCTCTCTAACAAATCACCCCGGACAAAAAAAGAAATAAAAGGGTGATAATATTACATAAATTAAACATATATAAAATTTGATCCTTATAAATAGAAGACGATTTAAGTAGGCGGTCAACTCACCATAAGAAAGAATGTGAAATATGTCTCGTGTCGATAAGCCCGAGTCGAAAGCACCAAATCGTTGAACACATATATAACAAGATACATACGCAAACATACGATGAGACAAAAGCATGACCATTTTAAGATGGCTTACATAAGATTACAAATTAGAACAGGATCAAAGGCCTGCGGTAGATCGAGCCACCATGCAGGCTCCCAGTGATCAAAGTGCAGCCTTCAAATGTAGCTACGATCAGGGAGATAAAAAACTGATGCAGATATAAAGCTCGGGAACAAAACAAGCAGCCAATACTGAACACATCGTTCTATGACCATTCGCTCATTGTTCTACAACTATTTGGAAAAGCACGAACAGAACTTGCAAGTCAATATGGAAAAGGCAACATATAGTGTCGTGTGGAGCAAAGCTATCATGCAGCAGGTGAAAAAGTCACCAACCATTCATACAGTCCAATGCATGAACACTACTGCTACTACTACAGAATGACGCAGGCAATGTAAGCAATGTAAAAAAATAGTTTGCAGCCAAAAGAAAATGTAATTAGACCACGCCATAATATGAAGATGAGATATTTTCATTTGGCAATAATCACCTGGAAAAACCTATACAATGCCCAACAAACCATGCAAATGACCCAAGAACCACAAGATCAAAAGGAAAATTAAGCTAAGCTAAGTGATTTAGTACCTTGAGAAATTATCAATGCAATAAGATAATTTGAATGCCTAACAGTACAGAAACAACAAATACAAGAATTCTTGGTCACCCACCGTAACAGAAGGTAGAAGATAGAATAACAAATATGCAGGTCACATATAATCCGTAGATGCATAATCATCGACCCTAATTTATGAATCAGCATAAGAAAACTTCTTCAAGAGGCTGTCCACTTTTCGGTGACAACGAGAAGCATGGAGTCGAAGCAATATTCACTATCAGAACAAAAAATAAAAGACCAACTCCAAGTCACAGTTATAGTAGCTCTGTGTTTTACATTATAACTTTGTTCCGTTCATTTTCAGCAACAGAAAATAACACAAACCAAACAAGCTTAGAGAAGAAAATGTCACTTCAGAACTTTAAAGATGGCTATATACATGATCAACAATTGGCTCTTATCATCATTGCGTTTGTCCTCTAAACCATATAAATTCCACAGAACAAGGATATTGTGACCCCTCAACAAACTAAAACAATATTAAAAAAAACTGGTCACCCAAGTCAGCAGCTCATTTTAATAATGTGTTCACTTCAACATTCATGTTCTCTGAATAGCTCCATTATTATCTATGATTAAAAAAAGAAATGAAAATAGTTAGATAAACACCTTACTTAAAGCATAACATTTAAATGACGATGCAGAATAGGTACAGGATGTCATGTTCGCACCTGAAACATTTGCATCAGGCGACAGGCAAGGCATCTTGCTCGCTGAGTGGCGTGCTACTCAGAGAAGCTTTTGGTTCTACCTCCAAAACCCTAAGTCTGTAGCTCACAAGGGTGTGCCCAAAGATACTGTATTTTCCAGCATTGCTTAAAGCAACTTCTGCATCACTGCGCCTCTTGAAGACAATTTTAGCATGATTTTTTGACTTTGTAACCTCGGTTTCAGCCTCCACAAGGGGCCCATATCGCCCAAATAACTTAATGAGATCAGCTTCAGCGGGAATAGAAGATGCCTCACTAAAGGTCAAAACCAGTGCAGTCGGCATGCATTCATCGATATCATTTTGCAAATTGCTAGTGGGTCCTTCACATTCCACTTCCTGCATGCTATTAGGATTTGAGGAACAAACCAGTGAACTCTTTCCAGTGGTCCTTGCATCTTGCATTTCTTTCACATTATTAGTATTCGTGGAATCGTCCTGTAAATGCTGTTTGGTATCTGGCAGGGAACTCAAGGTAAGTAAAAGTGCTGATTCATCTTCAGGATGCTGCTCTTTTTGCCGCTTGCTCTGAGATTCTCGTTCTCTTTTCTGCCCACTTGACACTAAATTTTCTTCATCACTTACAATAATGTCTGACCAATACGAATCCTGCATATAGTCCAATTTTTCTGAAAAGGCTGCCGTGAAACTTGTGGATTTTCTCCTATCCCTTTTACCTGCAACTGTCCCTTTATGTTTTTCATCCATTGAAATACTGGGAATGGTCCCATTTCGAAAATCAGTGAAGAAACTCACTATTGAAGACAGGGTATCATACCCCCCCAACGGATCCCTCGCAACTAAGCAGAGCTGTGAAAGCATCTCACCTGGGGAGGAATAGTCCCTTGGAGTGCCACCTTTTCTATGGCTCAGTATGGTTGGGGGTTTTGTTACTGATTTACCACTCAATTTAAGCATGGGGGGTGGCCCTGACATCTGTCCTGCCACTCGACGCATACATTCTCCAAACTTAGGCTGTTTTTTGGACCTGGAAATCTGCGACATAGTTGTCAAATCCCCTAAAGAGTCAAGCTTTTTTTTCTTGCTCTTCCCGGATTCAACACCATCAGAATCAGCAACCTCAAGTTCTTTGTGAGATGAAAGAGAAGAAGCATTTCCTCCGGATCCACTTTTTTCACCATCTGCATCATGATGTTCGCTACTCTTTTCCATCAATTCAGACAAGCTCTTCTTTTTTCTACCATGCTCAACTATATGTTTGTCTTTTCTGAATGAACTCCCTCTAACTCTTGACTTCCCCTTTCTGGAAGCAGTATCTGACAAAGTTGGAGTTGAGGGATCAGCAACATCTTTTCCAGATGTTCTTCTCTTAGTTGGTGAACCTTCGACGTTGTCCCCTAGTCCTTCACCATAAACGAATACAGGTAGTTCGGGATATCCCTTTGAGTGATAAAAGGCCTTCAACAGGGACTTGGTTATCGCAAGCTCCAACCTATCAACTGCTCCATATGGGAACCGTGCTAATGTTTGGATGCGGTCGAGGAGTCCAACAGTATCAAAGGAGCTTATGATCCAAGACTTGTCAATGGCAGAGATACATGTTTCTTTCCGTATACCAGCATTTTCAACCTTTTGGTCGTTGACCCTCGCGTAAGTTTCATCCATAAAACAATGGCATGTCATTCCCAACTCAATACGCCGTGACACCTCTTCGAGCGCATCACTGATGGCGCTTACAAATGCATCCATACTGCTCTGTTTCTCCATCTGTGAGAAGTGTGTCTGGAAAGGCTTCAACCTCGAGTCATCGCACCAAGCAAATGTTCTATCTCCAAAATATGCAACCAGATGATGATCCTTCTTCTGAATGTTGGATGCCATTTCGGACGCATCCAAAGGATCAAAAATCTGGCCGGGCCACCAGGGATGGCTCCTCACCTTACCCCACACCAAATTAGAAGCAGCAAATGGATCCTTCTTCTCTTCCTGAAAGTGATAGTGACGATAAGCATCATCAATACATGCAGTGACAGCACGACGTGGCCTTCCCCTCATTCGCTTTGCCGACAATACTTGTTCTTCACTGCTGAGAGTATCGGTACCAGCTTTCCTACCAACATCTTGACTAACAGAGTCTCCTTTGTTTACCAACTTCCGGGGCCTTCCCCTCTTCCTCCTAGCTGTCGATTCTTGTTCACCGACCTTCACATCTTGATCTTCACCACCACCAGCCTCCCTACCAACATTGGAAGCCATCTCTTGACTAACAGTATCCCCTTCGATCGTCGCCTTCTCATCAACCACATCGGCGTCTTCATACCAAGGTTTAACTTCCACAGCGACATTCACCTCACCGGCCTCAGCTTCAGCACCCTCTCCTCTATCTTCTGTGTCCTTACCATCAGTGGCCTCGACCACATCCTTCACATCGCCAACATCGACGGCGCCAGAATATCCATTTCCGCGCTCTCCTCCAGCAGCTTGGACCACTTCTTCGCCGGCCATACTATCTTTCTTCTCGACACCATCCTGTTCTACACCAACCTCCTCCGCTTGTTCTCCGACGACGTTACGACGCCCAACAGCGGATGCATCATCCCTCGCTCCGACTTCCAACGCGCCCGAACCTAAATCCACGGGACTGGCGAGGGTTTCCGGCTGTTCGCTGGCGACGGAGTTGAGATCGAGGCTTCCGCCTCCTGTCTTCTTCGCCGAGGGACTCGATTCCATGTGGACGGTAAAAGAACAAAAACCCTAGAAGAAACTCGAGTGCCCCATCGACTCAAACTAGCAGAAGCGTAAGCCCTAAAATTGTCACAGATCGATCTGAGGGAAAGAGGCGAGCATAAACCCCGATCGATCAGAGAACGGAAGGGCTCACTAAAAAGGAATTAAGTAGGAACGTTAAATCTTTACCTCCGTTTTGATGTCGCCGGTTCCAATCGAAGGAGGGAGTCGAACTGCGTTGAGGGGAGAAGACTCTCGAGGGTAGACGAGCATATGGTCGAGGAAGTCAGGTCACCTCCCGTGAAGTTACCGCATTGGATTTTGGTTGCTCGTGGTGGGTAAATCGGTGGGTCGGGTCTGTTGCTAGGGGTGTCGTCACTCGCAGAGGACGTCACCTGAGTTCGAGTACGATCCTCAGTGGCCGCCGCCCCCGCCGCCAAACCGAACCGAATCGGTGGGCGGAAGTGGTTTGGTTCGATTGCACGTGCAAGTTCGGATACGGCCGTGGAATCCGATCACATTGGCGGACCCAATGCTCGCAAATCCATGAGATTGGACGGACACGATTTAAGATGATTAATCAATCGATAATAAAAAAACCAAAGAATGACTTGGATTCTTAATCAATTAATTACTTAACGTCACAAATTAATCATGAAATCAATTGTTGCAATATTAAAGTTATCGAGATCAAACAATTGCGCATTTGTCAAAATCTTGACAACTTCCTTCTCCATAAATTACTCGATTTGTTGTAAGGTTGATATTTTTTATGTATATAAATGATAGAGAAAATATTGATAGTCAGATATAAAACGTTGATCGATTGGACTCATTAGAGCTCAACGGAGAATCAATGATCGCTAACTTGATGGTCGATCGATGATTGAGAATTTTTATTTTTTAATCAAAAGATATGTATTAAGTTATGATCAAAAATAAATATTATTTGTATCATATGATATAGAAAAATTAGCATATGACGCAATAAAAAGATAAATATTATGCAAAAGATTCCTCTGCAAAGACCTTCTCGTCCTTATCCCACGAGGACGTCCGCCATGCATTGCATCCGTGAAACCGTGTTTCCACTTGGCCAGCGGCCATGCATGATTGATTCAAGCATAGGCAATTTCCACGTTCCCGGCTCGTAGTCGTAACCCAATAGAAACAGCGGATGAAGAACGGTCGTACAAGCCATGGTGTTCTACTTCACGCTACAGCTCATCGGATTGCTTGATGAACAGTGCAGACACAACCACTTGTTCTATCTTTCATTTCTAAAGCTAAAACTCAATGTTTAATCAAATTTAAATTATAAGTTGATGTTCAATTCTAACAAATATTAGCCCAAATTATGCTTCCGAATGAAGTACAGGAATCAAGTCGATATGAGTTTCTCGATACAGCGTGTAGTTCATCGTTTGTTTGCTGCTGAGATGTGCCATGGCAGCTCATGTCCGAAGAGGTGGCTCCCGAGTGTAGCCCGGAACGCTGCTCCCGTCGAGGAAGAAGGAATCGTTCTGGAAGACGTAAGGAGTGGGCGCGATGCCGTCGACGGTCACCGCGGTGGTCTCTTGCAGGGCTTGGGACATTCGCTCGCAGATCAGCGCCGTGAGGTTCGCGTTCTCGGCGTGCAGGTTGGCGACCGCCGCCTGCGCCCGGGCCAGCTGAGCTTGGAGTTCGCTCACCTGATTCTGGAGCTGGAATACGACGCCGGTGCACCCGTACACCGGGTCCCTCATCCGGGCATTCGCCTCGTACGCCATGCTGCTCGCCGCGTCCTGCCTCTGCCACTGCGGGATTTCCTGTCGATGCGACGATCCGTGTCTAAGTCAGAGGAGCGTGTACAGTTGGGGGGCATTAATTCGAACACCATAGCGTCATGGTTATCGACGATATATTCACGACAGAGATGCAACCGGTGCACCGTAAACCTCGAGGTTGATGTGTTAACCTGCAAGAGCTTGGTAATGTTACCGGCGCCGAAAACTCGATGCGCGTTCGTGAAGGTTCGCAGATCGGTGGGAGGGAAGTAAGGCGCCAGCATGCATTTGTCGGTGCATCGACGGCGGAGAACCTTGCAGGCGGCGCAAGGGCCGACGACGCCTGCGGCAGGAGGAGGACTAGCTGAGCCCATAGGAACGAGACACAGCGGGGACTCGGGGAAGGAGAGTATGATATGGATTACCTGAGCACGAGATGGGAGCTACTGTGAACGCGGATCGATATATATAGAGGTCGGCTGTAAGTTATGTCGCCCGGAACAGAACGCTTCGAGCTATATATGTATACGTCGACCAGCAACGTTTTGATATGTGCGTATGCCGTAATTTGAGATAGTATATATATATATATATATATATATATATATATATAATCTCAAATTTTAGAAATATGAGTATAGTACTTTCAACTTTGGCAAAATAAATATTAAAAATTTTTAGGAATATAAATGACTATAGTCTTAAAATATCTAATAATATAAAATTATAAACATACGAGAATCAAAGATTTAAAAAAATATTTATCTCAATCATGTCTCGTCTCCATATGTGGAAACATGGTTGGATCGACGATTGAACCACATGCACACTTGCCTAATATAAAATATTATAAAATATTTTTAATTTAATCGATTATAAAAACCCTTTAGGTCACGATAATCGAACTCAATTATTATTATTATTAAAAATATTTATTTTATTTTATTACTAATTTAGAGCGTCAAAAAGATCGCGTCGACAATCCTTCTCGACATTGATTTTTAATGTAGTGTGTGACAGTATGGCAATCATTATCGGCACACATGTGTTGCAAGAAACATTTAATTATAGTTACAAATAAATATATACATATATGATCATCAATATCAATATGATGAGCACATGAGTTTTGATTCCTGGGTTGTCCATGTCTCACGGGCACATCAAGAGAGGTTTAGAGGGACGCTATCGGACAAGCAATGAGCAAGAAAGATGTGCAATGTCATGAGATTGGTGATCATAAGACGACATTTTAAACATGTTTCACGTGGATTGCCATTCTCGAGTTCAATTTATTCTACTTAAAATATCGATACGGTGGTAGTATATTAGATTCATTTATTAAAAAATTATTATAAGATCTTGATTCGAATCTTATTTTTTTGTCATTTACTTTTTTAAAGAAAAATTATTATTTTTTAAGCAAATTAAGGAGGAAAAAAATATTCATCGTAAATCGAACAATGGACCACTAGATCTGATCTAATAATTTTTTTTTGAATTCAATAGATGTGTTAAGATAGCGAGTATATTAACGAAGAACAAACAATTTAAATATCGAAAACTTTTTTGAATGAAAGAGTCAAGTTAGTCTTAGAAATCATTAGTGAGAAATATTTTATTATTCGATAGATATCTAATATATCTCTATATTTTGATGATAAATAAGCATAAAAAATATTATGTATTTTTAGATTTTTCTCTAATAAATCTAGAAGGATTAGAAAAGTCAAAAGAATAAGAGAAAAAGATATTTCAACTAAGAAATCGATTCAATTCCGGATTTGCTTTTTAATGTGAAGCCATCCAACCGTGACTTTTGCATTGATTTTTTGACACTAGTATTTGATTATTGATCACATCTTTAGAGTCAACAAAACTGTTGGATGTCACATTGGAAGGATAGCATGGTGTATGATTGAAGGATGCAAACGTAGAAGGTGTCAGGCGACCGTGTGGTGTCCGGCGAGCGGGTGGTGGAAACAACTTTGGAGTCAGAGACGACGGTCGATAGATCGATGCAAGTACCGAATATGATCACGTCGATCTACAAATGTGGGCTGGAATCAAACGGTCAAAGAGAGTCAAAGTCAGTGGTGTCAGCTTCGGAGAGGTGAATTCCATAGACTCACAGTAAGTCAACGCCATCCAATTGAGTTTACCTCGATTCACCATCACCTAAAAATTTGCTGGAATTGGACGTAATCCAGCGACGAAGACCCATAGACCGCTGTGAAAATGACTGGGCCTCAATGCGTTAAAGTCATAGCTTAAGAGACTAACGTGCAAATGATCAGCCAATGCCGGCCCTAATCAATCTCCAAATTCTGGTCAACGCATCCCCATCCCCAACTTGTCTGGCGTCTCTGTGTGCACATTTGCCACTAATAAACACGTAGTCGGCGACCATATCACTTCTCGTGTGCACGACTTTTGAAGCATCACCATCCCTCCCTTTCCTCTCCTGCGAGCACGCATTGACTCATCATTAGTAGCACACAGTAACCCATCATCAAATCGGTCCCTTCTCCTTCGTCTTCCTTCTCCTGCCTTGCCTCCAAGAGATGAGTTGATCGGCAACGGAGACGATCGCATCGACACGCACACGCCTTCAAATTATTCTCACACTTCCCTTTCACTTTACTGCCGTTTCCCCTCCCGCCCTTTTTAACCCGCTTTCCACCCCTCCCACTTAACCACCAAACCCCTCTCTCTCTCTCTCTCTCTCTCTCAGATACGCCTTGGCGGCATTGACGAGCGAAATGGGATCGATGGATCGATCAAAGAAGAGGATTCAGCTATGGAAGAAGGCGCTGGTGCACTTCGCGCTATGCTTCGTGATGGGATTCTTCACCGGCTTTGCGCCGCACAGCACCGCTACCCTCTTCTCCCACCGCCGCGCCGATCGCCAGCCCGTCACCGGTATCAGCTTCCACCCAGCCGCTCCCGTGGAACAGGTCGTCGAGCCTAACGGTGAGGCCGTCAACAGGAGCCTGATCGAGATCCCCAGATCTGCCGCGGTTGCCGCTGTGGCGCCCGGAGATGACAGCGACGACCCGCCGCCGTCTGTGGAGGGGTCCGTGGAGGCGCAGCCGCCGTCCCGGCGTCTGCTGATCATCGTGACGACGACCCGGGCCGACGATCGATTCCAGGGCGCGTTGTTGCTGCGGCTGGCGCACACGTTGCGCCTGGTCCCGCCGCCGCTGCTGTGGATCGTCGTCCAAGCCTATGCCGAAGCCCCCGCCACCGCCGCGATGCTGCGGACCACCGGCGTCATCTACAGGCACCTCACCTTCAAGGAGAACTTTACCGACCCGGCGGCGGAGGCCGACCACCAGCGGAACGTCGCCCTCAGCCACGTCGAGTACCACCGCCTCACCGGGATCGTCCACTTCGCCGGCGCATCCAATGCCTACGATCTCCGATTCTTCGAGGAGATTAGAGAGATCGAGTATGACCATTCTTCCCTTTTTCTGCTCTGTTTCCTCTTCTCATTTATTTGCCCAGTATGAACTAATTAGCGGCACCAGAAATCGCCCATAACTCAATAGGAATAGGAACTAAAAGATGGAATCAGTATCAATTCCTCCGCAACTTGAATCATCCATTCAATGAAAAGCTCCGATCTTCTAATTTCTCCTAAGAAGCAGAAGAATGGGCATGTTTCGTTCTTGACACTCGAGCCCAAATCTCACCCTTCTCTTGCATCATTTGGGTGAAATACTTCTTCTTGGGGAGAGGAATAAGGAGAATTGACCGCATGTTTGATGTTCTTCTCTCAAATTTCTTCCCTTGTTTCGTCTTTAAGGAGGCTTCGATCCATTAGTTTCCAGTAATCCATCTCATAGCCTAAAGATGTTTAGTTCATCGATTCTGATGTTCTCTCACACTTCTTTCCGTATCTTCACTCCATGTTTTTCCTGAATTAACGTCGAGCATAATTCTGAGCATAATTAGAGTTCAAGAAATAGCTATGTAAAGGATAAGCATTGAAGAATAATAAAGAAATGTTGATTACATTCAACTCTGATCTTAGAATACCATTCTGTAATCAATTGACAGCAAAAGAACAGAACTTGCATTGCAGAAGTTGCCTTCCTTCGTATGAAACCAAAACCTTCTAAAGTATTTTCCAGCCAATCTCACTAGTTTTTCTTCCCTAATCCGTGTCTTGCACATGCTGCTTCATTGCACATTCTTCTCGTGTCGGCAACATCGATGGCGGCCGTCGTTCAACTCCTTTGACTAAATGGATGCAAGCTGGGTCTCATGGGAATCTGTCCTTTTAGGACCTCTGAATGTCTTCCCTCTTCTTTTTCATCTCTGAATTCATTTCTTGTCTGATTTGTTCTTCAAACCATGCAATCGGACTCAGAAATCCAACTCTACCGATTCATCTCAGAGAAACTCACTGAATTGGTCCCAAAAATGCCAAACAATGAGAGAATTTAGAGCTGTTGCCTTCTGAAGCACTAATACCTCTCAAGTCAAAATTCCAGGGCTTTCGGGACATGGCCGGTGGCAATGGTGTCGACAAACAGGAAAAGAGTGGTTGTGGACGGCCCAGTTTGTCGTGCATCAAGGGTTGAAGGGTGGATCTTGAAGGACTCGAGCAATGACAAAAGGCTGTTGCCGACTGGCACAGACATGAACCCTAAACCTCCAAAGATTAATATCTCTGGGTTTGCATTCAATAGCTCCATACTCTGGGATCCTGAGCGCTGGGGTCGCCCTACTTCATTGCCTGATACCTCGCAGGTTAGCATTTAATTCAAGAGCTTCAAGTAAATTTTCTGCTTCATTATTTATAAGATCAAACCGTAATTTCTGCCTTGGTCTGCAGTTCAAGCAAATGCATAACATCATTACTAGACAATCTCTTTCCTGCTTTCGTCTCTCAGGAACTTTGTCGTTGACTAGTAAGACCATGTTTATTCTTGCATGCATCAGTTCCATCTCTTTCACATAAGGTTCTTTCCAGCTGTCTCTGGAAGCAATATCTTTGTAACTACAAGGACTTCAATAGAACTCCCAACCTCTATCAATCACCTAATCGATAGCAACCTTCTCAATTATTAGCCTTGGAAGATGTTTACCAACTCGTTCTCCCTTCACTGATGAAGGACAAAGTGTAGCACAGGGGACCTTCTATCAGGACTAGTAACATGGTTTTGTCCCAGCGGATGGTGACCAGTCAACTCAAGAAAGTTGCTCTCACCTACTACTGACTTTTTATCTCTAAAACATTGTGATGTGTAATTTCAGGATTCAATCAAGTTTGTGCATGAAGTCATCCTGGAAGATGAGACCAAGTTGAAGTGTCTTCCTGCCGACTGCTCTAGGATCATGGTGTGGCATCTCTACACTCCAAGAGCAATTCCTCTGCCCTTCCACGATCAAAGCCAAGCTAAAAGGTAACTCAGGAAATCAACCAAAAAAAGGTTGTGTAAATGAGAGAGGAAGAAGAAGAAGAAGAAGAAGAAGGTCTTGTTAGTTATGAATTTTATTTCCTTTCTTTTGGGGAAGACCCAATTGGGCACCTCCCAAGCAATAGTAATCATCATTACTTGTTGGTATTCTTTCACGTGGTTGGTGGCTTAAGTTGAGAGAGATTGGCTACCATATTTCTGTCATGTAGCAACACAATAATTAAGAGGTGGGACTTCAACAATACAAAGGATTGTTCTGCATTGATGTCATACTTTAATGGTCTGAGATGGAATTAACAGTATAAGCATTTATTCTGTGGGACATTACATTAGATATATATATATATATATATGTGATTGAAAGGGACATTCTTTACACGATATATCTCTCATGAAGGTACGTAACCTTGTCAGAGATGCCATGGTGGTGTCCACACCTTGTCTTGGTTCTCTTGTTCACCCGACCTTTGGACAAAAAAGACATGAAGGGCAGCTGGCACCATCGTGATCGGTGGAAAAACGCTGTGTGGTGTTCTGTCGAAAGGACATTGGCGGCTCTGTTCTCGACGCGCCTCCACCGCCCAAAATCCCATCTCTGTTCCCCGCAGCCTTCCCCCTGACCGCCCCTCGCCCCCACCGCCAACACCGGGCTTCAGTCGAGAGACGTCCCGTGACGGGACACATACCCCGGTCACAACGCTCGACCGTCTCCGCGACGCACCGGATCCTCGAGGGGTCCCACCTGCTGCTGCCTCGGTGGGCCCCGGCGTCTCAGGCACGTGACTAAAGCTTAATGGGTGGTACGCGAGTGGGTCGAACGCAATCCGACGTGGACCGATATCTACCGTCGATATCTGACCGTACCACGCGTCGCCACCGTCCGATCGCTTCCCACAAGTGGCGTCTCTCGCGTCTTCGCCCCCTCCTCTCCCTTCGCCTTCTTTCCACGCCGAATTCGAAGCGGTGGCATCAAACGAAAGGACAGCGACGGGAGATCGCAAGGAAAAGGGTTCCGTCCCCATAAATGGCGGTCGTCGTCCTCCGTCGCCGCAACAACCCGTGGCGCTGTGATGCTCCCCGTGAAATCTCATCCGTCCATCCGCTGCACCGCGATCGAGCTTCTTGAACACGCTAAACTTCCACTCTCTGTCTAATCCCCACGAGTAAGGAACGTTTGGGGTGGTGGCGGAGGGGATGACGTGGCAGGAGGAGCTGGCCAGCCTGGTCGGGGACACCGGGATCACGTACTCCGCCGACGCCGCGGTGGCCGAGGAGGAGGAGCGGGACGCGGGGGACACGGGCGGGAGGGTTCTCGGCAAGGGGTATTTCCGCGTGTACGAGGACGGGGCGGGACCGGAGGAGAGCTTGAAGGAGCAGGTGACGGGGTTCGTGGTGGCCACGGGGGAGATGCTACGGGAGCTCGGCCGCGGGTTTTGGGATGTAGCGCAGCAGAGTCTGGAGAGAGTGGGGGAGACCTACGTCGGCAAGAAGGTCAGGGGGCATTGGGATGCGGTGTTGCAGCGACTCGAGTTCATGAACGAGTACCTGCCCGAGGATCGGGATCCGGTGCACGCTTGGCCCATCGTCATCACTGTCTTTCTCCTCGCGCTTCTTGGTAAACACTTAGCACATCATCATGTTTGCTTTCTGATGAGACTTGGTTTAGCTTTTACAAGGATTTAAAAGGTTTCGAGATTCAGATCAGGAAACTTCATGCATTCTACTAACAATTACTTGTGTTAGAAGAAAAAATTCTTCGTCCAATAACAACCTCTGAGAAAAAATCATTGTAGATAGTGGTAGTTTACAAGTGTAAATGATCATAAACATTGGGTGATTCCACTTCTGCACAAAGATAATTGTAGATAGTGGTAGTTTAGAAGTGTATTTGATCATAAACATTGGGTGATTCCACTTCTGCACAAAGATAATTGTAGATAGTGGTAGTTTAGAAGTGTATTTGATCATAAACATTGGATGATTCCACGAGGATGATTCCACCCCTTTTCCTGTGGTATTTGACATTGGACGACTTTTGATGAAGATTGCAATGTGGCAATCATATGTGGAAAAGAATGTGGGTACAAACTCTAGGGATCTCATGCTCGTCCAAATGTATTTTAATTCCTTTTTTCAAGTATAATCTGGTTCTTTTCTGTTTCAAATGCAAGAAAAACTTTGCAATTGCCTTCATTTCTTAGACTAATGCTAATTAGTATAACTCTCACTCCATTGCTGCTGCTGATAACATCTTTAATGATGCATTTTATCTGTCTAGTTTTGCATCATGAGAGAAAAAAGGATATGCATGTGGATTCCATTCAATCCATTTAATATCCTGTAGTTTTATAGCTTTTTGGCTTTAGACATCATGTTATCTTGCTTTTTGTTTTTTCTTCCGACTGTGGTTAGAAATCCTGTGCAGTACTAAGGGTAAACAATGGAAACGAGACTTCTGTTGAAGCGCCAAAGAAACTGTATGTAAGTCCCCCAAGTGCTAGTCGTATCCAACTTCTAGATGGTCGATATATGGCATATCAAGAGAAAGGAGTTTTGGCTGAAAGAGCTAGATTTTTCATGATTGCTCCACATGCGTTTCTTTCTTCTCGTTTGGCAGGTACAATTTCTTCCTCCTTTATCATGTTATTCATATAATGTAATTAGCTCTTATGCATGCCTTGCTTTTCAATTTTCTAGACTGACTTGTCATTCTATACTTTCTTATATAGGAATACCTGGCATTAAAGAATCTCTTTTAGAGGAATTTGGTGTTCGGTTGATCACTTATGATCTTCCAGGTTTTGGTGAAAGTGATCCTCATCCCGTTCGGAATCTCAACTCATCAGCTATGGATATGCTCCATTTAGCGAATGCTCTTGGTGTTACGGACAAGTTTTGGGTAGTGGGTTATTCAGGTGGTGCCATGCATGCATGGGCAGCTGTTCATTATATTCCTGACAGACTAGCAGGTGTGTTTTGTTTGTATAGTAGCTGCACAGTTATTACATTACCCTATCACATCTGTAGACACGGAAGTTCGTAGGAGCAGTCAGTTACTTTCATAAAATGTGACTTTTGTGATTATTTTTCAAAGGAATATCTGAAGTTTCTGACCTTGTTTATGATATGCTAACATAAGATGTACAAGCCTCCATGTGGTTTACCATGGTTTATCCTTTTAGTGCAGAGCACTAGTTTTCTGCAACTATAGCAAATAATACAGGCTTTTAGTTAAGCTATCGGTTCCTTTTGTGTCTGAAATGAACAACGATCCTTATCCCTAAACTACAGCTTGTTGTTCCCTCTTCTTCAAGACTCCTCAGTCTATATTCTATAAGAATTTTAGATGATTTCTCTCTGAATTTCAGCAACCAACAACCCTGTTTTAGGTAAGTTACTTTCTTACCTAGTATCGACTTAGCACCAACTTAGGTGGATGCCTAGTAGATTGCCAGGTGTGCCCATGGAGAGTTCTTGATCTTGGGTCATGCTCTTTTGCCTACCTCATTGATGAGGAAAGGGTTGGATGATCAATGATGATATGTGACCACAAATTATTTATGTTGGCTGATGAGAAAATGTTTGTGTTGTTGAATCTCGGATTTTGATGATGAAACCAATTGATAAGTGTTTATGATTTGATATGCATTTTTAGTGACGCGGGATGCTTCGATCAGTATGAGACAATTAAAGCAGGAAGAATCATGTTGGGCCGGAGGAACATGTCAGAAGATTGAACGTCGAGCCGGAGGTTGACGTATCGACATAAGGCTTCAGGCCATGGATTCGGGCATCGGGCCAAGAAGAGCGGATATTGCGCCAAGGATATCGGAGTTGCGGAGTCAACTGGCCGATTGGGCAATAGGCCGCAAGAGAGGATGATGCACCGAAGAATCGGACGAAGCGTCGAGGGACCAATGACATGTCGGACAACATGATTCATGCTTAGTATTAATTGTCTAGATCGAAGTGTGTTTTACATGTGCAGGATTAACTACGATAGCAAGGCATGAGGCAAAATGAAGTCCCGGAGTTAAGGACACGATTTCGTTGGGAGTTCGAGAGTTCGTCGGAAGTCCAAACGTTCGTCAGAAGTTCTGCAGGAACCAGCCGAGAAGTCCAGGAGCTTACCGGAAGAAGCTCGTCGGAACTCGCCAAGAAGATCGTCGTGAAGTTTAGGAGCTTGTCGGAAGTCCGTTGGAACATTGTCGGGAGATCATCGGAAGTTTGCCGGAAGAAACCAAGACCTAGGGACTTGTTTAGTTTAAGTATGCCTTAGATTTCGTAGTTAGCACGTAATTGGGAATGGATTTGGGCCAACCCAATTAGGGGCCAGTTGGGCCCATGTAAGGACTGTATTGGGCCCAATGAAAGGCCCAAACAGTGACCCAAGAGGTGGCACCGTCGTGGCACAGTCTCCGAGACTGTGTCAGGCGGTGGTATCGCCCAGCACAGCCTCCCAAGCGGTGGTACCGCTAGTCTGGGCGGTGGTACCGCCAGCGCAGTGTCAGTGTCAGACTGACACTGGCGGTGGTACGGCCCGAACCCAGGAAACCCGAGATGAGATGTTTTTAGGCTCCAAGTTTGAATCAACTTGAGGCCTATAAATACCCCTCTCATCCATGGTTAATATACACAAGTATTGAGAGTAAAAAGGAAAGAAACTCTGTTGTAATCTTGTGTGAAACTCCTCTCAAAGTTCTAAGTGTTAGAATAGTTTGAGAGAGGAGTGAGTGGGGGTGTAAGGGTTATCTCCTAAACTCGGTAAAAGGAGAAAGAGCTGTAAGGAGGTTGATCTTTGCCTATAAAGGAAGATCGATAGTGGATGTTGGTGGCCTCGACGGAAGAGGAATCGGTGGAGTGGATGTAGGTCACGACGACCGAACCACTATAAAATCGGCGTGTTCTTCTCTGGTTTGCATTTCTATATTTGAGCAATTTACTTTACTGCAAACCTCTTAACTTGCTTTACATCCACTACGCATCTTCCGTACGCTTTCAAACTATCTTTACTAAAACGCTTTTAAGTTAACCTCTCTCCGAAATGGTTTTCGTCGAAATCAGTTTTTATCGTACGAAGGTTTTTTGAACCGACGAAAGTTTTCCGCTGCACTAATTCACCCCTCCCTCTTAGTGTCGACTCTTTTCCTAACATGTGTAAAGCTCAAGATCTTGGGAATATTTGGGAATTTCACAGAACTTATTCGATTAGGAACAATTGTTCTGTCATATATCCACTTTTCGTAAAATCTTTTGTAAGATTTTTGCCTCAGAAAAACATCTTAGGTGAGATCTAGTTATAATGGTGGGACTTTTAATAGCAGCAAGTGTTGGAAGAAGCATGGTTCTTAGCTTCTGTTTATCTTTTCCGCAAATTGTGAGAACATGTCCGATTACAATGGTAGGACCATTTCTTTCCCAACATTTGGTATAAGAAAATCTTGAAATAATTGTGATTCTTGGATTGGGACAATAGCAGTAATAACAAGGCCGCTCAGTCTTTGTTGCATGTCTGAATGATTGAAGACGAAATGAACTGTCTTATTGAGACCACTGAACTTAACAGGAAACTATGTAATGGGATCTAAAAGATCAACTAATAGTGTAGGCAGATATACAGAATTTGAGAACATTAATCAAATATGACTTTTGGGTGCATGATATTAGGATATGATGTGTGCTAAATGAAGCCCAGGAGAAGCAAGACAGAGAACAGAACAAATCAAAATACATCTATGTATGCTTTTGTGAAACAAGGAGAGGTAAGATTAGACATGATGAGTTATGATTGACTCCCAAAAAGAGTGTTATTGAGTTTTTCTCTTTTTGACTTATGTGTTTGTACCAGGATTCATTTCATATGAAATAACTAAAAAATTTACTTGTTTTAGTGATCCACAAACAATGTTATTAATATATACATTGTACATTTACTTGTGCAAAGCACAATTATCTGTCACAATGTGTAAAATAAAGTATGGATTTCTTGGATTAGAAATCCTTCTCTGATGGTTCATTATGGGATTTCTGTTGAATGAATAAATGTCTGTCCTTTTCCTTTCACAATACTATGTCTATCAGAATATGAACCGGCAGAAAGCACCTAGATGAACTGTTTTCTTAACACATCTTTTGGTGGTTAGCCCCAGTCATTAGCTTATTTCATGTTCTGGAAGTTTTTGGTGGCATTGAAGAAATATGGGATTGTGTTAGTATATTTCTTGTCTAGATTTAGTAGACAGATTAGTTAATTAAACACTGCAAAAGGCAAGGCATAATTCTTAAGAGTGATTCCGTCGTTAGTAGAAGAACCAAACAAGAATTTGGATCAAGAAATCTAAGACAAGTTATAAGGGTCCGCATGGTCATGGTAATTGTATCCAGAAGCTTTATTAATTGTATCGTCACATCAATCCAGAATCTCATGTTTAATCATTGAATTTGGATGTGTTGGAAATATCTGTAATTTTGTTATTAGAGAACTAACTTTTTGTTATAAGCTACAGCGGACATTTTCTTTGGTTTATAAATGTAAGATTTTCCTTTGGTTTGATAGAAAATATCAAAGAGAGAGGTAACCTCCTTATCCAAAAATAATATAATATCTACTTCATCTCGATGGTTCTATTTTACGCCTTATCTGTCCCCCAATTGGGCTTTCAGGTGCAGCCATGTTTGCTCCAATGTCCAATCCGTATGACTCCAGCCTGAACAAAGAAGAGATTCATAAAACCTGGGATGAGTGGACTATGAAAAGGAGATTGATGTATGTTTTGGCTCGTAGATTTCCCTCTCTTCTTCCATACTTTTACCGTAGAAGCTTTCTGTCCGGAGAATGCGGTCAGCCTGAGAAGTGGTTGTCATTGTCCTTGGGGAAGAAGGTATGCCTAGTTTTCTTTACACCCTTGCTTAAAGTTTTTGCCACCAGTAAATCATCTTTCTGAGATTTAGTAGAATTTATGTCGCTTAAAGTTCCGATGCATCACATATTATCATGTGTCATACATAAAGAGGTTTTTATTTATTAGCTAAACTTTAACTTGAAAGGTCTGATTTTATGACGTCAAATGCCATGACAATATGACCACTTCCACAGATTTTTCTGGTTGTGCCTCGAATCTTAGAAACCTCGGCCAGTAATTGTTTGTCATGATTTTGTTCCCCAAACTTTAATTCTATGTTTGTAGAAAGTGAAAAGTCATGGTTAGTGTGAAATGAAGTTTTGTGTATCACCACATCACAGGAAATGAGTAATTCCACAAAGTCTATATTATATGGATTAGTTAATAGCATATCTGTGCAGAAGCCTAACATATACAAACAATCCCAACTAATTCAAGTTGGTCTGGACAATTTAACATGTACCACTGATTCAAATACCGATGAAGCTACACCCAAGATATTCTACACCCAAAATCACTGAGAGCATTTTTACTGTATCAAGGCGTTTGAAAAGCTGCACAAGGAATGATGGTAAAAAAAGGAAGAATTAGGCTGACTGCAGGGAGCGAGATGCTGATTTATTTTTTCTTGAAAATTCAGGAAACAGACAACTGGTTGTAGTGTCGGGCATTCTTTTATGATTTTTCATACTTATAAGGTGTAATGCAGGTGTGTTGGAATTGAATACCAGAGATATGTTATATTGTGTCATAAATTGCTCATCACTTGATACGGCATCATCTGTTCACAGCCACTGCTTGCTTTTAATAGTTCTGAAAGTTCTTTCTGGATTCGTAGGCTTCTTTTCCTGGAAGGTAATGAAATTTCTAATGGTGGTATTATGCATCTAGGACAAATCATTATTGGAAGAGCCAGTTTTTAGGGAATTCTGGGAAAAGGATGCTGGTGAATCTGTCCGTCAAGGAGATGCAAAACCATTTGTGGAGGAAGCTCTGCTACAAGTTTCAAACTGGGGCTTCTGTTTGGCTGATCTTCAAGTGCAGAATCAGCATCAGGGTAAAGGCCTTCTCCCGTGGCTCAAGTCACTTTACGGACGAGTTGAACACGAGCAGGCAGGCTTTCTTGGCCCCATACACGTATGGCAGGTCTGTGCATTCCCGGCTTTTTTTTTTTTGTTACATTTACGAATTAGACGCAGACACCGATCATTAGCTTGTGAATGTTACATTTTGTTAGTTCACTATTCTACTTATATTCTGCACACTTTACTCTTTGCTCAACATGCTGTCAGTATGCTGCCATTTTTAAAGCTTTGATTGCTAAGGAGATTGCTAGTTGTTTGATGAAATATAAATCATTTCTTTGACAATTTACTCGCTTTGCATTCAGTCCGATCTCTGTATCAATTTTAGTGTTCATTCATCGATTCACATACGTAAAATGGTGGTCATGCTATATATCTGTGTCAAACAGGGAATGGACGACCATGTGGTGCCACCATCCATGACCGAATTCATTCGACGGATGATCCCGGGAGCAACAGTGCACAGGTTGCTTGGCGAAGGACACTTCTCCTATTTCTGCTTTTGCGATGATTGCCACAGGCAAATATTCTCCACCCTCTTCGGAAATCCTCGAGGCCCTCTCTCGACTGAATTGGAGGTTGATCGATCACCAAGCGAACAACATATGGAAGACGTAGCTTCACATGATTGCACCGAACAGGAGTAGAACATCCTTCTCATTTGTTTCCCTTTTTTTCCCTTGGATTCCCTTTTTTTTTTTAAGTTGGGGGAAGGGAATTATAGTTGTGGGTGGTAGGAATAGCGTCTTACGACTCCAAGGAATATACGGCCATCAGTCCTATCACCACACCACCGTCGGAGGAATTTATGTTTCCGACAGTGGTGGATTTAAGAATGTGTTGGCAGTTTGCAATCTGACGAAATGCTTCTTAAATGACAAGTCTTCTGCGTGTATACTTTTACATCACAAAAGGAGACTTTAGAAGGATTGTAATTCATGAAGTGAAAGGCACGCTTATAACCAAAGCCACCGAAATCATTGTATAATGATAGAAGATAACCCACTAACCTATTATTTTACCCAATGCCACAAGTGAGCTTCAAATCTCATACACCCTATCGTAAATATTATCCATCGACAAGATTGTCACCACCTGCTTGAATAGAAATGTTATCGGCTTCATATCTTGTTACTGATAAGCCAGCAGAAACATATGTAACACTAACCCGCTTCATATCTTGTTACTGATAAGCCAGCATAAACATATGTAACACTAACGTTGGACTACAACCAGCAGAAACATCAATCGTCAACATAAGCAACACAAGCCGGGGTTGTTTTTGAGATCTAATAGCACTTTTCCAGGGTCTTATTTGAAGAGACTCACGGGAACAGGAAGATGAGATAAAACACCAATGATACAATCTACAACAGAACACTCAAAGTACATCGCTATCTTGCTGATTACATTATCAGCATGTGCCCTTCCAATGTAGTAGTAAATATGTTCCGATTTGATCTTTGGGGATGGATGTTCCCAACGAGGCCTCTTATGAAGAAATGGTCGCAGATATAGCCGATTGCATGTAAGCCTCCCGACACTACATTAGAGCACCTGCAGCCAGCAGACAGAAGAACAAAAGCACATCAGCAATAAATATGCAAGAAACGTTTCAAGAATTCACTGAAGAGCTTTCGAGACAATGCCGGAAACCAGAACTGTCTAAATGAGCAAATGATAACAGAGGTGGGTCGAACAGAAAATATCACCTCTTACTAAGGGATTTCAAGGTCCAACAAAGATTAAATGTGCAATGGAAGAACCTAAATTAATGGTTTCCCAACATACAATAAACTATTGCATTAAAAAAAAAACAGAAATTAGGTCTGCAACATGAACACATTAAGTTTACAAAGTGACTTGTACCAAGCTTTGAAGGATCGGTATCGACCTCGAGTCCGGAGTCGAGGTCAGCCAAAAACAAAATTGTTCCAAAATAATGAAGTTAGAGAAGATTTCAGAATACCTAACAACCAGAAATTCTACAAATGAATTCCAGATCTTACCATATAGATACCAAAATCTTGCTACAATCAAGATGTCCCCCAGCGACATATATACCTTGAATAAAACATGATACATAAGAAAATCCAGAAATATATATATATATATATATATATATATATATATATATATATAAACGGTTTAATTTAAGCCAAAAAGTGGTATGACTAGGCTTAATACAAGCTAACCCAACATAAACCATCTTTCTTGTAGCTCATCCCCTCTTTAAGCTCTCTAAATTCTAAAAACCATATTTGGTAACTTATCCAAACTCACCTACTTATTAGACAACCTAAGGTAACACTATCAACTGACTGACCATTATGTTTCAAACCACATTATAAATACATTTTTGAAGCACATCTTACAATCAGCATCCTATGTTTCAAAATTTGATTACCTCGACATTATCCCGAGTCACCCAGGAGAATAAACATACCTCAAATATACACTAGATTTCTGGATTTATAGTGCAGGGAAACAGCTGCAAAAGCACACTTCGACATATATGTCGAGCACCAGGCAGAATAGGTTCTACAGGAGCAGATTTGATTATTCTGATCATCATTCAGTTTGATATTAAACTGAGGGACAAATCAAGTAAGTAACACATCAACTATTACATATGCACATTAACAAAGTTAATTATGCATAAAAACGAGAAGCCAAACAGATTACAGTGAGCCATAACAGGTTAAAGTGCATGATAATGAACAGAGGAAACATACAAGAGACCATTTATCTTCAGTTCTCATGCAGAAATCAAGTTAATTTCATGCAAGAAAGAACCATCGGAGACGTCGTTGAATAGCGGTGTTCAAACCAAACCAAATCCGAATCAAACTCAAACTGAACCGGTTTGGTCCAAACCAGTTCATCAATAGTTCGGTTTGCAGATTGTAAACAGTTCCGATTTGAGAGGGTACATTTCTTCAATTCGGTTAACCGGTTCGGACTACAGCTAAAATCGGTCCGACCAAGTTCATTGCATTAATCCTTTAATCGATTCAATCCGGCTCAAAGACCCTGAAGGCATAGCATAAATGTGCATTCTTGTCTATGTTGTCCTCTTTCCCTCACCATAATCCTTGTTAATGCGACATGATGATTCTATATTTGATTGGACCAAGATCCTAATTCAGTTCAATTGAACTGAACCGATTCATCAAACCGAACTGGTTCATTTGAAAAGTATCTATTTTTTAAATTGATTGAAACTAAAAACTGATTAACCGAACTGGGTTAATTGATTTTGAAACAATCCGGTTAGGAAGGTTCGAACTGGTTCCGGTTCAGACTACCTTACCTTAACCGAACTGAATTGATTTTCCAGTTCAGTTCAATTTGGCCCTTTACGATTCAGTTGGAACTGGTTTGAAGACCCCCTATTGTTGAACTTAAGGGGCCATTATCTCCATCAGCAACAAGAAATGCTACAGAGACTTATCTTGAGAGTTCAAGGTGCATCAAGAAGTTTTGTAAGAGCAACTTAAAGTTCAGCTAATGACAATCATTACAGTGACTTACGTGTCAAGCATTCCAGGAGTTCAATTCCATGATTCGCAAAATCCTACTGATGTAACATCATTGCCGCCTTTGCCTCTTTATTCTCTCAAGTGCTCCTAGAAGACTACTGCCACCATTATCTGCAGCATCAGCTCCCTTGTCCTCATCCTTGGCAACTTTTTCTGCGAGGTCCCCAAATACAGAAGCAGGGACATTCTTTTGGGCAATTTCAATTTTATCATCCTCCGAATCACTCTCTTCTGGCAACTCGATATCCTCATTGTTTGCAGTCAGTCGTATACCACCATCAGATTGTGACTCAGATCCAGCACTGACAAAGTTTACCATTCTGCCACCATTCTTAACAGGAGAATTGGCAGCTGCAGGAGCCAATTGCCTTTCTAGAGTGGCCATTTCATCTTCAGGGACGCCTGCACGCTTTAGAGTATCCACTGCTTCTTCCAAATTTAGCTTCTGATCCTTTTGCATTAAGTATTCAGGAAGAATGAAATGTGTCTGCATGGCGGCAAAAATCAGTGTAAGATGGGATACTACACTCCAGTCCCAAAAAGTGAGAGTAAATAATAGTTACCTGACTATAACTGGCAGAAACACTGCGGCCAATGCGAAGCATTTCCCTGAAGGTATCTTCATTACCATGTTGAATCTCAAAATCTTTCCATACTTTCCAGAAATCAGGATCAGACCGTGGATCTGCAAATTGTGATGCAAATACATAGATCGCACGAGCACGATCTATTTCTCCTAGATTTCTTTCAAGTTCGGCATATTTCAAGCACATTTTCTTTGCATCATTATCAGGCAGACCTGATTCAATTGCTTGCTGAAAAAGCAGCAACAGTTTTTAAGTTAGACAAATAAAGACAACTAGTTACAGTTGAAGGATAAGTCCATAACGCAATTGAAAATGGTGCATTTTGACCAAGATATTAAAAACATGATGAAATTACAAAGAAGCATACAACAACAAGAAGCCGTAATGTCCCACAAAGAAGCATGTTATCATGAAACATTATAAGCAGATATTAATATTTGAAAGATTATGCGTAAGTAAAATCTAAATTAATCAGAGAAGTTATTCATCAGTTGTGTAAGTGCACGCGCGCACACACATTTTTTGAACACCAAAAATTTCAGCTAACACAGCTATATAAATATCAACTAACTCAATTTAGCGCTATCATGGACCATCATTGGTTAGATAGTCTGAATGAAAAACTCGATTATCATTACATTTTATCAACCTCTAAAAGCTTACATGTAGCAGACTCAAGTTGCACGCATGGATTACTTATGCTCCTGGAAGAGACAAGGTGAGAGAGAAAACAACTAAAAACATCTGAGCTAATATTTTGGTAAATCTAACTTAATGTTCATGAATTGCATGATCTTCTGCAGAAAGGAAGAAGACTAACCTCGTATATCTCTCTAGTTTTGGGAACACCAAAAATTGCAGCTGCTCGAGCTATGTAAATCTCATACATGCTCAATTTTTCATTGTCAGGGACAGCCTTCACTGCTTGATCATAGACCTTCATTGCACGCTTCGCAAGACCATATTCTTCCTCCAGTTTAGCATACTGCAGATATATTGGCTTCACCTCATTTGCAGGTGCCTGATGACAAGTGAAAGAGAAACTCATGAGTAAGCCTATGTTTTGATGGTACCCATACTATACAACGCATAATTATGTAATTTCCACTATATCGTAATGAGTTTCAGCCTGGCCAAGCATACGAATAGCATACAGATTTACACTCATTCAAGTAGAACTGATTTCATAGAACATCATCAATAAGAAATTAGTAATGTTATCATATTCTTCCCATTACATAATCCCCATCCACAAAATGAAAGAAAATGTGTATAAGAGATCCCTTGGATGGAGTACAGTATAATACTTCAGCAAATCAACACATAGAAACCGAAGAAGGTTATGTTTGCTGTCATTTGTCAAGGATGAAGCCAGAAAGAACTACAGTATCGTACTTCAGCAAATCAACACATAGAAACCGAAGAAGGTTATGTTTGCTGTCATTTGTCAAGGATGAAGCCAGAGAGAACTACATTATTTGGATCCTCAATCTGTACCTCCTTTTTCATGAGAACAAAACAACAAAAAAATGGAGGCCAGATGGTAACAATCAAAAGAGATAACGGACGGTAATAAACAAAGATTGAAAATGTAGTTCAAGATAATGATTTGAGTGCAAATGTCAGCAAATACAGTTTAAAGGCATAAGCTGGAGTACATAACAATGGTATGATAACAGTAAAAGTTCTGACTAGCATAATACCTTAAATTTATTCCAAAAATAAACTTTCTATTCTGTGCAACCAACACTAAACTAGCTAATCCATCACTGGTTGGAGATACCATTTTAAGAGTTCTGCTATGAACTTTTGGGTTTGTTTTCCATGAGAAAAAAACAAACATTACATAAATGAACAAACAGTGAGTTCAATAAATTATCTAAAAGACAGAGTCGTCACTGGTTGGAGATACCATTTTAAGAGTTTTGCTATGAACTTTTGAGTTTGTTTTCCATGAGAAAAAACAAACATTACATAAATGAACAAACAGTGAGTTCAATAAATTATCCAAAAGACAGAGTCCAACATCATATTCATAAGGAATAAAAAATTTGAAGAATTGATAATCATTGCAAGTTCTTTCCTTTTTTTCCCTTTTTAAGCAATGCAAGTTAAATTAACCACACTCAGTTGACACTCAGGCAGGGGAAAATAATTCCAAACATTCATCCAGAGAAACTCTGGCAAAAACAACAAAAAAACTGCATTAAATATCAAATACCTGCTCAACTGCATGCTCAAAAAGCTCTCTTGCACGTTCCAACTTGGTCTTTCCATATCTTTTGACAAACTTGGATAGGTAAGTAACCCATATATCTTTAACATGCGGATACTTAAATATTTTCACACCTCTCTCATAAACCTTAAATGCATCTTCAAAGTATTTGTTCTCCTATAAAAGTCAAAATGAAAATATTTAAGATACATCCACCAAAGGTAGAAAGGAACGTGTTTTGAGATTCCTACCTCGAGAAGGAAAGCATAATTTAGAATAATTTGGGGAGTTGCTATTCTCAAATCAAGAATTCTCTCATAAACAGCTCGAGTTGATTCCAGTGACCCCAGGCTCTCCTCAAGATCAACATAAAAGCTCCAAAGCCTCAAAGATTTGTGCAGCCTCATTTGTACAGGCTCGTTACCATCAGCAGCAACTGCACAAAATGACATGTTAAAATCAAGCAAGATAATTCCTTTCTTTTGAGATTAAAAGATAAAAATTCTAAACGAATTCATACCTCTACGCTTGACTTCAACTGAGGGTTCTGCAGTGGCCTTTCTCATCAGCTCAAGTGCCCTTCCAAAGTTCTTGTGCCTCAACTCCATTTCAGCATATTCACACCAAACAGTTGCTAGATGGTCAACAGTCTTGTAGTTCACATTCACAGACTTCTCAAAAATATCTCTGGAATTCTGAAGATCATTGTGGCTCTCATACAGCCGTGCAAAGGCAATCCAAAGTGTGTGGGGCTTACCCACTGCTTTCATGGGATCGACTGTTCTCACTGCCTCTATATAGGTGAAAACCTGCTTTGCGGGGTCATTCTCAAAAATTTTCACTCGCCTGCATCATCATGAGATCAGAAATTTGAAAAAGGATGAGTTATATACATATGCATTTGCAATACCTAGTACAGAAAGAAAGTTTATAAGAGAACTGTGTTGTAGCTATGAGACACCTGTGCCACTGCTCCACATTGTGAGGATTCTGCCGTAGGAGCACACTGTTAAGGAGCTCTGGCCTTCGGGAGAGAAGGTTCTCAAACCTTGCCATCCTGAGATCAGTGTCGTCGTCATCATTCAACCAGAAGCCATCTAGGAATTTCTTAGTAAGCTTTGACAAACCATCTCTCCTGCCATCCTCTTCTCCTTCCCCATCCTCCTCCTGTTCCTCCTCGGCTGTCTCGATCTTTGCAGCAAGGGCGCTCTGCTCAAACTGCGCATAACTCTCAAAGATGACACTGAAGTCCCTAACCGTAGTCACAGTCTGAATGCCCTCCTCAAAGATGTCCCTCGCCTTCTCGTACAAACCCCTGCGGACATAGTAATCCGCAAGGGACGTCCACAGGCGCCCGACCTCATCGGTGTACCGCCGGATGCCACCACGTATGATGGCGTCGACCTTGAGGCCCGATACCTCAGTGGCGTGGCGGGTGAGAATGTCGCAGAGCTCGAGCCACAGCTGATGTCGGGTCTTGCCCTTGATGGAGTGGAAGCTGTCATCGTTGAGCACACCTGCAAGCCGCTCGGCGGCCTCCTGCCAGCGCCGGGAGGCAATGAGGAAGTTGATGAAGTCCTCGATGTGGGACGGGTCGAAGAGGAGGTAGCGGCGGAAGACGCGGAGAGAGGTCTCGACGGGGACGCCGGGGAGAGAGACGAGGGCGAGGTAGGGCTCCCAGATGCGGTCGTGCTGGGTGACAGGAAGAGCGCGTAGGGTGCGATCGAAGGTGCGGCGGCCGCGGGTTAGGAGACGCTGTTCGGAAAGGGAAGCGAGGTACATGAGCCAGATGCGGGGCATCTTGTGCATGGTGACAAGGGCGCGCTCGAAGGTGTTGTTGAGGGAGTCGAAGGCCGGGTCGGAGACGGGACGGCCGCGGACGGCGTCGATGCGCTCACGGAGGTAGGCGTGCCACAGCTTGTAGCTGCCCGGCAGGGCCTTGAGGGCGCGCTCATAGATCACGGCGCGTCGCCGGAATGGTGCGGAGGATCGGGCGATAAGGTAACGCCACCAAAGCTTCAGGCTGAAGGGGTTGCGGAGGATCTCCTCCTCGTAGGGTAAATCGTCCTCGCTCGGGTACAGGTCCGGCGAGATTTCCGCCGCCCCTGTCGCCGGCGTCACCGCCATCCCAGAGCTGAGGAGGATAGCGGGAGTTTTTTGGTTAGGGTTTTGAAAGGAAGACGAGGGTCGAGGAAGACAAAGCTGCACGATGAATCGGAGGCTTCAAAACCCGATCCGGCGAGTTAGGTTTGTATACTAACTCGTGGAACGCCTCCCCTGTGATTTCTGACGCATCTCCCTTCCGTTACCTGTGTCGTGACTCAAGGCGCGTTCGGAACCCGCTCTATTTCCTATTGTACCACTTCGTGGCCCGAGCCATCGTGTCAACCTGGTTTGATCCCGAAGCAACGTGAGCCTGATTTAAGTTAAATGCATAAACTCTTTATGAAGGTGAGATTTGATCCCTAGTAATTTCTTTGATAGACTAAAACCACGATGTGTTTTTAGTCTTCTCAAATTTATATATTTTTATTTTATTTTAGGATAATAAATTTTATAGATTTAGTCTTTGAAATATAGTTTATGAAGGTGTCCCCTTTCTGGATGACTCTGGAGTAGAAAATTTCTACCGATTTTATTTTTTTTAGTTGTTTTATATCTAATAAAATTGAATGACATCGACGAGGTGAAACTTCAATGTAGGAATTTAGGAGTTCTGGATCACATGGAAAAGTTAATCTGATAAGAAAAAAATAATGGAAAATTGGATTAGAAATCTTTTTAAGTGGATTAACTGCCTGAAATTATCTTCATTTCCCATACAGTTTAAATTACTTATGGCTTTTTGTTATGGACAAGTTTGATAGTTGTTGTTTTGGAACGTCTTGCATGAATGATTACTTCTATCAAAGGTAGACAATACTGAATAATATCGGTCCGACGGTATATCGGTACGCGGACAGAACGAATAATAATAATAAAATAATATATATTTTATTTATTTATATTTATATAAAAAATATTAAAAAAAAGGCTCGACGACGTCGCCGAGACGCCAATTCGTGTATATATATATATATATATATGAGACGATGTCGTCGAGGCGATGCGACGTCGGCTTTTAAATAAAAAAAATATAAATATATATATAATCTTTTATAATATATATATTAATTTATATATATATATACTGTTTGCTATATATATATATATATATATATATACCGAACAGTATACCGCTCGGTATACCGTTCCGTACCGTACCGAGCGAACGTCGAAACACCGGTACGGTACGGTATTTCGAACCTTGCTTCTATCTATAAGCCATATGCTAAGCCTTGAAATTTAATGATCATGCGGTAGATACTATCGAATGTTATTAGGGACTTCCAATTAAAATGCATTTCATTGTGATCTATTCCTATTTTCTGATAGTTTGCAAGGAAAAGAAAAGGAAAAGTAATTTCTTTGATAGGATAAAACCACGATGTGTTTTTAGTCTTCATTATTTTAGTCTTCTCAATTTTATATATTTTTTATTTTTATTTTTGGATAAATAAATTTTATAGATTTAGACTAAATATATGGGAGCTTATATTTAGGATAAATTTATAGATTTAGGATAAATCAATTTTATAGATTTTTATAGTCAATATGAGCTTATATTGACTAGAATCACTTTTTGACACTAGGAAGTCAATTTTTGAGGTATTAATTTTTATATGATTCAATTAAAAATTATAATTTTAAGTTTCATAATAGGATTATAATTTTTTTATATTTACACTTAATTCCTGTTTCTTTCTCATTGTTGGAGTATTTGTTTGATTATAACATTAATAGTACAATATGAATATTGTACTATTAATGATATGAAATTAGTAGAATTCAAATGATTTGTTATGGTTTTGTAAGGGAGTATCAACACAAATGATTTTAAAAGCTCGATTGATATTTTTAAATTATAAGTGATTTCTTTTGAATAAGACATTGATCTTAAGCTTTGATTTATTTGTCAGTAGTAGTAGTGACAATGTTAAAATAAAACTAGACAAGTATTTGGAACAATCTCTCCTACCAGGGATTCCTGATTTTGATATGTGTGGAAGATCAATGAGACTAAGTATTATATATTACAAGATAAACTTAGGAATATTTTAGTAATTTTGATATGTATTGTTGTATTTGATTTTGCCTTTAGCAATGGTGGTAGGCTTGTGAGTCCACATTACTCTAAATTTTTTGGAAGGCCACTAGAAACTTTAATATGGTCTCAAAACTAGTTATCTAATGAATTTGGTAGTATGAACTTTAATTTGAGTGAGAATACTTTAATTTTTATTTATTTAATATTAATTTTTAATTATTATTGTTTGTCTAATAAATTAATAATTAATAGCATATTCTGAATTGATATATTTTAATTTTAATAATATTTTTTTTTACGCTTAATATATTTTATTATTTATGTAGAATTCATATTGCATGAATATGTGAGCATATAAATTGGACTAATAGGATTAATAAAAAAATAATTTACTAATTTTATTTGGATATATTTTTAATGGATAAATTTATAAATATTTGTTTAAAATTTTATATGTATTTCATATATGATTATATTTGGATATATTTATATATAAATATTATTATGATATATAAGTTTTACAAATATTATTGTTATTATTAATAAAATTTAGTATGCTTAATTTATTTTTTTAAAATTTGATAGATTAATTAGTATAATATTGGGGACCTCAATGGGGATTTCTCATCCCCGTCTTTGCATATTTTGTTATGTGAATTGATGTTTGATAATTTTTTTAAAAAAATTTATATTTAACTTAGATGCTATATTGAAATTGCTCAAATATTGATACCATGTTAGAATAGCAAAAACATTTCAGCATCTACATATAATGTTTGAAAATTTTAAAATATTCTATGATATTATCTAAAATCATAAAATCATCATTATATAATAGAAATTTTAATCATCATTTTCTCATCATTCTCTTAATTTTTGTGTCATCCATTTTCTCACAAGTCTGAAATTTTATTTTTATTTTTAAATTTTATATATTTTTATTTTATATTATCATATATTATTTATTATATATTTGGACTATATGAATTTTTTGTAAAATTATATATTTTTTATTTACTTATTTTTAATATATATATATATTTAAAATTATTAAAAATTAGAAGACGAAAAAGATTGTGAACTTTTGAAATACAGTTCTTCTGTTACATCCATGTGATATAGCCAGCCATCCACTTTTCAGAATACTTGATGAACCAAATTTGATATCTTTTAATGTTCGAAATAGCTAAAAGCCCCTTTTCACCATCATCGATCATTTTTACATCTCGTTTAGTAAACTTAAGTTTAGAGTGATAAATAATAACAAACCCATAAGTTGAAGAGTTTTTAAATGCCACTTTAATTTTTAAAAAAATTTAGATAATATATATATATATTTTTTAAATAATCGTTATACTCTTATCGATCATAGTCGACGATCCTCCCTTATTTGCTTGTGCCTTTATATATGAGTTGATCCGATCTTTTCACGTATGGATATGTAAGGCTCGCTAGTTGTCTCACTTCACCTTCTTCATATGCATAGTGAATGTTACCGTTAGTTTTCTTCCTTTTTTTTTTTTTTTTTTCTTTTATTGCTAATCCTATTGGCCTTCGTCTTGTGTACGCATGATGCCCTTGGGGTTCAATGAATTCGCAAGAACGATGATTGAGGCGACACATGGAGTCTGAGACGTTGATAATATATTTTTAAAAATAATAATAATTTTTTCCGTTTATTTGACTGCGCTGTTTGATGATGAGATTCCGCAAATCAAGCACTCTACGTTCCATGTGATTAAAAGTTTGGGCCCCGCAGACACTGGTTGCGTACGTGGCTCCTCCTGCATCGACTACGTGTCGCCCCGCGTGCTGGTGAACTAGCGGGTCGTGGACGCGGTTCCAACGTTTCAAGAGTCGAGGCGGGGGCCAACGAACCGCAGCCCCACTACTTGAGCTCCAGCGATCTCGACCGCACAAGCATCATCTGACGGAAGTAACCGCCTGTCCTACCCATTGTTGCTGATTCCGGTCTCAGCCGTTCGCCCACCCACCTATCCAATATAGCGGTCAAAGAACGCTGCGGCGTGACGAAGTCGGTGAGACATGACAGCGTGGCGACGTGTGCGGACTCGTGTGCCCGGGAACAAACCCAATCGCAATCGTGTGTACGGGTCCGAAGCCGGCCGTCGAGTTGCCGCGTTTCCGAATCTCAAAGCGGAGTGATCCATTCCGACGGTGCAGAACCCCCCATGTAAAGAATGGTGAGATCGCGCCTTTCGGCCGTTGAGTTCCCGCGTTTGCAAATCTCGAAGCGGAGCGCTTCAATCCGACGGCGGAGAACCCCCCACGTAAAGGACGGTGCGATCGCGTCTTTCGGCCATTTTGCGAATCTCGAAGAGGAGCGGTCTGCTCCGACGGCGCAGAAACCCCCACCTCGTTCTCGATAGGCCGCGACCGGCCCCACCCGTCGCCCTCGCACATAGGGTTGTGGATCCGGTGCAACGCCGCCGCCCAACCCGCAACATCGAATTGGAACGGGGCGGTTCATCGCGGCGACGTTGACAAGTAAATGCAGGCCGCTTTCCTGGTTCTTCCCTAGGGTTGCAATCTATAATCTCCTGTTTGATCGGTCGATCCACAGGTCCGCCGTTCTTCGTGAATCCTTTTGGTCCCTTGCAAACCCTAGCTGGGTATCCGCCGCTTTCTATTCGGTGAGATAGACTTCGGAGTGGGGTGGAAGAATATATTCTTGTGGCGCTCGATTGAGAGAATTTTGGTTTGTTTTTGAATTGGCGTCGGAGATCGGCCGATCGCGGCCCTATCTGCCTTCTTGCTGCTCCTCTGGTGGGCTGATTGCTCCCTTTGGTGGCGACTCTTGGATCGATGGATTTGGTTACCAGTTGCAGGGTATTGTTAATTTGGTGTCGTCCTCTTTTGCTTTATAATTGCTTGCTGGGACCATTTCTTTTTCTTGAATGCATGTGCCGTCTGATTATGACGTTGTGTTGAGATGATTTTTCTTTTTCATCTATTGGTCTTTTTTCTTAGCTGAGTTTGTGATTGGAAACGAGAATCGTAGGCAAAAAATTGGGCCTTCGAATGGAATTTTCTGCTAACTCTTTGCTACTACATTGCTGATATTCTGAATATATAATGCATTGGTCTCTAGTTAGCTTCCTAGTAGTTAACTCACGCATTGAACTTAATTTGCTGATTACTATATGCCTTAATCTAATATGGTATGAGAACATCCTAAGCTAATTAGATTATTGTTCTGAAGCATGCATTAGTTATGTTCTTCTTGGGTTAATGTTGATTGTAACTGTTGATTATAGATATGAATTCTTTTAAAAGCAACACGGAAATGTGCCAAACAGGATGATGTTGAACTTTTGCAAGGATATATATAATTTTTTTTAAGTTCATTATATAACTGTGTGGTGAAATTTCCATCTATCCCCCCCATGTTTTTGGATCAGTATAATAGATGGACAATGCTTTCGAGATGTGCCAAAAAAGAGATTCATCATTTCTTCATCCTCGACCTTGGTGTTTGATATTGATACAATCTTTTAGGTATAGGTATTGGCTACCTTTTATGCTATATCTATACCTGTGGCCTACATTAGTACTATAACTATAGCGAAAAGTAGTAGACCTGTTCTAATTCTTATCTGTGTCTGTTGTTGTCTTGGAGCACTTATCTAGGGTTGTTTACGACTTTGTTTTCTATTGACATTTAGCTACAATTTACTCCAGATTATATTTGTTTCATTGCTTGTAAGTGGTAATAGAGAGTAATTGCTTCTGACATTACTTCATGAACACAGCTTTTATGCATTGCATCAAGGTCGTTTGTAACTGTTTGCTTGTTGCACTAGCTTATCATATATGCATACATAAAAAGGGCAAACCCAGTGCCATTCTTGCTAACTGTGGGGTCTGGGGAGGATAACTTTATACACATGTATGCATGCATACAGTTTGTAATTTTTGTAAAGTAGCCTTTTTAAGTTCAGGAACCTCATTTAATTATTTTTCTCTGTGAATAGTTTGACCAATTTGATTGTCTAGAAGGCTTTCCTTTTTTGTCCTCTGCATTGATGTCTCTGTCCTTTTACATCAGGATAAGTTGGCATACTTCAGAATAAAAGAGCTTAAGGATGTGCTGACTCAACTAGGTCTTGCAAAGCAAGGAAAGAAGCAGGTCAGCACTTGTTCTTTTCCTTCTAATAAAATATTCTAACAGTTCTTTATTCTCAGAGCTAAAATATGAAATGTTATATGACAATGCCGTAGGGACATGGAATGATGCATTTGGGATAAGTAGGGCATCACAATAATTAAAAGTCAAGCAACTTGCTGCTTTGCCGAGAACATATTTCTTTTTTTGTGCTTAATTGGTCTTAATTGGCTAGTAATAGTTTTCATTACAGAAAGCGATGCATAACTTTGAAGGTACATAGAAATCATTATAGCTAAATTTTTTGTTTGGTACATCAATGGTTATGTGTTCACATTACTTATTCTATTTATAGCAATTCTTTTGCTGCTTTGACATTGGCATTACTATTCTGTTGTATTGCTTAACTTTTCCTGGAGGACTGTCTGATATCTATTTGGGTAAGAATACTCAATAGTCAATATGACAAGTTTCATGAAAATGTATTGTGCCAGTGGTTCAATTCGTTAATATTTAGCCATCTCATCTTGCATCCTATAGTCTGTCTTTTCTTTGTGCTTTGATATCTTATGAACTGTTAATTTTGTAGTTCATTTTTAATTTTTTTTTTGTTGCTATGCAGGACCTTGTGAATAGGATTTTACAACTACTTTCAGATGAACAAGGTAGTCATGTACACTTTAGTCATGGTAGTTTCATCAGAACAAATAACATAAATGTGGTGCTACCTACTTTGTCATACTTCTGACTTTCTGAGATAATCTTATTATCATCTAGATGGTCTAGTTATTGTTTAAAATTTTAAATGGTCTTCTCATCCTTAGAGTTGTTTTCTTTGTTCATATATTTGCTATTTATTCTTCAAGAGGGATTGTTATTAAAGCTATTGTCGCTTGAAGTTGTGTACTCAGGCCTTTTAGTTCCTCTTCTTTTTCTTTCAAGAAATGAATGTCCAGTAATTTTCATTGTGTTCAAGTATTCCGTGTTCATTGTTGCCATATGTAACATTTAAGTGTTTTCCTACAACAGTATTCTAAACTTCAATTTCTCATGTATACTCGCTTGAGCATGTCTTAAACTTCAATAAGCTTACAATTTTACATTCATTTCCCTTTTAGTTCTTAACAATGAGATATAAGACGAGGAGCTGATATAACAATTCGTGCTGAAATTCCTCGAACCAGATATAAATAGGAACATGGATTTCTCAGATACTTTGTGTACATGTATTTGCTCGTCCAGCATGTTAGTTCCAAAATTATTGTTCTTTGGTCATACATCATTCTTTTATTGACTAGGCAGTATTCTTTCATATATTTTTGTTGGTTTTTTATGCTCTCACCTCCTCTCAAGTCTTTTTTTTCTTCTTTTTCCCAAGACATCTTTGAAGAGTGTTAACCCTTCTACAGTTCCCAAGTCACAGGTCTGGGGAAAGAAAAATCCTTTCTGGAAAGATGAAGTGGCTAAGATAATTGATGATACTTACAGGTGATCATAATTTTGGTCCTTATCTATGTTGCCTTTCCATTTTAAATATTTTATCAAATGTGCCAAACCTTAGAATGACCAACTTGCTAATTAGATGAATAGAAATGACAAATTTCACTTGTTCAAATTACATGTCTTTGTGGATAATGTCTGCAGAAAAATGCAAGTTTCTGGTGCTACAGACTTAGCATCCAAGAGTACTAGCACCACAGATTTCAATCAGGTAAAGCCTAAAGAGGAAATTGATGATTATTGTCTGGAAATGAAGGTTCGCTGCCTCTGTGGGAGCTCACTAACTAGTGATTCAATCATTCAGGTACTGTTGCTCCTTTTGTCTTTTTCAGTATCCTAAAAGTAATCTTCAGCAGCATCATGTTCTTTAATTCATAAGTTACAGAGCCTGTAAAACATTCAAATCACTTTCATGATTACGTCATGTTCTTAGTATTTTACCGAATTATTTTTCTGTTCATGAAGGCTATTGGTTCCATATGAAGTCTGTTCTTCTTTGGGGATGTTGCATGCCTTCTTTTCTTTGTCAGCTGTGTCATAATGTTATGTTGTATCTCCTTGCTTCCAGTGTTATATTTTTTATAACTGTCCATCATTCATGATGGGTTTATTGATCTGATCATCTTTTGCTATTATGAATAACTTAGCAGGGTCCTTATGTTTGTATTATCCTTCGAGTGTTATCTCCATGCACTTATTTTGTATATAATGCTGTTTCTTATCAGTTCTTTCTTTACGATTTCCTTAGTTGTGAATTATAGCATCATAGAAAGTCAAGATCTTGCATTGTTGATTATATATAACCTATTATTGCACTCCTAAAATTATTACACAATATTATATACAAAATTAGTTGACCCTAAACAATGCTTAAAATGTGTTGTTTTTGTTGAGTATGGTTCTGGAATGAGCTTCAATGGTTGTAACGACATACATAGGAAATTAACTTCTGCAGATCCTAAAACTAATACAGTCATCCTTAATTATTTGTTAAGATCAGAATTTTCTGTCTTCTTTTTTATGCTGTCATGACTTATCTATTGGTTATGACTGTGTGACGTAGCAATATCACCGTTTATGTTTTCAGAACATCAGTAAATTTTAACTTCAATTTAATTGTAGTTGTTGATGCATTTTTCTTCATTGACTAATTTTTGTATGAGGAAAATGCTTTACTTTTGAATGCTTGGACTGAGTATGTGGAGCAAATTGCCTATTTCCAACCTTTGCACATCTTGCATCTTTTTTCTAGTTTATCATTGCTTTCTATTTGATGTACTTTGTGTTTTTCTGCTAATTGCATTTTTTTCCCCTTTGAATTGTTTATTATTTTGTGACTATTAGTTATCTACAGAGATTTCTAGGGTTCTAATTTTCTGGTCCGGGTAGGCTGGATAGATCACAACTTATTTGTTTAACTTTTATGTTCTTTTGTATTCTTCATTTAAGAGCCAAAAATCTTTTTTTTTGGACATTGATGACTCCTGTTACTCGGTTGTTTCCCTCAAATGTTCTCTTACTATTTTTCCAGGTATTATTTTATGCCCAGCACATGTAATTCTTTGCTGTGATAAACTATTCTTTAGATTTTTATAAATATTCATCTATACAGTTGCATTTGCTGATTACAGTGTGAAGATCCTCGATGTCGAGTGTGGCAGCACATAGGATGTGTTATTATGCCCGAGGGAACTTTAGAGGGTGCTTCACCTGAACTTCCTCCTCGCTTTTATTGTGAAATATGCAGAATCAAGAGGGCTGATCCGTATGTCATGCCTATCTCTCTTCTTATATTACAAGTAGTATGTTCTTAAGCATAAGCTCCATTGTTTTACAATGAATCTCAGCTAGCTTATTTATGAGTGGTTTCAGACAGTATTGGTATATCTCTACAGTGTACTCCCATCAAGATTCTGATGTTTGTTTTCAGAATGAGCTATACTCTATTTAATATAGATTTGGGTTCTGAACATGGTATATCGTGCTATTACCTGCTTAAAAATTGTGTAACACATGATTCTAGTCAGACTCAGTTAGCACTGCCTTTCTTTTGTAAATTAATATGCATGTCTTCATCTATATCATATAGCAAGTTTGGTTGGGCGCATAGTTGTTAGTCAGTACAAGCTTTGATATGTGGTAATTGCTTGAACGTTTATCTGACTGACTCGACATGAATTAGAGAGGTTGATATGATACTGATGAGATTGTCGACATGATTGTCCATGCAAAATTATTTAAAAAGAAAATTGGAGGAGCAAGCTGTATTTGATCACTGTAATTTTTTAGTTAAAATGGAACTGAAGCACTAGCTGTAGGAATGAATTATAAAAAGATAAGGCCATTTAGAATTGGCTTGATTAGGATAAGATATTTCAAAAAACTTAGACTACTCATTGATAGCTAAGATAGGACTCTTGTATTTCAGCAAGTTTCTTCTATGAAAGATGTACAAATCTTATTGTCCTATCTGCCCCCCTTTTTTTTCTCTTTCTGTACCTTTCACAAGACATTTAATAGATTGTTGATGCTAGTGCCATCCTTGTGAGATACAGGTTCTGGATAACGATAGGGCATCCATTGCTTCCTATAAAGTTGACATCCTCTGGAGTCACTGCTGATGGGTGAGTACTCTGTTAGAAATCACTTTGCATATACATATATTCATGAATTAAAAAAAGTCATAAACACTTGATCATTTGACTTTAGAAAAGAATAATGCTCGAATGTGAACTGTCTCAAGATGTCATCTTTGCTTGAATTTTGGAATTTAGGTTTTAAACTTCTTATCATATGCCTTTGAACATTGCATGTTCTAGAGTAGTGATTTGTAAGATGGAAAGTTGACTTTATTGTATATCCAGCAACCCAAATTGATTCCCTCTTTTATCGATGTGATATTCTCTTGCTTATAGTAAGTTCTATCTGAGAATATTTTTTTGAAGTCGGATCCTCTTCTCTCCACACGCCCCCGCCGCCGCCGGCCGCCCTGCTCTCTCTCTCTGAGAGTTCATGCTTTACCTTTTTGTTGTTGAGTTCATGAATGTGACTATATATCTAGGCGAGTCAATTTATTGGTCACTCTTTGCTACAGTAACTAGAAAATTGGAACAAAAAAGACAATCACATGAACTTATTAAATTGCTACTGTTCAATGTCCTTTGTCAGATTGCCAATGAATGGTTTTCTTCCTCAGGAATGGTTCAAATCAACCCTCATTTCTCTTTCCATCTATTCTTCTTATATTCTGTATTCATGATCATAAACATGTTTGGTTACTATTCTGCTTTGAGGTGGTGGGGTGCCTGTATATTTTGCTTTATTGGGTCAGCAACCTTTACAATTAGGCGCCCCAAAACAATTGAGTCTCGTCTGAATGATCTGTTGATTACTTATGACATTTTCCTTTCTTCTTTCAATTTCTAAAAGATTATGAGTTACCAATGTTGTAAGACGTTTCTGGTTACATGTGTAAGTACCACATATGGATTGTGGAAGAAAAGAAGGCTACCAGGCAAAGGACATAATCTCATAAGTAATGAACCATTATGAGTATTTTATAGAACTCCAGCCAAAAACTGCTCGAATTTTATTAAATTTTGATAATATTGGAAGAGTAAGGAAGTGTGAATTCTGAATATCTAACTTGACTGCAGAGCTGCAGCTAATAATAGTGTTACTATGTGAGGAATACAAGATTTGGTATAAATCTCATTATGATTTTTGAAGGTTTAATAAACTAGAGTACTTTTATAAGTGTGTTCTTTTTTGTGATTGTCTATCAATTTATGCAAGAAATTTATATTTGTGTTGTAATCTTTTTATGACTATGCTGTGTTTTACACAAATTTTATTACTGATCAGCTGATTTTGCAGAAGTGATGGTTTTTTGTGGTTCATGTTAATCTCCGTATACCTCTCTATCCTTTTGTCGATTACATTGTTATGTTTTTTGCTTCTAATTTTTTCAGTACAAGCACATCACAAAATGTGGAAAGGACATTTCAATTGTCAAGAGCACATAGAGAATCGTTACAGAGAGCTGAATATGATCTCCAGGTTGGCTTCTGTTCTCGTTTTTCTTAATCACTGGTTTTTGGAGTTTGAGTCTTTGCAAATGTGACTCTACCAGTTGGTTCATATGTACTGTCGTGGTTAAGAAGACCAAATGTTCAAATTAGAGTCCAATAGGATATGTCTTGGTGTCATAGTAAGATTGTTCCTTTGTGAACTAGGTGATCAGGATTTGAGCTGTTCAAACAACCTCCTTGCAGGGGTAAGCTTGCATATATGGCCCCCCCTTGGTATGTGCCAGCTGGAACCACATGATGGTGCATATGCCTGTTATTGACACATGCCAGTGGGTTTTTTGCACTAATAAGAACTAACATGTTCCATCTTTGCTTGCATTTACATGAAGTAATCTGTGACAGATTTATGACTCGTTTCTTCAATGAGGCTGATTATTCGCAACTTAGCTGCGACTCACTACTGATGCTTAATTGTAAATGGAGAACTTTTAATCAGCATCTTATCATGTGCATATAGTTATGACTTAGAGAGAAAACATTATGAAATAATTATATCAAAATCACCGTCGAATCTTGAATTGATTGTTGCAACGTCCCTTAAAAAACGGTTTCCTGAGATCCTCCATTATAGGAATCATGGCACAGGACATGTCAAGTATTCACATAGCTGGAAAAGGTATAGTGACAGCAATTGGTCCCTCGTATATGGCAAGAGAAGCATTTGAAGGACCTCTAGCATATCAACCTAATTTCTTAATTTTTTGTACTTGCAGAAGCTAATCCATAATTACAAGATTATGACAACAGTGAGTTGCCGGAATAATGTAATAACACATTTAATGCTTTACAGCTGTTAGCATATTTTTTATCACTAAATGTATATGTTAATCAGTTTAGAAAAATGTGTTTGGATATATACCTTTCAAGATGTCATCTGTACACACTTGAAAATTCCAACAGTTTTCAGTCTTCTAAACATGTTGCATTGAGATATTTTTTTATTATTCTGTTATTTGAATTCACACTTTAATTTGTGGTTTATCTTCCTCTTCTTCACTTTCACCTGGCCACCATCCAGTGCTGCAGCCTCTATATCCTCCCATTTATCATCATAATCTCCGCTACTAGTACTTGATCATAAATTTCTTTGCCATCACTACTAGGTTCACATCCATCCTCTGCTTTTGTTACTACCACCCTGCTTGTGACACAACTGTCTTCTACCATCACCACCATGTTACCTTCGCTACCACCACCATCACCACCATTGTTATCATCATCATTACCTTCATTGCCACCACTATTGCATTTCCTGCTAGCCATGAAGACCACCCCAAGTATCCCTACCACTACCACCTTTTGTCGCCATCATGACCGTGGACTCCATGATCACCACTTGATGGTCAATATGGAGGAAGAAGAGGCTATGGTGGACAATGAGTTTAATGGTGTGATGTTTTGCAGGTTTGGTGTCTACTACTCAATGATAAGGTTCCATTTAGAATGCAATGGCCACAATTTGCAGAGCTGCAAGTCAACGGTATGGAAGAAATTTGCCCTTACATCAGTTGGTGGAATATGTCATGATTTTGTTGTTGATGTATCATTGTGTTTGAACATTCTTGGTCCCTCATTTACCCCTAAGTTATTGCTTCTTTGACTTTCAGGATTTTGTTCATTGTGTAAGACTTGCACTGTGACCTAGTGACTACGAAGCATAAGTAACAACTAGTGTGACTGCTGAAAAAGCAGATTAATAACATGTTTGTAGGATGGTGACTAATATGGGCATGTTATATGTGTCTACATTCAAGTTGCAGATTGATTTGCTTGATCAGACTGATGTTTCCATTTCCTGCAGGAGATGCAGTCCGAGTGGTTACGAGACAAGGGTCACAGTTGTTGGGTATAAATGGTCGGGATGATGGTCCTGTGGTCAGTCTCTTTGTTCCTTGAGAGGCTCATAGTACTTGTTACAATTATAGATGCTTTGATCATTGATCTTAACTTGTAGTAAATGTAAATTTATTTTCCTTAAATCAATAATTTCATGTGTAAATGTGATGTAATTTCTCATGTATGGAATGGCAAGCCGTGAAGAATCTGGTGGAATGCATAGGTGTTAATTGCCTTGGTTATCTGAGGCCATGGATGTAATCTAAGGCCCAGGTGATAGTCTAGGTGCCTAGGTATCAGCCCAATCAGTAAATTTATTGAAATTATATATTTTAAAACCACTACTAAATATTTTGCAATTCCATGTGCCTTAAATGTTGTTGGATGAAGTTTTGCAATTGCACAACACAGGACCTTTTAGATCATCATTTGTGTATATGCAAATTTGTAACACCAGTTTATGTGCATATGATGGTCTTCATTTGCATAGCCTAAGCATCCTAAGGCTAGTTTGGTGCGTAGACTGTAGGCCAGGCTTTTTGGAGACAACCTATAACAAAATGGTGGAATTATTATTAATTCCTAGCAGAGAACTACTCATGGTTTTTCAAATTAGGACCTAGTTCTTTAAATTGCTTTTTAAGCAACTTGTAACTCCCTGTATATCTATACGTTGACCTGGTTGTCCACCTATCATTTGGTTGCTTTATTCAGGTCACCACATGCAGCAAGGAAGGAATTAACAAAATTTGTTTATCATGGCATGATGCTCGAGTATTCTGTCTTGGAATCAGACTTGCAAAAAGGCGGTCAATACAACAGGTAATTTGTCTAATAATTTGACTTTGTTCCCCATGACAGTTCTCAAATAATCAGTTAACTGAGATGCCTGTTAGATTATTTATTTATATTACGTGTGGAAATATCATTATGTGCTGTTAGTATGAGCTATTGTGCCTAATTATATTATTTTGCCTTCTTTGTATATGTTCTATTTGTTTGATTGTCTTCTTTTATTTGGATCCAATATTTTGGACTCTTGTGGCTTGTTAGCTGGTAAGAGGGAATATGACTGTTAACCTGGCTCCAGTTTTGAGTCATTTATTTTTCTGAAATATTGGTTAATGATTAATCTACATGATAAAATTGGTGTGCGGCTTAGTTAATGTAGAAGAATTTCATGGCAACTTACCCTGCATTGCACCAACCAGTGTTTGATGTTTCGCCTGGACCGGTACAAAACGGGAAGTGCATACTTCATGTGGACTGCCATTGTCTTGGGCAGTCCGATCCGAACCTTAAAAAGGAAAATTTTAAGAACATAATTTATGTGAGCCCTCTTTGCCCCGAATGGGAGTCCTTTCCATTTTGCCTCGTGCAGCCACCAGTTGCTTATCATGCACCATCGATAGGTATGCTTTCTCCTCCTCTTTCTCCTTCTGTTATCCTCCTCTTCCCCTTTCTCTTCCTCTTCCTCTTTCTCCACTGTCTCCTCTTCTTTCTCTTCCTTCCTTCCTCCTTTTTCCTCCTCCTCCATTGCCCTTTCCTCTTCTCTTTCTTCTTCTTATTCAAAAGATAGTACCTACTGGTGTATTGGACTACTGGTATACCGCTACCAACTGGTATGTACCAGTCCAGCTAGCGACCATGAAACTGTGGTCCATGGTGCCAATTATTATTATGGGTTTAATATATCACAGCATGCATTATGCTCACAGTTGACAGGTTTTTACAAACAAGTTGTTAAGATGTGATAATATTTTGACTTCTGAAGTTTCTGTGATAGTATTTTGATTTCTGAAGTTTCTTAAGTTTCATTCTTTCTTGGATCCTATCAGGACTTGTGGCATTCTTTTTCGTATTCTTCTTAATTCATAAAAGGTTTTAGAATCTTATGACAAAATGGGAACCTGTTTATTAGATACATCAAGGAATGATAAAATATGAAGTTGGACAGGCATCACTAATAATAAGCATGATCCTCTCGAAGCTAACTGATGGTTTCTTTTTTATCCCAAAACGCAGTGTTGAGGAAGACCACTTAGTTTGGATTGCATCTCTGTGGGTAGTGTTGGTTGATTCATTATTTTGCGTTACAATACATATTGAATTAGTTAACTGGGTTGCTTGCTGCATTAGATAAGTTGTTTTGATCTTACTAAATAATTAGTTTGATATATAAAATTGGGTCAATAGAAGCAATAGTCGAAGATCTGAAACCTATGAATTGTTTATTGTTTGTATTGTTTTGGTGCTTTGTTGTTTTAAGAAGTTGTCCCCTTTCTGGATGACTCTGGAGTAGAAAATTTCTACCGATTTTATTTTTTTTAGTTGTTTTATATCTAATAAAATTGAATGACATCGACGAGGTGAAACTTCAATGTAGGAATTTAGGAGTTCTGGATCACATGCAAAAGTTAATCTGATAAGAAAAAAATAATGGAAAATTGGATTAGAAATCTTTTTAAGTGGATTAACTGCCTGAAATTATCTTCATTTCCCATACAGTTTAAATTACTTATGGCTTTTTGTTATGGACAAGTTTGATAGTTGTTGTTTTGGAACGTCTTGCATGAATGATTACTTCTATCCAAGGTAGGCAATACTGAATAATACCGGTCCGACGGTATACCGGTATGCGGACCGCCCATTACCAGGCAGAACGAATAATAATAATAAAATAATATATATATATATATATTTATATTTATATTTATATAAAAATATTTAAAAAAAGGCTCGGCGACGTCGCCGAGACGCCAATTCGTATATATATATATATATATATATATATATATATATATATATATATATGAGGCGATGTCGTCGAGGCGATGCGACGTCGGCTTTTAAATAAAAAAATATAAATATATATATAATCTTTTATAATATATATATATTAATATATATATATATATACTGTCTGCGAGTTTTATATATATATATATATATATATATACCGAACGGTATATCGCTCGGTATACCGTTCCGTACCGTACCGAGCGAACGTCGAAACACCGGTACGGTACGGTATTTCGAACCTTGCTTCTATCTATAAGCCATATGCTAAGCCTTGAAATTTAATGATCATGCGGTAGATACTATTGAATGTTATTAGGGACTTCCAATTAAAATGCATTTCATTGTGATCTATTCCTATTTTCTGATAGTTTGCAAGGAAAAGAAAACTTGCACAATTGTTTCGCATAATTGAAGTGTTCTAGTTATGTTTGGTACTGAGATAATTACTATTTAATGTGTTTTTTGAGCATCTGATCCTATTTGTTTGAAATTGTTGCTTATTTTTTTATGTAGATAGTTTGTTACTTATTTGATTTGATTGGCTCTTTCTTTATGGGACCTATTTTTTGTTTCTAGGTTCTTGGTTTGGTTCCAAAGGAAGGAGATGGTGAGCGCTTTGAAGATGCTCTTGCTCGTGTTTGTCGCTGCATTGGTGGTGGAGCTGCTACAGAAAATGCTGACAGTGATAGTGATTTAGAAGTGGTAGCTAATTCTGTCACAATCAGTCTTCGTTGTCCTGTAAGTGGAAGTGTACAAACTAGTGCTCATAGTGTCATGTATAAGACTAGTTGACTGAGGCACGAGTATTAGTAACTTGCTGCATCCTTGTGTTTCGAGACCAATAGAGATTTGTTTAACCTTTTAATTGACATCA